>NC_071409.1:9090909-9393939 GCF_017976375.1 Cuculus canorus
TAGTATTGCGATAAAGAATCGGCCTATTTCAAAAGAAGAGTTTTGCATTTTGCATGGCTTTTTCAAATATCAGCAGTTTCCTTTCTTCTCACTATGAAAACGCATCAGTCATCTTAGTTAAAATAATTATGCCTAGTGTCTGTGCTTTAGATTTGGGAGATGTATCTATTGAATGAAAGAATCGGTGAGGTCTTGATTAATTCATTGATTTTGGCCGTGGTTCTTTGCATCACAGAGTATAATTTGAGTTACAGAAAGGGAGCAGTTTCATTTATTTGAGTGGCACTATTTGCACCAGTTTCTGTAGAAAATGGTTTATTGTACCACAGTCATTAATGCAGTGATACCTCTAGGTAGAAAGGAGTAATTAAGGCTAACAGTCAGGCTGTAAGATAAGGAACCAAACTTTAAAAACAAACCAAACCCTCTCTTTGATTCCTAGAACATCTCAAAATGTTTTCTGTATCTAAGTTTACTTTTAATGCACAATGTTGTGTGACATGGAAAATGGTAATGGGCTTTCAGAGAAGATAAGGCAGTATTGGTGGTTTAAGAACTAACCAGTGAAACGCTAAAATTAGATAAATTCAGGTTACCTGGACTTAAAGCAGCGATGCTACAAAAATCTAAGTTTTACCTACTGGAAGTAAATTATCGTAGAACACTTGCTCGGTATATTTTGCGTAGAATACTGGGCCATAACCTGTTTCCTTGGCAACCACATACGAATAAAAGGTACATTAGCAAAGCTGCAGATGTGTGTCAGTGAATGCTTATTAAGCAGCCCAATGCATTTACATACCATGTGCTCACAACAATGCATGCATCTTGAAAATCACCATATAAAAAGATTACTGGGCATGGCCCAATGAGGATTCTTAATACTCAAAGGTTTTGACCTAAAGCCCTCCTGTTTTCGATGGAAATATCTCTGATTTTTTTTTTTTTTTTTTGTCACTGCGCCTTAAACAGGACTTGCAATAACGGGACAAAAGTCACACAGTAGGCTTGGTCTGCAAACTGAAACCTTTCTCCAAGATTCTAAATGCTTATAGCACTGCATTAAGGCGAAAAAAATAGGGATGGAAATGAAGGTTTACGGTGTCTTTCAGAAATGCTCAGGCTTTCTAAATCTCGATCTTGTATCAGCATTCATAAGCATGATTATGTACAGGTTATTTTTGTCCTTTCTTCTTGAAGTATTAATTAGTGTACAAAATGCAATATGTATAAACCCTTTGGGTTAACCGTGTCATCTCAAGATGATATATCTTTAAGAAATAAGTCTGAAGTTATTAAAAAGACAGGAAAAATAGGAATCTGCAAATCCTGATCTTCAATTCAGTTGGTGTAATCTGAGAAGTTGTTTCTGTGACTGGTAGCCTAATTAAAAACCCCCTTGGATTCAATTAAAAGATTCCCATTGACTTTTTTTGGAGTGCGCAGTAAGAGAAAAGGCTTCATACATAACAATGAGATTTAGCAATTAAAGATTATTGTGACAATGTTAAACGTTTCCGTAACTTTCAACAGCCAAGTGTGCCAGAACCTTGTATGAATTCCAGATAGTTTGAGCACTATCACATGAATCTTTTCATGATCCTGAGCCATGATCAATGTCGTTATATACCATTGCATGCTACAATACTGTTAAGGCTTTTAGGCAAATGAGTTTGGGAATTACTGGGGAGATGTGAGTCAATTGTTTTTTTCTTTTTATTATTTGTTGCTCACCATTTGAGCCAAGCTCGCTGCCAGGCCAGGATTTGTGCAAGGGCAATTCACGTTGATGGCAGAGCACGCAGCACGAACCAGAGCTGGAGCCATCAAGATTTTCTTCTTACTGCCAGCTCCTACCTGCTTGCTACAGTCCTTCTCCATTGCATGAGCAGAGGCCCTGCTATAGCTTTTCAGTTGGAACTTTGCACCAGGATGGAAAAGGAGGAGTAGGGCTTGCGCTGGGTCACTAAATCAGCACAAAGTGGAGCATAAGAATATTTGAGAGCATTCAGCCAAACATCAAATAAGTTGTTATAATGAATGGCTGCACTAAAGTGATGAATCAGAGGAACAGCTATCACTTGTGTATTGGTTTTAGTACGCTGGAGTTCACCAATATCACAGCAAAAGCATACAAACAATTTGCAATGTTTTAAGGAATAGTGGAGATTAGCAGCGGCTGGTTAATAGCTTGAAGGCCAGTTCCGGCTTTCAGAATGGCTCCGTCCAGCCATGGAGCAGACCAACTAAAACAGGTGTTTCCGTGGAAAAGGGATTTTGCTGTGTTTTCAGTCTAGCATGATTTGCTACATCAGCTGTAATAAAGGGCAAGAATGGCTGCATTGGTCTGGCCCGCAGCACACCCGAGCGATTAAACGGTGGCTCCTGAGCACGCAGCTTGGCTGTTGCTCTTGTGGATGTTGGCTCAAAGGACGCTTCCTCTGAAAACTGGAAAATGAGAGGCTGGGTTTGACTACTTTTATGTTGCCTTTCTGATAACTTAATGGGCAACACAATATCACATAGCAATTGTCCAAGATGAACAAAAATTAAATGTTTAATTTGCTACTTTTCTTTAAAGCTATTCAAATATATAAATTACTGCATCTGACAAGTTATCAGCACAAAAACATCTGTTGTCACTATGTCTGTAGACACAGCTTCATGGTTGGAATGAAGGCCTTCATGGAGGACTGTAATATCTCCCAGACGTGGAGGCTAGAAAGTGCCTTGTCAGCAGCACATACAAAAATGAAAGACTTAAATGGAAAATAATACTGAGATTGTTCAGAGACAGCAAGATGTAAAGTCAGCTGATTCTTAGTCGCAGGGCAACATAAGCTTTTATATTTTGTTCAAAAGAAGAATTTGGATTTATGTCAGTTATTGCTATTGCTTCATTTTTTGGTTTTAGGCTGGTGGAGAGCCAGAGGTATAGATATACCTTTAAAAGTTGCTTGTACATGTTCTGTTTAGTGTAATTGGGACTCAGATCAGGCCATGATAAGAAAGCAATGTACTTTGGAGAAAGCCCTTTTTTGGTGCACATGCACAGCTCACACTGAGAGCCAAATGAGTTCTGCCAGGCTCCTCTCCTCTCAACCAGACTTGGAGCACCAGGCAGCTGCTGCAGGTCTCCATAACTGTGCTCCTTCTCCCTTCCCTCCACTTGATGCTCAAGAAGAGGAGAAGGGTTACACGAAGGAACACTTTCCCTTGCTCATGCAGCAGAAAGGGGAGGGAAGCCACTTTTGGCTGCCGGGTCCTTCTTGTGACCCACTTCTGAGTGAAGCATTGGTCTGCCTGAGGGGCAAACAGGAGCTGTGTTTTCCTTCTCAGCAGCATCACCGGCTGTGTTGACCTCAGCAGTGAGAGCAATGAAGAAGACAGTCCATCCACATGTTCCTCATGGATAGGCTGGCCTCCTCTAGGCGCTGAGAAGGAAACCAATCAGGTCCTGGCCACTCATGAGGAATTTGCAGGAGCTGCTAATGTTACAGATGTTGTTTCCTGCTGTTGTGTAAGAACTGAAACTGCTTGCCTAGAGAGGAACATTGGAAATTTTTTTTTTCCTAGGCAGTCTGAAATGCTCTAAGGAAAGAATATCACGTGCCATAAGTTGCAGAAGCAATATTACCAGACTTCAGCAAAGCATCCAAACACCACCACTTCAGTAACCTTGGAACAGTTTTATACAATTCAAAGAAATAATACTTTGCTGACAATTTTATCTCTATCTTGCATTTTTACCATATAAAAAGTAATCCACTGCTAAAATACTTGGACTTCTGTTTGAAAAGGATCAGCTGAGAGAGTTTGGCTTATTTAACCTAAGGAAGAGAAGGCTGGGAGGAGACCTTATAGTGGCCTTCCAGTACTGAAAGGGGCTACAGGAAATCTGGGGAGGGGCTCTTGACCAGGGAGTACAGGTATAGAAGGAGGGACAGAAGGAGTGGTAACAGTTTTGCGATGAAAGAGGGGAGATTTAGATTGGCTATTAGGAAGAAATATTTTCCTGTACGGGTGGAAACCCTGGCCCAGGTTGCCCAGAGCAGTTGTTGCTGCCCCATCCCTGCAGGTGTTCAAGGCCTGGCTGGATGGGGCTTTGAGCTGCCTGATTTAGTGGGAAGTGTCTCTGCACATCACAGGGGGGTTGGAACTGGATGTAGTCTGTTCACATAGGTCTGACTGCAGCACCAGTTCCCCCATTTTCTTTGCATACAATTGTTTTTACATGAAATATTATAATGAGAATGTAAAACCTTGGCTGCAGCCAAGATGGCCTCATAAAGAACTCTTTACTCTGAAGAATATTTGTAATACACAAGGAGCTGATGGGACAGTGAATTCCAAATAGCTCAATTTATATACATATATACGGAAATCAGTGCTTTCAATTATACTATGAGTCACAGGAAAGGGGACTCCTTAGTGGATGAGCTGAAGTTGCCTGAAGAAAACACTCTGCCAATTTAAAAAAAAAAAAAAAAAAAGACAAAGGAAAAACCCACAAGTCCATTTTCTCCAAATCTGTTACAGTGTCTACAGATGTTAAGACTGCCTGAGCATCAGATGGTCAAGTACAAATAAATTAATGTCTCTGAATTAAGGGTATTTGCTACACAAATAATGATTATGCATCTTATTTTCAAAACAATTTTAAATAATCAATTTTAATTAAGGTTTAGGGGGAATTCACAACCTAATCTTCCTCAAATTTGTTTCGTGTGATGTAAAATGATGCTTGCATTTATTGTTGTTCAGTAAATGCATTTCTTTCTTTTAGAGGATTACAACAGGTTTTGTTTAATCCTTATTATTGTATTGTCACCGACAACACATTTGTCACAAATACCTCTCATGGCCCTTGTGGAAGAAATCTTCATTAATAGAGATTATATGTATATACACGTCTAAAATATTAATAGAGAAACAATAGTCAATAAGACATAGGCAAAGTCCAAGATTAAAAGTAACCTACATGTGATATTAAACTTCAGTTCTCAGTTATGTAGGTCGGGAAAAAAAAAGAAAGTTGTGAAAGCTTTGGGACACACTTTGCTTTGCAATCAGTACCGCTGTGTTCCTCAACTCTTTGTTCCACCTGATGGGAACAGCTCAGTTTGTCATGAGATGAAAGAAACCACTTTGTGGTAGCAGAGAATTCTGTGCTAAAAAAATGCTCACTGCTTCAGCAAGTGAAGCTATTTATAAGCATTCCAGTGATCCAGAAGCAGTAACTGAGCACTCCCCAGAGACATTCAGTATTTCTAAGATGGTATTTTAATGTGGATTGTGTAAAATAGTGAAAGAAGAAGGATGTACGGATAAGCCCCTGAAATTATGACAATTTCCTGACAAGAACAGATTTCTTTCCATATCTCTTAAGCAACCAGGAAAGTATATGATAGTTCCAAGACTGAAAGCTGGAAAAAAAGAACTCTCCTCCTTCTATAACAGATTGTATGTCCTATATTGATATTAAATACTTTAGTAGCTGATAATTGGCATTTATCATGAAGGGGCTCCAGCAAAGTTCTAACTTCCAGGCCCGTCAAGGCCAACAAGGATGAAATAGTTCATGTTTCTGGATTTTTTTTTTTTTTAAAAAAAATATTTTTCATCTAAAATGAATCATTCCTGCTGTTCAGTGCTTCTAACGCATTGAACAGGCCTAAGATTTGAAAACACAGTAATGGCCCAGCAAATCCCTGTACCAAACAGCTTGTAAGAATAAACACAGGTTAGCCTGGGGCAAAATTAGTGTTTTCAAGCAAGCATTAAGAGAAAAGCAAATAATTCATTTTTCTAACAATATTTTCCACCTGTCTCAAAGCCCAGTTTTTCTCTAAGCTTCACCAAGTACCACGAAAACAGACTAAAGTGAGAGGCAGAGGCAGAGAGAATACACAGGCAGGGTGTACCAAACACATTGGAGCATCAGGCTAAACAAACTAAAGCCACTTCATCCTTTGCCTAGGTGAGCATTTCTTAGTACTTATGGTGCATGAGTGGGATTGCTGCTCTCGTTTCTTGAGGCAGTAAATGATGTGAAGGAACCCAAATTAGAGAATAAGCCTATTGCTCAAAATAAACATCCTCGTGATGCTCTATGAGTTTCTATATACGCTTAAAGAAGATAATTAGTTTGATCAGATATGGAAAATCAGGCAAATGTGGCTGTGCTTCAGTAATCAAATGTAATTTATTTCAAATATTATTTTTAGAGGGAATGATTCCACCTCTCTTTTGGAGTGGGAAGTTGCAGAGGTTCCGCACGGAGCTGTACGTCTCTTGCTTCTTGTGGAAAAGGCTTTGGTGGACCAGGGCAACCAAACCACTGTTTAGGTTTAAGAGGAATTCAAAGCCATGTGGACAAAACTGTGCTGATGCCCAGGGAGTAAGAGGTTGGATGTAGGGAGGCAGCATCTCCTCATTCATCACCTCGAATCCTGTGTTCAGTTCTGGGCCCCTCGCTACAAGAAGGATGTTGAGGCTCTGGAGCGTGTCCAGAGAAGGGCAACGAAGGTGGTGAAGGGGCTGGAGAACGGCTGAGAGAGCTGGAGTTGTTTAGCCTTGAGAAGAGGTGGCTGAGGTGAGATCTTATTGCTCTCTACAACTATTGAAAGGAGGTTACAGAGAGGAAGGAGCTGGGCTCTTCTCCCAAGGGACAAGGGACAGCACAAGGGGGAATGGCCTCAAGCTGTGCCAGAGGAGGGTCAGAATGGACGTTGGGAAAGAAGTTTTCACCAAAAGGGTTATCAGGCAGAGGCTGAGCAGGGAGATGGTGGAGTCACCATCCCTGGTGATATTTAAAAGACGGGTAGATGAGATGCTCAGGGACATGGTTTAGTGGCAGATAGGAATGGTTGGACTCCATGATCCAAGAGGTCTTTTCCAACCTAATGATTCTAGGAGCTGTGCATCGCCACAAATGCCTGCTCTCCCTATGTTTGGGAAAGGCTTTGGTGGACCAAGGTAACGAAACCCCTTCTTTAGGTTTAAGAGGAATACAAAGCGACGTGGACAACAGTGCACTGATGCCCAGGGAGCGAGGGCTTGGGCACAGGGACGCAGCATCTCCTCAAGGTGAAATCTTTAGCCCTCATGTACAAACACCTTGGCCGCGCCACTCGGTGCCGGGGACGGCGGAGCCAACCAGGCACAAGGCAGATGCTTCGTGCGGGAAAGGCAGAACGGGACAGCCAAGCCTCGGTTTGGGTTTTGGAGGGGCCGCGGCCTGCCCGGGGCTCCCGCCCGGGAAATGGCGTGTCCGCGGCCCCGCGCCGCCCGCGCTGCCGGGCGAGGCCGCCGCGGGCCGCAAGATGGCGGCGGGGCCCGCCTGCCCCGCGCCAGCCCGGGCCGGGACCGCGGCCCCGGGGGCGCCCGGCGAGTAGAGAGAGTGCTGGGACCCGCACCGGTGAGTGCGTGGAGGGGGGGAGAGAGAGGGGGAGTGTCTGAGTGTGTGTGAGACTGTGTGTGCATCTGTCCGGGGGGGTGAGTGTGCGTGTGTATCAGAGTGCGTGTGAGTGTGGGATGAGGAGTGCATGTGAGTGTGTGCGTATGAGTGTCTGGGGAGGGGGTGAGTGTGTGTGTGAGTGGGGGGGGTATGAGTGCATGTGAGTTTGTGTGAGACTGAGTGTGAGGTGTGTGCATGTATGTGGGTCTGGGGATGGTGAATGTGTGTGTGCGTGTGTGTGTGTCCATGTGTCAGGGGTGTGAGTGTGTGCGTGCATGTGTCAGGTTGTGAGTGTGTTTGTGTGCGTGTGTCAGAGTGTGTGTGAGTGTGGGGTGAGGAGTGCATGTGAGTGTGTGCGTATGAGTGTGTCTGGGGAGGGGGTGAGTGTGTGTGTGAGTAGGGGGGTATGAGTGCATGTGAGTGAGTGTGTGTGAGACTGAGTGCGAGGTGTGTGCATGTATGTGGGTCTGGGGAGGGTGAGTGACTGTCTGCATGTGTCTCGGGGGTGAGTGTGAGTGTGAATGTGTGTGTGCCTGTGTCGGGGTGTGAGTGTGTGTGTGCGTGTGCGGTGGGAGTGCATGTGAGTGTGTGTATGTGTCTGTGTGTCAGTGTGTGTGAGTGTGGGGTGAGGAGTGCGTGTGTGTGTCTGGGGAGGGAGTGTGTGTATGAGAGTGTGGGGTGTGTGCATGTGTCTGGGGGTGGGGGTGAGTGTGACTGTGGAGTGTGTGAGAGCGTGTAAGTGTATGTGTCTGGGGGGGGTGTCTGCATGTGAGTGTATGGGGTGAGAGTGTGTCGGAGTGTGTGCATGTGTCTCTGTGTGTGAGTGCATGTGAGTGTGTGCGTGTGCATGTGTCTGGGGGAGAGGGAGAGTGTATGAATGCGTGTGCATGTGTCTGGGGTGGTGAGGTATGAGTGTGTGCACATGCATGTGTGTGTGCATGTGAGTGTCTCTGATGTCTGCGTGTGACTGAGTGTCTCTGTGTGTAGTGTGTCTCTGTGCATGTCTCTGTGCACGTGCGTACGTGTGCAGCGTGTGCACATATGTGTGCATCTGTGTGTGTGCGCGTGCATGTGGGTGTGGGTGACATTAATTGTTGTTGTAAGCAGCCGGGTTGTGCGGTGCCTGGCTGCAGAGGCAGGGCCTCACGGCTGCTCCCATCGCTGCATAAAAGGCACCAGCCTGCCCTGATTGATACAGGAAGGAGTTCCTTTTACAAAAAGTGGAATATTTTGATTTAAGCTAGAGTTCAGTTCATCCAAGTAACTGTATTTTTGAAAGTTAGACAGAATGTCCCTCTGAGAGCATGTTTTTTTATAGCATGTTGTTTTCGAACAGTGTTTTTCCAGACACTGTTCTTTCTTTGGAGATGATTACGTCTTGTGTTAAGTACGATATGTGGCGTGTTTTTCTATAATCACCTCTGTTTGCAGTCTTTCCCTGTCTCATACAAGGTCAGGCAGAGCTGGAGCCAGCTCCAAATTAGGAAGAGACCTGACTGTTGTGAAGTTCATAATGACATTAAAATGAGTCCTTGGAAAGTAATAGAATATGCATAAGATTTCTGGAAAAATTTATATGCACGCACATAAGTGGGAAATATGTTCTGGAACCAGTGTTTGTATCATTGCACGTGGATGGAGATCAGTGCCTCGTGTTGCCCAGGCCTGATTAAAGGGTGCTCGCTTTCTAAAACTCCAAAATGAGTCTTAGAGAGTTTATTTGCATTTTTGGTATCACGAGCACTGATAAGGTTGTGAAGGCTGTTCTCCATCTGATGAGAAATAAAATAGGATGCGACGAATGAGACTTCCTCTCTTTTGAGATGCCACCTGAAGTCCTGTGCCCAGTTCTGGAATTCCCAACATAAGAAGGACATGGAACTGTTGGAACCGGTCCAGAGGAGGCCATGAAGGTGATCTGAGGGGCTGGAGCACCTCTGCTGCGAGGACACGCTGAGAGAGTTGGGGTTGTTTAGCCTGGAGAAACGAAGGCTCTGGGGAGACCTTAGAGTAGCTTCCAGCACTGAAAGAGGCTCCAGGAAAGCTGGGGAGGGGCTTTTTACATGGGCATGGAGTGACAGGATGAGGAGGAATGGCTTTAAGTTGGAAGGGGGAAGATTCAGATGAGACATTAGGAAGAAATTCTTCACGATTAGCATGGTGAGGCACTGGCCCAGGTTGCCCAGAGAAGTTGTGGCTGCTCCATCCCTGGAGGTGTTCAGGGCTAGGCTGGGTGGGGAAACAGGCTGCAAAAAATGACTGAAAGTCTATAATGTGCACGAGGCTGTAACAAGTGGAAAAGGTGAGTGTTGTGTTTTAATAGGGAAGGATGCATGCAGTGAGAATCTAAAAGAGAAAAAATACAAATGTGGAAATAGTGTGTAGCTATGTAGACTGGAGAACTAAGCTATAGGGCACTGCAAGCTATTAAACATAATTAGACATCATTAAAACGTCCCTGCATGCCTGAGGCTGTGGAGACTGAAGGGAGTATAGTCAAGGCAGCCCTGCGTAGCCATGCTGCCCAGACAGGACTGGTGAAAGGATGTGGTAAAAAATGAGCTGCCATCATAAAAGTGATAGTTGAACAGCAGGTTTCCAGGCAGGCACGGATCAGGACAAAAGAGCTGGAGGGCATGTGGTGTGTGTACTTGGTTTTGTTTGGGTTTTTGTTACATTTGTTCGTGATGCTCTAGAACAAAATAGTGCCCTTTAGGAGAGTTTGGTACAGCTGAACGTTCCTTCAGGCCAGATACAAACCAGAGACAGACTTCAGAATATGTTAATAGAGTGGAATGAAACTGAACATACGAAAATTATGGAGTTAACATGCTTGCATAGTGGTATGTTGGTAAGTATCAGAAAACATCAGCATCATTAAAATCCCAGTAGAAATGTGTGGAATAGGAAAAGAGAGGAAGAACTGTTATGTTAGAGTATCCTCCTGGTTTTGTAGTAGTGACTGGCCCTAAGGGTTTTTTTGTGTTGATACCACTAGCTTGTCTTTCAAATTTAGGTGACCAAAATGGAATAAAAGACTCTTTTCTCACATGTAATGCCTAGCACTGAGTTTAAAAAGTTTAGCAAAAGTTAAAAACAGTATTCCTATATTGGAATCATTCTCTCTGGTAGTAAGAAAATGTTGTATTTGTTATGTTTGGTATCATTGGCCAGTAAAACTTCCTGTAACCTCTTTGCTTAATTCAAAGTAATATTAATGTAAAAATTAGCAGTAGCTTCTTCCCTTTGCTGTGTCCATGTAGAGCTGGCTGCTCTGATATTTGTAATCAGCAGTGTCAGCTTGAGGCAGAAGTAGTCAAATTTGTGTTTGGATGCATCAGTCTCTGATCTTTCCATTAATCTTTAATAGAACTTCTTTTCACTTATGTTTCTTAGTATTGAGTTGATGGCATTCTGAAGAGGGCTCAAATGGGCTTTGCTGTGTTTTAATGGAAAATATTTGATAGTAATCTTAATAATACATCTGAAAAGTTTGATCTCTTCGAGTTCCTTTGGAAACCGAAGAGCAGGTTCTCCTTTTGCAGTATGAACTGCAAATAGAATGAAAAATAGTCCTAAAATATTCCACCTATGTGTGTGCTAGGTAGAGCATTCCAATTTTATAGCATTTTAGACACATTTTTCACCAATGCAAGAAGCAAGGCGGGTAAAGTGAAAGGCCGTAGAGAATCATTACACAAGAATAAATGGACTATTTGGGTAATGCATAGGTGGAGAGAGAAGCAAAAAGAGTTGTTCTGAAAATCAATTTGCTCTGGCATTTTTCTCTATATAGTCTATAGCAGATGGCTTTGCACACAGCAAAAATCTGATTGTCCAACCAGCAAATTATAGTTTCTACTATTTTTACACAAGGGATCAGTTTGGTGTTCTACTGAGCATACCAGGACATCCAGGAGTACAAAACTGGCAATCTGTGTACATGGGAGCAGAAATGTGAAACAGTCGCTTTTCTCCTGAGGACGATGAATTTTGAAATAACCACTGAATATTGAGACTTCTACCAAAACCGCTGGGGTTTGTAGGCCTTGCTTATAAATGCCTCATAGTGCAGAAGTGGCGGTCTGATATATTTAGCAAACAGCATGTCAGATGATGCGTCTTTGAACTAAACCCAGCTGTCTCCAATAAAGAGCGAGCAGAAAGGCAGGCGGGTTCCTATGGGGCACTTCGCTGGGAGGTAGAGCTGACATCGCTTATTTCCTATACTCAGGAAATAACTCTGTCAATAGCTCCTGTTGTGAAATGGTTTTGATGTCTGACAGTTGGTTTCTAGTACCACATCACATGAGCAAATCAGATGTAATCTCAGACATTGTCAATGAGAAAAAAGAATCAATTATGGGATAGCGGCTGCTTGCATGAAGAAAAGTGTTCTTGCCAGTGATATTTCTGTAGAAGAATCGATCTGCTAGAAGATCAGATACCAAACTGCAGCAGATACCCTTCCTAACTACTATGAATTTCAGGTTATCATTCCAAGTTAATAGATATCTCTTTTTTTAAGCCAAATCAGTGTAATAAACACATGATGAACTATGATTTTAAGATTTAAAGGCACAAAACAATGTACCTGGATTGACAGCTGCTGTGAGTGACCAGGTAAGCAAAGTACTATACATCTCCATTTCTATCACAGTTATACTAATGAGGTAATTTCTTGGCATCTGTGGCAGATCTAAGCATCATAGGTCATTTTTGCAAGTTGCAGTTTTGATTTTGCTGAATTCTGTCCATTGAAAATTGGTGGCCATTGAGCAATATTGGAAGTTTTGGCCATTTGCATAAACAATACCCTCCTGACAGAAACAGAGGCCGTGCTGCAAGATGCACATTTTACTTCCAAGCTTCATCCATCCTGTACTGAATTATGATCTTTTTCATAGTACATTGTGTCTGTCTTCACAGTCAGGGTGTCATTGGGTTTAGTATAATTTGATTTGCAGCGAAGTAGTCAGTGGATTTGTGATAGTGTGTCCGAGGAGTAACGAGATGATACATATAAAATAAATATAGAACTGTGAACTTGATCTGTAACTGAAATGGATGAAAAATGCCTTCGGAATATATTTATAAATATTTTTTTTTGCCTTGTAGATGACAGTCATGTCCCATTCAAAGGATTTCAAGGACGATTTCCACAGTGACACTGTGCTTTCTATTTTAAATGAGCAGCGCATTCGGGGTATTTTATGTGATGTCACCATAATTGTGGAGGATACTAAATTTAAAGCCCATAGCAATGTGCTGGCAGCCTCAAGCCTTTACTTTAAAAACATTTTTTGGAGTCGTACTATCTGTATTTCGGGTCACGTGCTGGAGTTGGATGATCTCAAAGCTGAAGTGTTTACAGAAATACTGAATTACATCTACAGTTCCACAGTAGTTGTTAAAAGGCAGGAGACTGTAACAGACCTTGCAGCTGCAGGGAAAAAATTGGGAATATCATTCCTAGAAGATCTTACAGATGTTAATTTTTCAAGTTCCCCCTGCCCCTACGCATACTGTGTTAGTGAGAAAGGGGCTGTCAAAGAGGAGAAACATGAAAAGAGACATGAAGACTCTTCTGTGACGAATGGACCACGAATTACAAATGCATTCTCGATTTTTGAAACAGAAAACAGTTTGTTTTCTCCACTTGATTTACGGGCAAGCTTTAAAAAGGTATCTGAGACAGTACAGGCTCCCAGCGTCAGCCTTGACAGAAGTGACGTTTGCAAAGAAGCTGAGCCAGCCAGTACGCTGGCCGAACACTCCTATGCAGTTTCTTCAGGGGGAGACACTTTTCAAGGAACATCTTTCCTTGAAAAGGACAACAGCCCTTCCTACAGGGTGGGTGAAGACCACTATGAAAATCTCCAAGCCACGCCACTCATTCAGCCAGGAAAACAAGCATGTAGTACTCCCAAGACAGCTGCTAAGCCCCAAAGTACGGGTTCAGCTATAGCAAAAGCACCGGCCTCTACAGTAACCACTACAGAAGCCGAGCATGAAACAGTTACTGATCAGACAACTATTTCCTTTCCAAAACCTCAAAATAAAGCAGGAGATTTCCATTCACCCAGAGAGGAGGTAAACAATTCTGCTAATGTCGCTAATGTCTCTGGATCCATCGCTAATGTCTCTGGATCCGTGGCAACTGTTGTTCCACCCGTTTACAACTGTGACTGTTGTACAAAATCATTCAGTGACAGGGCGTTACTCACTGCTCATCTTCAGCTCCATTCGGAGCACCAGGAAACCTTCATATGCAAATACTGCAGCAAGCAGTTTGCGAATCGAAATATATTGGAAAGTCATGAGCAAGTCTGCATGCGATCAAGTAGCCTGTCGGCTAACAATGGGAACGAACAAAACTTTCCAGATGACTATACTGCAACAGAGGGAAGGAATGGAAGTTCATATGCAAACACAGAGCCTCTGTTACCTGAAAACAGCATCACTGATTATTCTAATGCAAACTGCACTTTACCTGAAACAGATCATTTGGTGAAAGTCGTTGATGGGCAGATATTATACACTTGCATTGTTTGCAAGCGTAGTTATGTGACATTGTCCAGCCTTCGGAGACATGCAAATGTGCATTCATGGAGGAGAACCTATCCTTGTCACTACTGCAATAAAGTATTCGCGTTAGCTGAGTATCGCACCAGGCATGAGATCTGGCACACTGGAGAAAGGCGGTATCAGTGCATTTTCTGTCTGGAGACTTTCATGACTTATTATATCCTAAAAAACCATCAGAAGTCTTTCCATGCAATTGACCATCGTCTCTCAGTAAACAAGAAGACAGCCAACGGAGGCTTAAAGCCGAGTATGTACCCATACAAACTTTATCGACTTCTGCCTATGAAGTGCAGGCGACTGCCTTATAAGTCCTACCGAAATTCTTCATATGAAGGTGTTCCAACAAGCAGCCAGGTTAACGAAGCCACTCCTACTAACTGTTTCATTCCAAGTTCTCTTAGCTCTGAGCTACCACCGCTGAATTTTCAAAGTAATGTAATAACAAGCAACAGAACTCTTGCCTTGGATACATCTGCATGTAAGGATACAGCATCTTCCACAAATACTCAGAATTCTTCCTCTTGGGGAGTAGGTATCTTAAATTCTGACCTGCAAAGGGACTTTTTCACAGCTGAAAAAAGAGCGTCCACTGCTGCAAATGACTCTGGTTCTCAGGAGTGTGATTCCTCAGTTGCATCTTTAACTAATGCGAATGAAAATTCAACCTCTGTCATCAGTTACAGCAGTTCTGCACCCTCTGTTATAGTGCACAGTAGCAGAGTTTCATCAGTAATAATGCACAGTAAAGCAGTCACTTCTGTAGAAAACAATAAGACAGAATCTTCAAATAATCTACCCAGTCAGTCTGTAAGTGATGATTGTAAATATGGGTCACATAATGATGAGAAATGCATTACAAAATCAAAGACTATTAAGGAGAAAAAGAAAACACTGGTGTATCACAGAGCAGAAACAACTGAGGATACGCAGCACGTCACAGGATCTGGAGGTTCATCTGGCAAAACAACAAATACAGTCCAAGAATCAAGTAAAACCGAAACGTACATCGCAAAGCCTGCCTTACCCGGAACATCTACTGACAGCAATGTCGCACCTCTATGTCAAATAACAGTAAAAATTGGTAACGAGGCCATTGTAAAAAGACATATATTAGGATCTAAGCTGTTTTGTAAAAGGGGCCGAAAATCTAAACACGAGTCCAAACAGGACAATCTCATTGAGGAATCAGAAATGGAGGTAAAAGAAAGAAGCCCATCCAGGCTCTATACCTCAGAGTGCCTGGAGCTGACAGAAATGTGTGATGATGTAAGTGACCAGGACTCCAGTGACAAACCCTGGAGGCCCTATTATAATTACAAACCCAAAAAGAAATCCAAACAGCTAAGAAAAATGAAAAAGACCAAATGGAGGAAAAAGCATGGAAGCAAGAATGCCGTTATGGAAAGCCCCAACACATGCAGTCGAGAGTATACACTCAGGAACACCTCTGAGGAAAAGCCAATCGGTCAGGAAGAGAATGCAGAAATGCCTAATCTTCATTGTGAGCTCTGTGAAAGAGATGAGTCTTCCACTGCAGACGCTCAAGAGCATGTACACTGGCATGTAGGTACTTCAAAGCCTTACATTTGTGAATTATGCCAAAAACAGTTTCAAAGTCCGTCCACTTTAAAAATGCATATGAGGTGTCACACTGGGGAAAAGCCCTACACTTGCAAAACCTGTGGTAAATGTTTCTCAGTTCCTGGGAATCTACAGAAACACGAACGTATCCACCTGGGCGTCAAGGACTTTGTCTGCCAATACTGTAACAAGGCATTCACTTTAAATGAAACGCTCAAAATACACGAAAGAATTCATACTGGAGAAAAACGCTACCACTGTCAGTTCTGCTTTCAGAGCTTCTTGTATCTTTCTACGAAAAGGAATCATGAGCAAAGGCACATACGTGAACATAATGGGAAAGGGTACGCTTGCTTCCAGTGCCCCAAAATCTGCAAGACGGCAGCTGCTCTGGGAATGCACCAGAAGAAACATCTGTTCAAAAGTCCAGGTCCACAAGATAGAAAAGAACAGTTTTGCAATGAAAGCACTAAACTTTTAGAAAGTCCGCATTTCCTTGGCTCAGAAGGAAGTGAAGTAAAAAACATACAAAATGTAACTCCAGAAGTCATACTCTGAGTGATGGTTGTCCAACAGAGAAGAAAAATCTGAACCTGTATATTGGAGAAAACACAGCTGCATTGAACTGGGAAAAGCCTCCCTTAGGTATCATCTACTAGGATCTAATTTCTTCATCTATGTGTGTCAATATATGCAAAGGAAGGAAAAATAACACAGAAAAGAAAAACCAGTGTTTGCAATAATACAAACTTAATGTGAAAGGCCCAAAATGCTTTTGCCACAATAGACTTCTAACACAGAAAGAGAGAAAACAAGAAAAATATGACCAATCAAACCCCTTCTGCTTGGCATTACGGGAAACGAGTCACGGAACTGTTTTGCAGTGCTGGTTTTGAGTCAGAATCATTGTAGGCAAAATAAATAGGTAGGTTCACAGTGTACTCTGTAGAAGGAATTTTTGCTGCAGAAACCATATATTGCATTTTTTAACAAGTAATGTCTTTATAAACAATAATTGTTATTTAGTGTATTCTAAAGTGAAGTTGGGAAGTGTTTCATGAACTTGGGTATGCTGAAGTACAGTTGAGTTCTAGTGTGCTTTTCTGTAACTCAACATTTACAGAACATATTCAGGAGTTTAAACCTCTTCTCCTTTCCGTATTCAGTTTTGTAGTTACCATAATAACCGTTAAGTCTGAGTGCTTGTGTGGAAAGTATTCCAGATCTATGATATCTCTGAGACATTTAATAAAGATTCAGTGGAATTCTCAATAGCCAGTCTTCCAAACTGCCTAAATCCCAATGTCTGTGGCCTGGGAGAGCTATTCAGCTGCATTTGTCTGAAGAAAAATGTTCTCTTGAATCAGCCTAGCTTAAAGGGATCCTGTATATAAATGTACATCTCCTGGTAAGGCTGCAACTCCTGTCTTTTAGAAACACCATTGTTCTCAGCAGAAGAAGAGGAGATCTAGACAAGAGTCTCCCTCCTCATCCTGGAATAATGCCTGGACCACAAATGATGGAGCAAGTCCCTATAAATACTTTTATTTCAGGAGGAGTAGGTAAATACTCAGATTCTTGCTTCCATGTGTATTTCTGAGGCAGTCCCTCTGTATAAACAGGGATAGGGCCAGTTTGCAGGACTCCCTGCTGTCCCCTTGCCCTCAATAAGACAGGTAACCTTCATGTGCCCCTCCTTAGTGATCTCTAAGTGTGCCAGCACATTGCCCCAAGCAGGCGTCATTGCAGCGGCCCTGCACCCAGCATAGCAGGCCCATAGCAGAGAGGAGCCCGGAAGGGGTTGCTGGAGGAAGAAGACTTGGCCTTTCTGCCTCCCTAGTCCTGCCATGCTGAAGGGTTATGGTGAGCCTTACGGCTTCACAGTTTGCTCAGAATCAGGAGAACAGGCTTCTGAAAGACGTCACCAAAATCTTACAGTTAATATTATTTTGTGCAAATGTGATGCGTTTCAACAGTTGAAGAGATTTTTACAAAGCCCAAGAGGGTGTATGTGTACAAGTTGCAGTTTATATGGTAGGGCTCTGTTGTACTGTGTCTGCATTTCCAATTAGTTGTGTACAGTCATCTCTATGAAGTGTTAAAAAATTAAGTTGGGACAAAGGTTAGCAAACCTCAACTTCATTCTGTGTGCAAATACAGTACCCAGTTTGTTTACTTACTTCGTCTTCTTGAATATTTTAAAAGAAACTATAGCTTGGGGACAATGAAACTACAGTTGCAGTGGTAATACAGTATTGATTGAAGTAACGATACAGTCCACTTATTTATTCTATCATTGGTGAATGCTATGAAGCCCTTGAGAAACGTTGGTTTCGTGGCAGCTTTGGTTCCATTTAAGTAAGGATGATGGAAGCATAAACACAGTAAAGTACGGTGATGTTTCAAAGAAAGTACACGGAGATAACTTCTAAGTGGACTTGTATGATGATAATTATAGACCAAAGCAAATAAGGTAGAATATTTATAAATATAAAGATAATTTTACAAATATTTTATATAACTGTATAGTTCATAAGAAAAATATTGGTAGCTCGTGTTAGGTTTGGGGAGGGTTTGTATATTTTGATAAAAACACAATGACTTTGTAACTCTGTATATTCTCTACAGTTTATAGCAAAGCAGTTTTAAGATGGCAATGTCATGTTTATAGTTCAGTTGTGGCACTTTTACTACAAGTAACACATTGCAGTAATGAGTCAAGTATTAATGACCAAATTAGAATTAAAGTAAGTGTAAGAGAAGGTAAATACTGTATGTTGTCAAAGACTGTAATTTGCTGCATAATCACATCTGTCTTTTTGTTTAGAAAAAATATTAAATGCAGATGTTAAGGATTGATAAAGAGTCTAATTTTATTTTTAGAAAGAGTGATTATAACTCTGTTTTTGCTTAATTAAAATAACATCTTCCTATTTTTCTGTAAGTCTCAGTTTTTTAAGTTATGCTAATACTGACATAATCTGCAAGCTCCAGAGATATGTATCTTCTAATAGCTATTTCGTTAAAAGATTAAGCAACGCCGTCACCAAATATTCCTTTCATTAAGGTCAGACCAGTGAATCGAGAACGTGCCAGAGCTCAAGGGGAGCGATGGTATCTCCTGGCTTCACACCACTGAGGGTGAATGCGGTGCTGGGGCAAACAGAATCTACCTGCTCGGTCTCTTAAAGGACCTTCACGGCAGGTGAACTGTGTTTAATACTTTGCAGCATCTTCAATGTTTTCACGTGGACTCAAAACTTTAAAATATCTTTTCAGTTCTGATAGTAATAGTAGGTTGTGTGTTTTACACATTGTACTTGGAGCCTTTTGGGACTCCTGTCAAGAAATGCAGTTCAGAATGCGAGTGTCTAATAGCATAAGGGAATCGGAAGATACATACAGGAGAGAAGATGGCTCAAAGCGCTGCCCCTTCAGCTGGGTGTCACTGCTCCGTAACTTGCACTGAAAACTAAATTTGAGCTAAGTGGTGCCGGTCAGTTTGGGATGGTCCTTGCGGGAGATGTATAACTAAACAAATTTAGAAATTTGCTACATAAACCACGCTTTTCTCTACTTCATATGCTAATTAAAAAGACAAGCGGATCGTCCCGGAGTTCGTGCATCTAAACAAAATGTTACTCAATCCTCATTTATGATACACTCCAAATTAAAACAAATGCACTGAACGATACCGCTGTCTTCTGTAGAACGACAGAACAGGACATGACTAAACAAGCCCGTGAGTGTCGTCATCACTTTCATTCGCTCTGGGCATTCTTAGCGGAGCAGTTACCGCTGACAATTCAGCCCTTGGGCTGACCAAGAAACGTTCTCTCGGGAGAGGCGCTCTGTGCTGCGCGCGGGAGCTCGAGCAGAGCGGCCGTTCCCGGCTCAGTGCACGGCACTGCTGTGCAAACGGCGGCAGAAAGGTCTGCCGGCGGCAGCCGCACCGGAACAGGAACAGGAACGCGGTAAGCGGAAGGGGCCGCGGGGAGAGGGGCGGGACCTCGAAGAGGGAGTGGCCTAGGGATGGGGCTCTGGATAGGGCGGGGCCTCGAGGAAGAAGGGCGTGGTTTCGGGGCGATGGGCTGGGTCCCGCTGGGAAGTGGGCGTGGTCTCGGAGGGGCATGGCTTAAGGGGGTGTGGTCTCCGGTGAGGGCGGGGCCGCGGTAGGAAGTTGTCTGAGGGATAGGGGCGTGGTCTAGGTCCGGGCGGTGGAAGTCGCATGAGGAAGTAGGCGGGGCCTCGTGCTGGGCGCGGGTTCACGGGGGCGAGGCCGCATGGGGAATCGGGGCGTGACCGCTGGAGCTGACCTCTAGAGGGGGCGGGGCCTCGAAGGAGGCGGGGCCTGGAGGTGATGCCTTGCAGTGGGCGGGGCTCCTAGGGGGCGGGGCGTCGGGGCGGGGTCGGCCGGGCCCGGGCATGCGCGCCGGGTCGGCGCGGGCTGTGGCGCCCCCGGAGGGCGAGCGCAGGCGGCGGGGCCGCTCCCTCTCTTCCTCCCTTTCCCCCCGTGGCTCTGCAGTGCGCAGGCGGCACCGCGATGGCGGCCGGGGACGGCGGGGACGAGGTGCGGGTGCTGCAGAACCTGCGGGGCAAGATCTGTAAGTGTGCCGGGGACGCGCGGGGCGGGGGAGCATTGTCTCCGCACGGGGGGAGGTGGGCGATATGGGGCGGCAGTGGTTCCTCATGGGCGGTGTTACTGGGGGGCAGGGGCTCCGCACGGGGCAGGTATTGGGGGGGGGGGGACAGGCTTCGCATGAGGGGAGGGTGTTCGGGGAGGGAGCGGCTCCGCATGGGGGGGGCGATACTGAGGGGGGTACCTGTTCCGCACAAGGGGCGGTATTGGGGGGAAGGCATCCCATGCGGGTGGTGTTTGGGGGGGGCACCGGCTCCCCACGTGATGGGGAGCGGCAGCGGGGGGGGATGCAGCACCCACTGTTCCGTACTAGGGCGAGCACCGGCTCTAGTGGGGGCTTTGCGGGGGGCAGGGGCTCCGCAGCGAGGGTTTGGGGGGATCTTGGGAGCCCTCCTTGGCTCCGGGGTTCTCCTGGGGTCGGCGGTGCCCCGTCCCGCCCGCAGCGTGTTTGTCGGGCAGCAATTGCGAAATGCTTGATGTGCAGGAAGCCGGGGAGGGGGCTGCCCGGGGCGGTCCCCGGAGCCGCTGTGCGGGTGTGCGAGGGGCGCTGGCGGCGTTCTTTGGCGGGGACTGAAAATAGCTCTGCCTTCAGCACCGTGGGAAAGCGAGGGGTGAGCCCCAAAGCCCGCGGGAGCAGCGGGACGCGCAGCGGCTCCTGATGGTGTCGGGACGTGTCCGCGGGCGGCCCCGCTGCTTCCTTTCCCACGAACCCACCGGCGCTTTGGGGAGCGAAACGGGAGGGGTTTGGGGTTCTGGGGGTCTCTGGGTTTGGGGTTCTGGGGGTCTCTGGGTTTGGGGTTCTAGGGGCTCTGGGTTTGGGGTTCTGGGGGTTTCTGGGTTTGGAGTTCTGGGGGTCTCTGGGTTTGGGGTTCTAGGGGGTCTCTGGGTTTGGGGTTCTAGGGGCTCTGGGTTTGGGGTTCTAGGGGGTCTCTGGGTTTGGGGTTCTAGGGGCTCTGGGTTTGGGGTTCTAGGGGGTCTCTGGGTTTGGGGTTCTGGGGGTCTCTGGGTTTGGGGTTCTGGGGGTCTCTGGGTTTGGGGTTCTAGCGGTCTCTGGGTTTGGGGTTCTAGGGGCTCTGGGTTTGGGGTTCTAGGGGGTCTCTGGGTTTGGGGTTCTAGCGGTCTCTGGGTTTGGGGTTCTAGGGACTCTGGGTTTGGGGTTCTAGGGGGTCTCTGGGTTTGGGGTTCTGGGGGTCTCTGGGTTTGGGGTTCTGGGGGGCTCTGGGTTTGGGGTTCTAGCGGTCTCTGGGTTTGGGTGCAGCGTTCTGAGTTGAGGTGCAGGGGTAGTTGAGTTGGGCACAGTGCTGCAGCCAAGAAGCAGGTGTGGGATGCTGGAGAAAGGTTAAGTTTCGTGGAGGAATGGAGCTGTGTTTACTTATGTGTCGTCATGCAACACAGACCTGAGTGTGGTTGCAGATGATAGAAGACTAAGTGGTGGAAGCAGATGGCACAAAGTGTGGCTGGAGGTGCTCACACCCCGGCGTTACTGATGGTGTTGCTGCCTGTTGAGCAGACAAGGCTGAACACACAGTCACAGAGTCCTTACATAGGTAGCAGTCATCACTGTCACCTTGCCTTGTAAAAAAGAGTACTGTTAGTGTTGGGGCTAAGACATTAATTACTAAAGCTGATGTATTTATTGATATCGTTCTGCTTCCAAACTTTTATAGAATCATAGAATGGTTTTGGTTGTAAGGCACCTTAAAGCCCATCCAGTTCCAACCCCCCTGCCATGGGCTGGGACACTTCCAGCTGGACCAGGCTGCTCCAAGCGCCATCCAGCTTGGCCTCCTCCAGGGAGGGGGCAGCCACGACTTCTCTGGGCAGCCTGTGCCAGTGCCTTATCACCCTAATCGTGAAGAATTTCTTCCTAATGTCTTATCTAAATCTTCCGCCTTCCAATTTAAAGCCATTCCTCCTCATCCTGTCACTCCATGCCCTTGCAAATAGCTCCTCCCCAGCTTTCCTGTAGCCCCTTTCAGTACTGGAAGTTGCTCTAACGTCTCCCCAGAGCCTTCTCTTCTCCAGGCTGAACAACCCCAACTCTCTCAGCCCGCCCTCATAGCAGAGGTGCTCCAGCCCTCTCATCATCTTTGTGGCCTCCTCTGGGAGGGCTCTCACAAGGTTTTTGTCAACACTGGGCAACACAACATCCTAGGAGTTTCCCATTTTATGATGCTTGAACCTGATGAAAGTTTTTCATTAAGTGTTAAACCACAAATCCCAAATTGTCTCAAGTCTTAGGTTGAAACTGGTTGTTGCATTGTCCCATTCGTGGGTTCTGGATTGAGCCTGCAGTTGTAACTTTGAATGTTCAGTTATCTGGCAGAGATAATGGTAAGCCAAGGACTGTGATCTGCTTCCTGGCACATTAGAAGTTGATTGCCAAAGATGGACCTGTAAGAGTTGTAGGTGCCCACCTGGAAAATGAGCAGAAGTCATAGCTTCAGTGAAAGATGTGTTTTGAAACTGTGAGAATCACTTTGTAAACCTACTTGCTTCTTCTAACAAAACAAAAACATTGTTTATAAAAAAGGTAGGAGTTAAAAATGCTGTGGAAGCCTGCAAACCCTCAGATCCCTAGATGCTCTTTTGCCTTCTTTGCACAGCACAGGCTGTTATGTTTTCACTTATTGCTAGTACTCTACTGATTAAGGGAAAGCCCTCTGAATGAGCAACAATAAACAACTGTAATAGTGTAATCCCCCGTGATCTGAAGGGATTAGCAGTAGCAGACCTCGCTTTGGAAAATCGATGTTTTTAGCCTGTAAGAATTACTTGTAGCATGTTTCTTAGAAGTGGAATACTTTTCAGTACCCCAAACTTTGTTGGCGTTTAAACTGCTACAAGACTTGACACAGTCTCATTTTAGATGTGAGATGAGAGACCATATTACTTTTAATGAGGTAATGTCAGTTCTGTGTAGTTGTGCATGTATAGAAAACACCATCTGCAGTAACTTCTTATTTATGCTGATGTTTTACAGTTCACAAATAGATGGCAAAATCTGAAGTGAGTGATGATATACAGATCATCACAATGGATTTACAGTTGAGGTGTATACTTAAAGGTGCCTTGAATAGCTGTTACATACCTAGCAGTGAAAAAAACAGAGCAGGGACACATCTGCAGTTCCTAGTACCCTGTTTTGTGGGATACCAGTGTTTGCAGCCAGTCTTGTGCTTCCGGTTTACTAGTGAGAGGCAAGATGAACTGGTCCTACCAGTTTAAGACCCCATCAGATTTTTTTGAAGACGTGATATTATGTTTTAGCAGGTTCCCACTAGAAATCTTCTGAAGGTCTGCCTGTTCTTTTTGATTAATCTTTTCTGTTGGTGGCTGTATTTTATGTGTTGTAAAGTGTTTTTGTCATTACCAGAAAGGTATGTGGAGATGGTGCCGTTTTAGGCACATCTCACAGCGCAGTGTTTGAAGCTGTATAACTGGCTTCTGTTTTCTTGTCATGCCATACAGTAGCACATTTTTAGGTGGAAAGGGATTTTTAGTTGCTTTGATTTTTGGTGTGTTTACTGAAACCTGGAGTGCTTGTAAAACGTCTCTGTTGTCTCCCAGAGCTCATTTGACAACATTTAGGGTGCGTTCTTTTTCAGATTTATTGCACAGAGTTGTTAACGCTGCACAGTTATCTCGGATTAAGCTGCACTCCTAGAGTGGATTTAATTGTTGCTGTATAATAGGGTTAGTCCTGTCAAGCGAATACTTTGGAGTTCATGTGCATAAGCATCTTCTAAATGTCTTTGTTCTGGGTCCCTGTCAGAGGATGTACACTTTCACTCAGTAGAGGGGATTGTGAATGGCATGTATCTGTCCCACCTGCTGCTTTTGCTCGGTTTCTGGTGCACTGTTAACAGTGAACAAGCTTTAAGTTCATGTGTTCATCCAATGTCTATGTTTAACGAAGGATGTGTGGGCAAGGGGTTTTGACAGAATCGTTCAGCTTGGTAGATTGCTCCATTACTGTTGCTTTAGACTCCATCCAAACATGGATGTAATGTGGAGAGTTGGAAATTATTAAATATTGTACCCCCAAATTCCTATGGCTCCAGCACTTGAGCTTTTGTTAGCATTGCAGCTTTCCCCTTTCATTTAGGTTTGATCAAATGTTAGTTTGAAGTGAGGTTTTAGTGGCTATTTGTTACGGAGAAACTAAACAATACTTTCTAAATATTTTGAAGTCCACACTTATGTACATAATTGGTCAAAATGTGTTTTGTTTTTTTAATTACTATTTTTTTTTCTTTTTTTCCCAAAGTAGCAATAAAGAACGTTAGTTTAAAAGTCAGGTAACTCATAGAAATTGTGAACTTCCGTATTTTTTATATAAAAATGTTGATGTTTATTATTATAGTGATGCATTTTGTGGTTTCATTATTGAATTAGGCTAAATGTGTCACATGAAAATAATTTCTGATTTAAGTCAGTCCAGTGACCGAAACTGGTGAATTGATAGGGTCAACACAAAACAAATCAGTCTGCTATTGCTGCTATTTCATCACTTGCAAGTTTAAGTGTCGCTCTGAATAGTTTTAAATTACAGACTCTGTGAAGAAGCTTGAAATAGGGTTCCAAAGTTAGATATAAAATGTGTTTAATTTATCTCTTATCCCCAGAATAACTTTATTTGGTGTTTCCGACTACCCATTCACACTGCCTTCACGGTCTAACCAATCCCTTGGGAACATTGCTGCACATTTCCTCTGTGTGCTTCTCTCACTTCTTACCTTTGTTCCTTTCATCATTTGAATGGTGAAGCACGTGTGGTCCTCCGAGTTCAGAATCGTATACTTGATGAATGCACCGTCAGTCTGAACAGCCAAGCGGATATCTGGTGGTGTTCATGCCTGATTTGTGTGCAGCCACTGTAGCCTTAGGGTGTTTCGGAAAAAGTAAGGCTTAGAGTAATCAGTCAAAGATCTGTAAAAAACAACCCGGTGTGGTTCTTGGAAGGGTTGAGCCACCATGTGGCTAAAAATTCTCCCACAATCACAGATATTAAGAGGTATTTGGAAAGATGTGAAATCTCATGCGCTGTTCACCTGACAAGTGCATTGAGGTTATTTTTTACTTGGAACTGAGAATCATCCCCCCCCTACCTCCCAGAAACCACAATGAATCTGTCTGTGCCTTAAAGCTAAACACTTGGACTACAAAATAATGACTTTTATCTCATTAGACAATCCAAAGTTCTATTTCTGCTGTTCCTTTGGGTAGAAAGCTTCTTCAAGTACTGAAAGACTGCGGCTTAGTAGATGTAGAAATGGTGAAATATATAGAAATACTTAATTTTTTTTTTGAAAACATGAAAGTATAATAATTGTGATTCCCTTTCAAGGTCCACTGTCTGGTACCTTTACTGTGCCAGCTAGGTGGTGTTATATCTTGAGCAGTTTATGTAAAAATAGGATGATAAATCTACAGAATATTAACTAAAAAATAAAAATCCATGCCAGGGTCAACTGACAGGCACAATTTATACTTAGTAATTACAAACTACAATATCAGAAGCCCTCTAAGGATTACTGGCCTCTTTCATGGATTTGTTTCCGTGTTTTCTTTCATATGTTTTATAAAATTGTTTTGTTTTCTTTCATTGTTAAAGGCAGTGTTCATTGATGCTTTTCTGAGTTCTTCTGCAGTATCTCACTTAAGGGTAGTTTTGAGTTTAGTCTCTTTTTGAGTCTAGTGGCATTAAAACCCAGTTCTGTTCATGTCTCTCAATCTGTTGACATTGTGGTGTTTAAAAATAATACGTGTACTTCCTCCTCTCCCACACCCAAAGTGATGAAAAGCTCATTGGTGCTTCTGAGAGGACGGGTGTTAACTGTACAAGTTACTGAATGTCAGTTCATGCTTTCCGTCAGTGTACGTAGCCCTGACTTGGAAAACATCATGCATGTAGTTCAGTCTCTGTTCCTGTTACACTGGTACACTCTCTGCTCAGGTACAGTGGTGACAGCTTTCCCCGTGCCAGGCATTACTTTACTGAGCTTTTAAGACTGTAATAATCTCATTTAACCAAAAAAGAAGGGGTGAGGGAAGAGAAAACAAAATTCTGATTTTACAGTTTAAAAGCATGGGCAATAAAGCGTGCCCCACCATGTAGGGAAAAAGGAGCACGTGTGTCGCATTTCCAGTCTAGGTGCAAGCTGTGGTCTTTGAAAGAGGATGTGATTTGTTACTCAGACACAATGAGTAGTTAAAACTCTATACTTTCATGTAGTTTTCATACTATTTTCAGTACCTTACATAAAGTTTAGATAACATTGATTCCACTTTTCATTGGGAGAGATAATTCCAGTAGCAGGTAAGGATGAATGGTACTATAAGAGATTCTGTCTGGCTAAGAATTAACGCAGAATACTATTCTGGTTGCCTGTGTTTAAGAAGACTATAAAAGTGGGACAGGGATGGAGAGTGGCTCCTCTCTGTTAAGGAGCCTCTCATATGAGGGAGCACCAGAAAAGCTCATCTTGGTTCTTTTAGCAGAAGAATAAAAGGTGGAAGGGGTATATTTACTGTCTCCAAAGACATTCAGAGGAGAAGGAAACATCCAGGAGGAAATAACTGTTTAGGCTAAAGGAGGCTGTTGCTGTAAATAAGTGTAAAAGTCTGTGGCATTCAGAATTTGGAAGAACTTTCCAATTTGAGCATTGGGAACTGGGTTTAGCTGTAACTACTGAGAAGTAACTGTTTCCAGAAGGGGCTGCCTGATGTTCAGTGTGTGCTACTGTGGTGGCCTAGATCAGTGCCCAGCAATTTTTTGTATTCCAGTGTTGGCAATCATCCTGTCTCATTAGAAACTTTGTTTTCTACTTGTTCTCATCCCTGTTGCATTGAGTCAGTGGGTGATTTTCCTCTTTTACTAGGCCAGACAGTTAGAAAAAACTGAACGCTACTCATAGCTGAACCTTTGAAAATATATCAGTCAACTTAAAGTCAGCTGTTCATTGTGGGAAATGAAATAAGGGTTTGGTGGGTAAGGTTTTATTAATCAGCTTCCTTTAGCCAAATATCTTTGGAAAAAATACCAAGTGAACAGTAGCTCAGCCAGATCATGTCTTCGTCTTATGACCTCATGCTGTACCACCCCAGGCTGCAAGCTTCTTGGATTTAGCAAGCTATGTGGGGTCAAGCCGGAGATGAGACCTCTCAAGAGAAAGTGCAGGTGCTGCAGGAAGTGGTGCGCGTGAGTCAGCGCGCTCTCCTCTTCCTGACAGCTCTCCTCCCATGTGAAGCTGAATGTAGTTATGTCTGTGTGCTGTTGGATCTTACAAGTCAAAAATGAATATGTAAATGCATGTGAACCGAATGGAAAAGTAAATTTTGGGCATATATCAAAATTGTAAAGTTCTTGTGCCTAATATTTTTATGGGGTTTCCCTCCCTCGATATTTACAGTCATTTTTTTATTTTCAGATGACGCCAAACACTTAGTACCCAACAAAATGAGAGACTTTTTCTGTACCATAAACTTGGATCAAGAAGAAGTTTTTCGTACGCAGGTAGTTGAAAAATCATTAAGGTAAGCTTAACTTCTAAATGAAAATAAGCCAGGCTACCTCAGTTCAGAATAAAAACAAGATATGTATCAATGTCCATGTGCTTTTGTTTGCACCCTTTAACATGAGAGCTGACTTGTGACAGCCTCTCCGAAATGTTGCAACAATGCATCAATCATGATATTAGGTGAAAGAAGACAAAATAGAGGCTTGTGAGCAGTACAATACTTTTAAAACAGTGTCTGCTAAAACACCACCGTTACTTATGCTGCCCAGTGGAACGGAATAAACAAGTCTTTTTCACGCCAGATTGTTGTCAAGGGCGAAGAAATGTGCCTGATACTTGCTCTCTGTGTCTTTTCCTGCTATTGACATGCAGTTGGTCTGTACTGGTAGAATTCTGCTTTTAGTTTCTATCTTGAAAAACCTGTTTCTTGAATGAAGGAACCGGAACTTTTGCATGTAGGAGAGTTTTGTGTGCTGTGGGATGCCCCCCTGAGTAGGCCTCATTCACTCCTGAAATTCTTGTTTTGGGAACTGTAAGCAACACTGTGGATAGAAGGGCTTGCTCTGCCTCCCAGAGCAGCGCTTAGCTGCGCTTTCTGCTGCTGTCCTGGAGCCTTCAAAGCAGTCAAACCAAAGCCATGACAGCACAGCTGCAGCAGCATACCTGCTTTTGTGGCTGAAAACTCTTTCTGTTCACTGATGACCCATCCTGAAGCATCATTGTAGCTGCGTTGCACAGAAAATCTTGAGCGGCACTTTCAGCTGTTTGGAGCAGACATTGAACAGACTTCCTGGGGTTTAAGGGAAGGTTTAAACTCTTGAAAATTTTCCTAATTTTCTTGCTAGTGTTTTTTCCTAATTTTCTTGCTAGTGTTTTATGTGCTTGCTTTTTGCTGCACAAGTAATTCACAGTCCAGTTTTGTTGCTGTATTCTGGGTTCTCAAAATTGTACTAGCTATAGTCTAAATTGTGTTCTACAAATATCCACTAGTTAAACATCTGTGGAAGTAATTATTACTAGAATTAAAATTATCTTTGACTACAGTGATTGGAAACTAATGAAGAAGTGTATTTTTAAAATGCACCAGTAGGTTTAGGCTTCCGCCAGCACTGAGGCTGTTGTTAGAGCATGTATGTGAAGCAAATTACTGTGCAGAGTTAGGAAAACGTAAATTAATACTGAAGTGAAAAAAAGATATTTTGACTAATGGCTCAAGAAATATTTCCTGACACAGTGTGGGATTTCTGTGGTTTCTGAAATAAAAGTAATTATTGCCCCTGGAAAGTTTAAAAACATCTGAGGACCTTATCGAATATCTATGGTCAAGTATGAGGAGCTGGGATGGGCAGGGGCTGCTGAATGTGCGTTGCTTTTTTTTGTTGAAACTAAAATCAGTTTGGTTTTTTTTCAAACTGATCTTTGTGTGAATGCAAGATTACAGCAAAAATTAATTCCCCGGTTGATGTACTGTTGCTTTTATCAAAAGACAGATATAAGGGCATCGGTCAGGTTCTGTCATAGAACTGTCAGTTTAATGCGACAGGGAAGGGAAAAGCAAAGGAGTATATCCTTTAAATTTAATCTCCTGTATTCCTGTAATCCAGTTCTTCTTGTACGACAGTCTGATCTTCCTTTGGATTAGCACCATCTTCTAGTTCTGTATCCATCACAGTCTTTAAAGTTCTTGCATCAAAGTCACGAATGAAAGTACTAAACTGACTGTTCCCTGAGGAACAGGTTGAGTAAGTTCTCCATTTTAATTATTCCTCATTGGTACAATCTATTATGCCCCTTCAGCCTGTTTTGCATCCACCTAAGAATTTCTGTACAAATCCTTTGTATTCTCCACCTGAAATTTTCTCTCTGTACCTCAGACTTTGCTAAAGAATAATCAATGACTGATTCATAAGGCAGCGGTGTTAGTCTGGGTGAGGGAAGGTGAACGAAATGATGCATTACCTTCTGTTCACGTTTATGCAACTGACCTGCTCTGTCTTGCCAAATCTAAGAGTTCACATAATGTTGAGGTGAAATTAATAACTGTTAGTGGGTGATCATTGCGGGGGGGAAGCTGTCGTCGTGTGTGTGAATAGCCATGGGATGTGGCTGCTCTGTAGGGTTTTGAGTATCTGTGCTGATAGTCTCCACCCCAGACTAATTACCCGATTGTAATTGGATGCATAGTTACATAGATCAAGCAAGAACAGGGACTTAACACTTAGTGATGCACAGTTCTTAATGTATGTTGTAGTCTCGTGTTCTTCTTAGGTTGCCAGATGGAAACCAGGGTAGCAGCAGAGTTTCCCTAGGTACCAATGCCAGCCAGATCACACATTGCTCATTCTTTTCGCTGCAATATCTCTTTGTTTGTACTGGTGCAACTGTTGTTTGTATAGCTGCTATGGGAGCCATGTTATGGAATTGACTTAAGTGTAAAATAAAGACTTTGTTTTGTCTTTTTTGATCTGGGTTATTGTGTCGGTACAGTTAAAATGAGCAGCCAAGGTAATAAGGAAGTGGAGGCTGCTCCTGAGTTTATAGCTTCAGTGATGGTGCCTACAAGAAGAACCCAGCCATCGAAATCAAAGCTGAATTTGTTGGCTTTGAAAATTATAAAAAAGAGAGAGAGACAGACAAAAAAACCGGGGACACACACACACACACACTGAAAAACCACAAGCAAATTCTTCTGCTGAGAATTCTTAAATGATTTTGCAGTGTAACACAAAGGCTAATGCTGCTTTGTCTGCTTTGAAGCCTATGGTAAAAGGCCTGTGTTTGAACTAAAGGAACACTTTCACTTGTGAAATTCCTCTTTATGAATTCCTGGAATTAGAGCTCTTGTTCCTAAAAATAGTTTCTAGAAATTTGGAATGACAGTTTTTTCATGTGTGTTTTTTCCCCACCTTTAAAGTTAGTTATCAGCTCTTCCCTCATTTTTTGCTTATTTAATGAGCCGTTGTTCCTTAAGCACTTGCTGGTTTTTTCTGTAATTAGTTTGGAGGGAATTAGGCAAAGATGTTATCCAGTTCTTCCTGATATCGTTGTGGGTAGGTAGTACTAGGAACTGATTTTTCCAAACATAAGCGGTTTTGTATTAGTTTTAATAAGTATCAGAAAGATACTTTACTGAGAAATATAAATAAATAACTGTTTCTGGATTTGATACAACTGTCATCATGGCAGTTTTCTGTAGGAAGAAAGCAGAGGGTAAATTTAGCTTAGTAAAGCTGAACACCTTCACCTGATGATGTTAATGCATTGTAATTGAAAGTATTTTAAATCTTTAAGAAGCTAGTAGTTCTAAATAGCAAGACTAGGGTGGTTTTTTGAGTGGACGGAGCGTGGGAGGGTTGGCATTGCACTCGATTTTCAGAATGCACAACTTCCAGTGATACAAATAACACTGGTTTTGTTCCATCTTCTGAAATACAATGTTCGGACAACTGGCTCTGAGAGCATCAGTAAGTACTAGTGAAGTTTAATGGAAGTATAAACCCCTTGAGTGAAGATACCAAGAGATATGTCTGACATAGAGGAACCCAAGTGATTTACGCAGAGACAGTTGAGTAGGGTGAACTGCGAACATCGTGTTGGACTTCATCGGGTGGAGAAACTTGGTGCTCATTACTGCATGCAGGAGGATGTGTCTATTTGACGTTTAACATTTCTTTTTCACTGTTCTGTTTTATAGTTGTTAATGCTTATGACTTCTTTCTACAGGTCTGAATCTTTGAGCATCAAATTTGACGCAGATGTTAGAACTAAACAAAGTGTCAGTTAGTGAAGTAAATAATAAATTGTATTTTAATGAAATGCAATTATGTACTGAGCGAAAAAAAAGAGAAACATAAAACTTGAATGTCTCAGGAAGTCATTCAGGGTGTGTGGAGAACCAACTGAGAATTTCAAGGCAGAAAAATAGAATTGGAATTGCAGAGGAGACAGCAATTTCTGTGTGTGAACTCTGGTTGGTCTTCTCTTTTTGAACATAACGTAAGGCATTCTCATGAAGTTTTACCTTGCAGTGTTATTGTATGTTCCTGTAATGAAATGATTGTGGAAGGCTTTTATGGTAGAGAAGTACAGTGCTAAAGGCCAAGGTCTGGGACTGCAGTAAAAATGTAGCTTTTGATGTTTATTTTCTGTATGAGTTACACCAAGTGTTTCTCTGGTTTAACTTTGAGTCGTTCTTTTCAGCCCTTATTTTGGTGAAGAGTTTTACTTTGAGATTCCAAGAACATTCCAGTGGTTGTCCTTCTACATTTATGATAAAAGTGTTTTACAAAAAGACCTGCGCATAGGTAAGTTCTAGGTTACTGTTGACATCTTGCATATCAGTTGGTTATGTTCAGTATCATTATCTGTAGTGTTAAGGATAGAATTATTAAAGCAATACTTTCTTCAAAACAGTGTATAGTTCACTTAAACTAAATGTTCCTGTTAAGTCTAGAAAGCAGGATTTTGTTTCCTTGCTTTGTTCTGTCTTACTAAAATATATTTATTTTTAGGCTAATAGGACATTTTATATTCTTATAATTACGGCCCTGATACATTTTGTGAAATCCTGTTGGTTTTTTCTCCATTTATGTTTCATTGGAGCATTTGAAGAATTGTCACTACCTGCAGGTCTTTAAAGAAGGAATTGGGGAATAATTTCACAGTAATTGCAGTCGTGGGATAATTTTTAAAACTAGTTATAGGTAATTTTTTTCTCTGTCAGTGTAACCTGTAGCTTAGTGACTTATAAAACATTTCACAGGAACCTATGTAGCTTAGGTGAAAAATTACAGGTGTGGTGTTATTTTTGCCCCCTGCATAATGGCTCTGTTGTAGCTGCTGTTTGCATAAGGTTGCTATAAAGCTCTAACAGTCTGCTGCGGAAGAAACCTTCACATTGCTTGAATTGAGGAAGGAAATAATTTGCACCAGGATGCCAGATAATTTGGTATAATAACAGCTTTCCAAATAGCAATCAGAAGAGTAATAGGCATCTACCTTCAGCTTCCTATTTAAATGCTCTTCAACACTGCTACTGTTCTCTCAAGTCTTTATTACATTATTTCCAGCCACAAGTGTGTTCTTTGTTTTACCTAATCTTGTTATTAGTGATATCCAAGATAACATATTGTAATTAACTTCAATTGGCTTTATATAAACAATTTTCCTGTTTACTTATGCTTCCTGTTCCTTATTTTCAAAGCTTTTCATATAGCATCATAAGCTTAAGAGAAGCCTGAAAGAGAGTTTAAATAAAAAACAGATGTCAAATCTATTTAAATATTTGTTCTATTCAGATGAAAGTGATATTATGCTTATCTCTCCCTTTCCCATCCCTCAGGAAAGGTGTCAATCAAAAAAGAAGATTTATGCAACTACACGGGAAAAGAGAACTGGTTTTTACTTCAGCCTGTTGATTCTAATTCAGAGGTTCAGGTAACTATTAAATTGCATGTTTACATTTCTAAAATTAGATGTAGATTGGTGTGTATAGTGGTGGGAGTTCATGCTGATCTGTAGCAGATGGAGGTTAACATCTGTCTAATTCTTGTGAGGCAGTTGTATCTTTCAGCTTGGTTAGAAAATAATGCATATCCTACCTCTCTAAGCTGTCTGTAGTGTTCCTTGAGATAGTTAAAGCTGGCAGGAGACTTGAAGCAACTGTTTGGGAAATGTCTCGACTATTTTTTGATGTATAAACTCTTCGCAAGAGGAACTGTGTACTTGAGACAAGTGAATGATTTAGGGAACTACTGTATCTTTTTTATTAGTCAGTTTTGGTGTTCTATGAAATGCTGATTATGTGATATGCAATGGTTGATGTCTTGAAACTGGAGCAACTTATGCTGAGCTCATATATCTTACTTTGAAATACTTTCTGCGTTCAGTGTCAGATAACTTGCACTTTAAAGTTGTGTTTTGGTCTGTGGTTCAAGTTCTTCTGACAGGATTGTTGCAGAAATACGTAAAAATGAGATGGCTCTAGAAGTTGTAGCGATTCTCCTGTGGTTTGAGGAAGAAAATGGAGAAGGATTCTTGAGAATCTTAGTCTTGTTGCTGGGATAAACAATTTCTTAGTTTTAATGTTTTTTTTCAGATTTGCCTGAGGGCAAAAGTCTTGGACTTGGCAGTGCATATGTTTTTGTAGTAACCTGGAAGTCCCTCTGGGTAGGGAGAACCCCATCTACTTTCACAAGAGGTGAATGTGCACAGAAGTCTCAAAAAAAAAAAACGTGTTTTCCAGGATTAATCATCTATGAGCCATAAGTTTAGCACGCAGCTCATGGGTATAGAGGAGGGCGTGGAAGTGTCTACATGAAGACAAATTCTCAAAACATCTGAATAATGCTTTCTCTTACGTGTTTAAAATCAGTCCTCGTTCAGTTAGGATAGAATGTAATAGAATAGTTCAGTTGGACAAGACCTAGAGACCATCTATTCCAATGTCTCATTCTTCCATGGCAGGGGGGGTTGGGACTAGATGATCTTTAAGGTTCCTTCCAACCCTAACTATTGTATGATTCTATGATTCCAGTTCTTCCGTCTAATCACTCTGAAAAGCCTGGGCCTAAAGCCCACTCCAGGTACAACCCAAAATTCAATTTCTACTTTGACTTAAATATTGTCATTCTTGCTATGTTTTTTTCTCAGTCAAAACATTGTATTGAAAGAAAGATTACTTACTATCATAATACCACATAAGTTAAGTATGAAAATTCAATTATAGCATTCCATTAATAGAATTTAGCAGTTTCTTAAGTATTGGAAATCAAAGCTTTTCATATTCCATGGCTCTATAGCTCACAGTGAAATTTAAGTTCTCGTTGATACTTTTCTATGGCTGGGACACTTCTAAAGCGCTCTGCTGCATGACCAACCCTTCCACTAAAGGATGTTAAGGCATGCACTGGTCATGTTGGCCTTTCCTTGAAGTAGGGCATTTGGGTAGGTTTCTCCTCTGTTGTGCTTCCTTTTTCCATGAAATTCTGAAGAGCAGAGCTACAACCAATTCCATCTCCCAGGTTTTGCTGAAATCTTGTTGGTTTGGGTGTGCCATACGGCACTGAGATATATTCCTATGAGTTTCCCAAGGTGGGTGGGACATGGCTGAAAATAGCAGGCTTTCACATAGTGTATATGCAGACAGAAGTTAACAAATGTTTAACAGTTTGGAGGAGGGGATTGTGTTCATATGTACTCTTCTCCTTATAGCACTTCAGGCAGTCAACATTTATCCTATAATTCCTTTCATGTGAGTATTTTCTGGAATTGATGATGGGTGGGTGCAAGGCAGTAGGATGTCCTAGAAGTATTTTGTGTTGCGTGGCTGTTTGCAGGACAGGTTGTAGTTCACTTGGTTGGCTTTTTTGTTTTCCCCCACCTTAAATCTTCATTTGTTTCAAGAAAGCAGTCCTTTCTGTGTCCCAGTCATCTGTTTTTCATACAGGCTAAGCTTGGTGTAGTGAGCGATCCATGTATCAGGTCCCTTAGTGATGGAGATGCATATTGAATATTGTGATATATTGTTTTGCAGAATCAAACTCTATAACCAAAAACGGCTTCTAGATGTATAAAATCTATACCGAGTCATAAGTGCTTGGGTGCTGGCTGTCATCTTCCTTACTAATAAGCATATCTTAAATATTTTTTTTCTTTGCAGTTCATCAGTTCATATAGTCTGTACAGGACCTGGTCAGTTCTGCCTTGGTAGAACAAGTAAAAGTATTACTGAAAGATGTCAGAGTTCATTAATAATTATGACACTTTCTAGAAAGGCTTTAAAGTATATTAAATGTAAAGTTTTGTCTTCTGTGGAATCACTAAGAATTAAATTTGCCAATTCCTACCAGAAAAAAACCCTGAATTGCAGAGGTGGGGAAATAAGTAAACCGTTTTCTAAACCCACCTTGCTTGTAATCGGTTTAGGGGTTCCGTAGGACCACAATCCACTCCTAATGCAGAAGCTGTAGACCAGTTATTTTCTATGCTGGTTCCACAGCTCTGTACATACAGGTAATCTGAAGTGGAGGTGCTTAAAATTTCAGGGAGTAAAAGCACTGTGTGCTTGAGTTAAAAGTTTTTGGTGAAAGAAGGGTGATGGGTATTTCCTTTCAAGTGTGTATGTGAGGGGAAGAGCCTCCCCCCAGCCGTTCTAAGAATGTAGAATTACTTTGGGTTTTCAGAAAGCATCTGCTCTGTGTTTTATTTTAGCTGATTTTTTGTTTTGCTGCTGGTTACAATGTTATAAGTGGCTATTCATCTTGTTTTCTTAAAACTGTTTTCTTTGTTCTTGGAAAGTACACATGAAAGTGGGAATACTAAGCAAATAAAGTAGCATTTGAGAAATGGAACACAAGGGACCATGTTTAACTGCAGCTGGCACAAAATTCTTAATATCTGTATATAAAAAAATCTTCATATTTTCTAAAATCAGATGGCCTCAGCATGCTGGTAGAATTCTTAGGATTGTTTGCCTCCCCCTCATGGTTTTTTTTTTTTTCCTTCATAATTCTTTGAAATGAGGTCATGTTGTTAAATATGCCCTTGGTCTGTGTGATTCGTAGCAGGAAGCGTGTTGTAGACATTTGATCTATACTTGTGAATACATTGATAAGGGTAAAATCTTTCATGCATTTCAAAGGTTTTTCAGGGTAGATTTAACCTTTGCTGTACTCTTTCTTAAAATTGATAGGATTTATAATTATTGGAGTAATGTACTCTAAGAGATTTCCCTGTGTTCATGGAGAACGAATAAATTTGGAAAAAATGGAAACGGAACCTGGGTTTAAAATAACCCAGGTTCTTTTTTTGCTATTTATCAAAGTTCTCTACCTTTTGGCTTAGAAATTTTTTATCCTGGTTAGATGTTAACATAGTGTGTATGGCATAAAGATACCTTTCTTATTCCTACAGGTTTGATAGTTCAGTTGTGCTGTTTATTCCATTGAGCTGGGGGAAGTGGAAGGAAGAGGACAGAGTTTAAGAGAAATACTGTAATACAGAGTTTCTGATGTTGAGGGAGGAACCGGAAAAATAACTGTTAGCATTTCAACTCTGTTTATACCCCACCACCACACTCAATAACTTCCCCAAGCATAGACTGCCCTTCAGACAAAACAGCATGTGTCTCCTCCTCTTGACTTTAAAGGAGAGAAGGTTTTATAAAGGAAACAAATACTGCTGAAAGTTGCGTTGTGGTACCCGTGGGACAGTAGTGTAATTCTGTATTTGATGTGTGGGCACACTGTGAGTGCCTATTGGTATAAATATTTAAGATACGGTTGGTAGCCCTGTTTCCACCCAGGAGCTTTAGAAAAATAGGAAACTTGTGTTTATGATAGATATTTGTAGTATTTCAGAATGTGGAAATTATAAAAAATCAAAACAGTGGGGGGAAAAAAAGACTCTTAAAATACAGTAGTGATTCTAAAACCAAGCCAATGTAACTACATTGATTTTGTAGTTCTGAAGTTTAGGCCGGGGATGGGCACACTCTGGTTTTGGCCCCTTTGCTTCTGTGTGAGTCTTGACCAGATGACCAGAGACTCTGTCCTCCTCTGGTCAGTATCTGAATGTTGACTGTTAGTCCATTTGAGGAGTTCAGATGGTACCCACCTGCCTTTGAACAGCCCTGAGATGGACAGATGGAAAGTGCATTCACAGAAAGTATGCTGCTTATTTATTGTCTAAGAACGGCTGGTTTATCTTTGTTTTGAACTGAAACAAATCTGTACAACCGTGTTTAGACCTGGTCGCATGTTATGTCAAAAGTTCTGATATAGATCTGCAGATCAGCCCCGTTAGGAAAGCATTGCGCTGCTCTCAACAAACAGAACAACAAACTGTACCCGGAACTGTGCATGTCAGGGAAATATTTACCAGAGCCAAGTTACGGTAGCCGTTGTGGTGCTGAGTTTTGAACAAACTGCATCTACAGATAGTTCTCAGGAGCAGTAAACTTGTTATTTTACTTCCACTGATGAGCGTAGAGCACGTGATTTGTTTGTTTGTTTTTGACAAAAGCAAAAGGAAGATGTTTAGGCCATTGACAAGGTCTGCCTCCTGAAGCTAGTTAATTCTGCTATTACAATGAACACTACTAATGTCTTTTCACTTGTCATTCAAAACCTTTGCCTTGTAAGGCTGTTGGCATGCTTCTCGGTGTCCTTTTTTAACCTGTAAATCTATTTTTGTATTTGGGTTTCTCTACTTGACAAACATTTTCTTAATGTACCTGCGTTCCAGTCCGTGTAGTAACAGTTTGCAGAACACTTGGCAGGCATCCCAAAATTGTTAGGTTTAAAACTTCCTTATAAAAGAAACTTATCTCCTCCCATGTGACATACAGAGAGAGAAACACAGCCCTCGCCCTGGGAGATTTACAATAAAAACATCTCAGCTTTATGTCAACACAGAAGTGCTGTAGAAATGTGCGCAAGGTCAGCTAAGGGTTTTGCTTCCATTTCAGTGTTGCACAGCAGAACTGTAGTTCGCGTTATTGCTTGCTTCATTTGCCCCACTTTAAAATCACCTTCCAGGTCCCTTCCCTTAACAGTCATAATTGTGGACAGACCAGTGTCATCCGATGTTTCATTTAGCAATCAGACAGATTCCAAGAAGACGAAGGAGAGTATGGTTTAGAGGAAGGACTATGTCCGTGTCTGGTAATCTTAGGTGTGAAAGCCAGCACAAGTAGCCTGGCACTGAAAGGAGTAGCAGTATTTTTCAAGTAGTAGATGTTGGGTGCAAGGTTATAGTACCAAGTGTGGGTTATCCCAAGAAAGCTGCATGTCATAGTTTGGATTTTTTAGAGCCTTTTATTGAGAGGGTAGAGTATGCTGGCCCTTACCGAGTTCTTTTTCTTCATACATTCTACCATGTCAGAAAAAGAGAAGTGGGAAGCCAGGTTTAGCAATTACTGCCACCTTTTCCTCTCCTTTGGTTGTGTTTGCTGTTCCACCAGCAGCCTACTTGAGACAGTTGAAAGCTGCATTGGGATACATAAATTTCTAAAAGATCTTCAGTCTGGTGGGATGTGCAGAATTTCGCAGCTGGATATTAAATGTTGCTGGTTATGGCTGCTGCTTTTCTAAATATACCCAGCTGCCTTCAGAGTAGAACTTTCTCCTGAAATGCTCATAAATTCACTGTCTCTTTGTTCAAGGGTTCATCCTGTGCTTAGGACAAAACAGCTGAGAGAGCCTTTTGCTCTAGGTACTTCCTTGTGCTGGAAGAAGTATTTTTTTGTGTGTCTGTATGTGAGAAATCTGTGGAGGCTTGACCAATTCCTGTGCTGTCTGCGGTTGGGGATAATGCTTCTCTTAATCATGGTGCCTCAAAGGTCAAATGCATTCATCACACTCTGCTTGCATGATTATGTGCTTTAGAATAGATATTTGCTTGAAGTGCGTATATTGGAATTACCTTAAATACTTTCTAACTGTAAACTATATTATTGTTCTAATTACTGCTGTAAAAGAAAGGCTTTTAAAACTAATTGCTTGTTTCTTGTTTTTCAGGGAAAAGTCCACCTTGAATTAAAACTGAATGAACTGATAACAGATAATGGATCAGTGTGCCAGCAACTAGTAGTACAGTAAGACAATACATTAATCCTTGTATATTTAGTTGTTCGTTAGAACATTATGTGAGTCATCTTTCTCAATACAGCGTGTCTGCACATCCTCGTGCCAATTAACATTTTTCTTTTTATGTGACTTTGCGCCTGCCTTGCTGAGGGAATGGATACCTGCTTGTGAAACTTGGATAAAAGTTTTTCAGCTGCTGATATCTGTGGCTCCTAAAGCACTTGCTATTATTGGGACTCAGCATGGCTCTCTGGTATCATTAGCTTCATGTCTTGTAATCATAAGTGAATTGGATCTGTTGAGAAAGCTAGGAATGCCCGCTGGAGCTGACAGCCAAAACTTGCAGTGCGGCTGTTGCTCACAGAATTGAGCTGCAGCTGGTGGTATTGGGGACAGAGTTCAACTTTTTCATTGGTGGTATTTTGGTTTGGTATGGGAAAATCCAGTTTTAGTTTTGCTTCAGAATTACTTTCTCATGGTTAACCGTGATAAGGAATGTTTATAGGAAAACAAAGCACAGGAGCTGCCACTCTGGAGCCTCGTAATGCTGCCACGTTTCAGTTACATTTCTTTCATAAAAAGTTGGTCTGATAAGGTCATACTAGAAGATACCAGTCCTCTAGAAACTCATCTTATCCTTTATTTTGGAAGAAGTCTGAAGGCAGCTTTCTGTGTTACTTTCCCCGGTGAGATTGCTTTCTTTGAGGAGACCAGTGGGAACCAATGACTTGCGGAGACAGTGAGATTGACAGTGTTCTCTTGTGACTCTTCACGTTCTCTGCATGAGTAAGGTTCAGGAGAACAAGCCAGTCTTACCGCGTTTTTCTTTTATTTTTAGTGATTCAAAAAGAAAGAAAGGCTCTTCTGCATTTGTCTCCTACCAAATGGGATAGGCCATGTGAAGAAAAGGGTGCAGAGAGCAAGGTTATAAAGACTGAGGAAAAACTAGGATTAAAAACTCAAAAGGGAGTGAGATTCTTCAACTTTGCTTTGCAGCATTGTTCATTAACTTACTTTTATTCAGAGACTGAGGGGTTTGTGTTTGTTTGTTAAATCTTCTCTGAGAAGTTAGTAGGAAAGAATGGGTTGTATTGCGAAACTGTGAGGGGAGGAAATGGTGTGCGGTCTTCCGCTTGTGACTTGGTGTTCAGATCAGCTCCAGGGGGCAGGGAGAGTCCATTACGCTGTCAGTAATACAATTTTCATCATGAAGTTTAAGTTAGATTCTTTCTGTCTTAGTCAGTTATTTAAACCAAGATGAGTAGTTTAGTTGGAGCAAGACTTGGCAAAATATCTCCTTGCTTTTACTTGGCCTGAAAAGGAAAGGTGGTTCTGTGATAGAACTAAGTCAGTGAAACTGGTAATGCTTTAGTGGCTATTGTAGACTGATAATTTATGTAAGATATGGAAGCTTGTTTTACATCCATGTATATCTGTAACTTAAAGATAATTCTGATTGTGTTTCTGCTTGTATGGTGGGTTGCAGCTTGGTTGACTGGGAATCCTGCTGCTTCTACTTTTCTATCTCACTTGCAGCACAAGGCAGAATTGGAGCAGGTTTTGCCCCATGGACTGTTAACCACCAAAAGCTGGCTGGAGCTTAATAACTTTGTGTTTTATTCCCAACTTCACTTTCTGATGTAAATTTTTTAAGTTTTTATAATGCATACACTTTGGTCTAAGTTTGGGGGTTTTTTTTTACATTTTTAAAACATATTTGGGGTTTTCATACCATGAAGAAAAGTTGCTTTAGAAAGTTACTGTTGTGGATTGCAGTTTTGAGTAGGAAGTGGGTTAGTCACTGTGCCTTCTCTTAGGATCTCTTGATGACAGAGATAAGTGATTGAAAGGAAGCCAGGGTTCTCTCGTGGTTGCTGTTCTCGCCCACTCACTGACACGTGGGAAAGGGTTGTGCGTTAAACACTGTGGTATTACATCAGTACTTTTGTCTTCATCAGAGATTATGAAATGCACCAGAGTTCCTTAAACTAAAAATGTTTTGTAGCATTTTAATACACATGCTGATAGCCTTTAAATAATTGACTGTATAAGAGGTATATTGTACATAAATGTATTTTTTGATGCACACGGGAGAGCATGAGAAATGAATCTCTCACTGGATGTAGTAGTATAGGAATGGATGTGAAGGTGTTTTTGAGACCCTTTTGATCTTAAAGTGCGAGGAACTTGCAGAATACACATGTGAGATTCTTTAATAGAAAATTTCAACTCTATAAGTCTGCGTATTTGGTAAGTTCCCGAGGATAATTAGTCAGTGGGGCACTTGCTGCTGTGTTTTGTTAGTCACCAGGCCCCGAGGTGTCACCGTATTAGTAACTCCTTTAACAAAGCTGAAAGATAGGAAGTAGCAGAGCTGTGATTGAGTCAAAAAAGGCAGAGTGGGCATATATTTCTGTTCCTTCCTCTTCTTGATCTGTCCAAACCCAAAAAAGTGTTGGCCAAAGGAAAAAAAAAATAATTCTTAAAATACAAGCTGTGCTACTTGCCTTTCAGAGCCTTGTTTTACCTCATGTTGAAATTAATACTCTCTCAATATAATTAGACAGGACAGCTTTTAAACTTTCGCCAGTTACATGTTTTGTAGAAGAGAGTTCTAGAGCCTTATGCTGGCTTCTGTGTGTAGGTGAGTTTCTAATGGATTTCCACCATGTAGTCTTTGAGAGTCCAGAGTTCTACAAAGATGAAAAATAGCAACAAAACAAAATTAAAGATCATGTCAAGCACACAGATGATATTATGTAACTGAAGAGTTGTGATTTTGACCATTATCTGGAGTCCACCATCAGCCCTTTGTCTGTGGCTGAACCAAAGTAATGGGATTAGACCTGATTAGGAGATGGAGTCCTATTATTTGCATTCTGTAGACATGGCTTTAGCAGCCTATTTTGCTGGTCTTCTAGATGGGTTTTGTGATGAGGATGGATTTAAAGCCTGAAGGTAATCCCAGTAGGAAGCAGTTTTTAAAAGTTTAAAAGATTTGGATGATAGAGAGCTGCTGCTGATTGTAGCCAAGAGGCTAAATGGAAGAGGAAGGCAGACTTTGTTTCTCATGCTGGTGTGTATAGTAAAACCAGTTTTTCCAAACATTAAGTTGTTGAGAAACGAACATGTGATGTTAGAAAGGTAAGTATTGCTTTATCTGACAAAGGAATGGTCAGTTATTGTATAAGGAAACCAGGAGTGCAATTCTTCATGTTTCTTTCTATTTGTCCTCTATCCCCTGACCCACTCCCTTCTGGTTTTGTCTTTAATTTGGATCCTTATTAGGGTTCAATTCCCCAACTTTCAGTAATGGAAGTAAGCTTGGTCAAGGTTAAATATTAATATTTTGCCAACTGTCAGTATCAAAAACCCCCACACTTCTTAGGAACTGGAAGTTTCTTTCTTTGGCTCAAGTGGACAAAAAATGGTCAAGGACAAGATAGTCAGTGACCAGATCAGTCAGTTGTGGTGTTACGTGATGCAGGGGTGGGATAGGGGGTGGAAATGATGGCTGACTTTAAGATGGGACTTGTCAAAGCCACCTAGGGCTTTCGGGTTGCATAAGCATTCTAAAAACATCATATCAAAATACCATTTTTTCCCCTGGAAAAAGTAAAATTAAGATATGTACTTGCTTATCTTATTTTTTTGAAGTCCAGGCGTAAAGTTTGCCTGTGTTTGGCAAAGGGTTGTCTTAGAGCCCACTTACAGTGGGCTAAGCCTTCATTCTATACGTAATTTTTGTATTAATTGGAAACTTGTTATTAAAGTTCATGCAGTTCCACCCACAGACCGTTTCTGAATTAAAACTGTTTTGTCTCCAGTACTAGTTGCTTCCTTTTCTAATGTGTGAATGGGGAGGGGAAAAAGATAATGCAATAGATTAACTGCTGACTCAGTGTGGGCTCTTTGTTTCAAAACCACAACGGCGTGTATAGTAGCACATTTGAAAAAATACTTGCTTGCAGCTCTCCTCTTTGGGAGGCTGTAAAAACAAGCCCAGAAATGGCTATTACAGCTAGATCGTCTTTTCTTTTGCACTCTTCTAAATAAATAATGCACTGTACTATCTTAAATTGACCTGTCAGTTTGTTTCTGTTTGTTAGTGCTCACATGAAGTCATTCTAGGGAACATAACTTTTATGAAGTGTACAAACCCTAATGGCTGCAGTTATTTAGTTTCTGTGTTTGGACTTTCTTTTATTTGAATAGTGGAGGTAGAGTCCCTCACTCATCGAGGGGCGCGTTTCTTGTGGGCTGTGTCTTTTTAAGGTCTTATTTCCATCTTATGAGCTGAATGTATGCCAGTTGTGTCTGAAAGACTCACATTTCCTGTATGAAACTTCTCTTGCAGAACAAACTATTGAGATGTGAAGCAAGAATGAATGTCAACTGAAAGATCTCTTGTGCTGGACTGTTACTGATCAGTAGTTTAAAAAAAGAACAAAAGTCCTTCTGTTAGCTGTTGCTTAGACTTTATGTAAAGATGTAGTAGTTTAAAATATCAGAGGCTTTTAATTTCCTGTCTGCTGCTTCGAACTCTGTATTTATACCTTTTGAATGAAAAGTGTTTGTGCCGGATTAGATAGTTGAAACCTTTTACCAAAGCGGAAGTGTTTACCATGTGGTGCCAATATATTTATTATGGTTATCAGAAGAGAATTGTATATTTAGTGTTGTTTTGGGTTTCGCTTGGCGAGTGTTTGGGTTGTTTGTTGTTGTTTTCTGTTGGGAGGATGTTTGTGTTCCTGTTTTAGGGGGTTGCAGTCCTAGCACTCGCCTGGTTCTTTGGGGAAGGGCAACGTTCCTGGGAGATTTGCTAGCTGGTGAACTTGTTGAGGTTGCACTTTTCCATTTCTGTTAAGTGTACCGTTATTGAGCCACTTCAAACATCTTCAAACATTTTTAAGCATGTTTACCTGAGGCTGTTTGTCTAGTAGTTTAAAACTGTCTGCAATAGTACAGTCTTATATATTCAGTCCTAGGGAGCACAATCCACTTGGATAGTGCTGAGTTGATTTAATGACTCCTGACCCTTAATGGCTCCTTGCCTTGCATGGAGCTTGTGAGGTCTGCTGCGTGGCTGGGTTAGTCCAGGTTGCCAAACTGATTGAAAACTGGCTTGAAACATAAATAGCTTTTTCTGAAGTTAGTTAACAGGGTCCCCTTAGGCAATAGATGCAAGGCTGGAGGGTGAGAGAAAGAGGAGGCTCACTGGTTTTTGTGCCTTAGCTGTGTGGTGGGACAACCTGCCTGAAGCTGACTGCATGAAAGAAACCTTAAGCCTGGTGGGTCTGAAAAGGGAAGATCGGGGAATGTTAGGGGTTGATGATGAGGGACTGGAGTATGGTTTTGGTTTTGAGATGGTGGAACAGGGTGAGCTGTCTAAGCTAAGAAAGAGACCTGGGACTTGGGCAGGAGATGGGAAGAGCGTGCTAGGACTGCCTACACAGGGAGACTGACTGGAGCATGAAATCAGCGTGAAGTGACAGCTCGATATGATGAATCCGGAGATTCTCGTTCTGCTGCAAGACTGTAGTTGTTAGTAAAATATTTTTCAGCTTGCAGAGAATCACAAACAAGTCTTCCTTTAGTTTGTGTGTGTTGTGGTCAATCTGTGAGAAGACTGGAGAGGCCCAAACGAGCTGTTTCTGTAAGCAGAAGTAGGGCATTGCGATCGGTTTTTGTTGATAGGATAATACACAGTTTTCCCACAGGATCATTATGTCAGGTATGCAGGTCATTCATTCGGTAATCAGGGAAAGGGTGAGAAGGTTCATACACAGAGAAAGAAACTGCTTTCTGTAGGACTAACACCTATTTGCCAGAGAAATAATCGAGGAGCCTGGTGAATGTTACACAGGCTGTAGGGAGAGAAATTGTGGTGTTCTTTTACTCAAGAAACGTTTTACTCAATCCAACTGCTGTGAAGACTTTCAGAGATTCAGGCTGAGGCTGTTAGTGCTGCACTCCTGAGACTGCAGACCTGGGAGCTGCAGGGACTGTGTTTGGTGCCACGGAATGCCTGACGGAGTTGCTTCCTCAAGTCAGATCCCCCAAAAGACTGAGAAGTCTAGACGGTTTAGTTTTGTTGCCATTCCTCTGTGTCATGTGTGTGTTGGAGGAGGAATCAATTAATGCTTGTGAAACAACTGGATGTTTCAAAAACCCATTTAAAGGGTGGGTTTGAAACCACTGTGGGGTGCATTGTGATTCAAAAATTATTGAAATGCTGAAGGCCACGTGCCTGAGAACTGGAAGAAAAATAACAAATGATTGTGCCGTGGTTCAGCACTAAATGTTCCCTGAACTGACTAAGACAAAGGGACTTGGCGGGGGGAATACCATCTGGTTCATAATTGTGCATACTCCAAAGAGGGTGGAGTTGTGAGGCAGCACAGGAGTGTTGGTGTCTGTTTTCCCTGCTTGTGTTTGAATTTGCAACTCTTGTTATCTTTTAATGTTGTTTTTCCATGGTACTGAAAGCACTTACTTTACAGAAGAGTGTAGCTGCTGTTGCTCTATTTAGCTATAACTTGAACTGCACACCCTAATATTCCACATTGCAGTATTAGAACATATACTTGATTATTTACATGAACTTAGAGCAGAAAAGCCTATTTTTTCCTTAAGTTACATAGGTTTTTGATTTTATTCGAACTGACCAGTTATGGCAACCAAAACTTATTTGCATTAATTTAGTTAAATTCCTGCAATACATTATAGATCATTTTTAAAAGACAGAACAGGACTATAACATTCAGATCTCATTTGACTTGCTTATGAAATTTTGTAATCTGCTGTACTAAGTACTACAGTTTGAATGGCTACATTAGAGCATCATTTTGCTTGAAAGTCTGGTTTCTGCTCTAAACTTACAAACTGTTTTGCTGTACTTTTGTTGTTCCATCTGTATTTAGTTAATACTGACACGTGGGCAGCATCTGCAGGTTAGTCACCTTGCTGACCCAGCTCTGTTTCTAGTAGTGTTGCTGCTGTGGTGATCGGTAAAGATTGGGAGCCTCCAGAAAAGGTGTCTTTGTCTTCATGAGCGTCACTTTCTAACCATCTGTCTCTTTTGCATCAGAAGTGGTGAACAGTGGCCTAGGTACTAGTTAAACACCTACTTAGAGCTTACCATACGAATTACGAAAGAAAACTGTTTTTAAAGGGCTGTTTAACCCCGATCACACACTGTTGTGAAAACAGTTTGAAAATAGACTTTAAACAAAAATTAAATGATAAACTGTTTTTTTCCTTGTGGCTGAGTAGCATGGATGGAAGTTAGACATGCTGGGACAACGTACTAATGGTTTTGTGATGCTTACTTTTAAATAACATTTCAGGATATGCCATTGCATTTCTCAGCTTACTCAACTCAGAATGTATTTTAGCTGAAACAAAATATTAGAATCAGTTTTAATGCCTTCCAAATGTAGTTGTTGCCATGTGGATGAGGCCAAAAAGCTTTTTGTGGGCCAGTTTCTCAAAATTGAAAGTTCATGAAGTCTGCGGTTTCCCCTAGCGTGGGAGTTTATTTTACTTAGGATTTTGCCATGCGTGTGTGACGCTGGAGTGTCTTTATTGAAGAAATTCTAAGAATTCTGTTCAGAGTCTCATAAGTCTGTATAGTTGAGTGTTACCTTGTATTGCCATCCGGAGTTCTGTAGTTATGATCTACTTCATATACACACGTTATGTTGGGTCAACGGATCTGTGAGTGTGTAGTAGAGCAGGGATTAATAATTTAATTTTTCAAAAAAAAGATGCTTTGGGTTATTTGTTTGGGTTGTTTTTAAGCCAGGTACTTTGCTTTACTGATCAATTCATTGTTTTTTCCTTGTAGCATAAAGGAGTGCCATGGGTTGCCGCTAATAAATGGACAGAATTGTGACCCTTATGCAACAGTCTCTCTTGTAGGACCTTCCAGGTAACATTTTAATATAATATTACTGACTCTAAAATACTGCAATCTTAAACTTGAAAAGAAAGTAATAGGTTTTGAGCAAAATTTTAAAATACAGAAAAATCTTTAAATGCTTTCTGTGTACATCAAATCTTCCATTGCTACTGTATTCTCTCCACCATACTCTCAAGATTGTGAAGGAGTTTGGTCGGGCTGAATAACTTGCACTAGTCAGAAGCCACTTACCCATCAGTTCATTCATTCTTCTCAGATTTGGTACTGATAGCTGCACTGTACTTAATAAATTTTTTTGCCAAATTGCCACGTGGGATGATAGGGTGAGTTGCTTACCCACCTTCTCTGTCCCCTGTTTTTCTTAATGTGCGAGTTTACTTGCAGAAAATGTTTAACGGTTGTGAGAAATCAAGAGAGTGCGGATTCCAGTGAGACTTTTCTGATACCGACACCTTCAGGATATTGCTGAAGGTCTCCACAGTTTAAACATCTCCTTTTTTTTTGGATCGGTAGTCCTGAATAACTGTTGAGATTTTTCTTCAGTGAGAAATCCTGTATCCCATACAGTCACTATCTGCACGTCCCTGCCCAACAGCATCTAAACTGAAGCTATGTTTCAAGTGTTTCTTTTTTGCAACATGAAACGCAAGTCCATCTGCTTTCTCCAGTACTGACAGATTGCCACTGAGCACAGTGCCAGATGTCATCTGTCAAACTTGTGTGTGCTAAAGACTTTGAAAGGGTTGTCCCCGAGTAAGCTCTGACTGACTGGGGCATTTTTTCTTCCTTGGAAATATATGATTGCATATTTGTTTTAGGTTTGGGTTGAGGTTCTTTTAGTGGGTGGATATTTTTTGTTTAAGTTGGTTAGGTTTGTTAAGAGGACTAGGGAGATCAGACCATGGCACCTAGGAAACGTGGTGTCGATTGCCAAAGAAGGTAATTTACATAAATTCTGTCTGAATTCTGTGGTGCGTATGGGACTGGGTGAGTATTGGTCGCACAGAATATTCATCCTTTTAGTGTGGGAATATATGTGCAAATCTGACAGAAGCTCATGATTATGGTTTTCCAGTCTCATGCAGGTGTGATTCATGTACCATGACTGGAATATTTATACAGCCAGTGTGTGAAAACGGTTAGTTGATGCCTAGGACAATTTTTCTTCCCCCTCGTCTGCTTTTTGCCCACATTTTATATTTGTTTCTTTTAGAAAGCATTTTTATGCAATCATATCCCTTTACTGACTAAATAAGACTGTATTCTTTTATAAAATGTCTAAAATTATACATATATATTAAGAAAATCTATATGAAACACAAGGGAGTGGGCAGCAATTGTTTTGTTTGACCCCATGCTCTTGAGCTTCTAGCATTAGCGGTGATTCCTTCCAAGGAAAGCATTCAGTGACTTGGTGGAAGCCTGTCTGTAATGAAGTAGTGGGTATTTCCCCAGCAAAACAGTCAGGGAAAATAAAGCAGATGAGGAAAACCATGCTGGTATCCCATAGGTGGTGGTAAAGAAGTTGTCTGCAGACTCAGGTTTGAAACACTTGAGAAATTTTTGCTGTAATCAACGTGTGTAAGTTGTACCAGTTTGTGAAATGAAACTTTGAGCTGAGCAGATGCACGATTAGCTAGAAACAGCACTTGAAATTTTAACTTTTCTAACTATGTTGTGAAGATGAACTCACTTTAAGCTTTTCTTTATTGATCAAAGTGATCTCTAAAGTGACAAAAAATATTGTAAGTGAAATGCATGGGTCTTTCTTGACAATAGAATGTCTTTATAATTGTGTGTTTAAGTTGTCTATGGTAAAAATTTTACCACATTGGAACAGGAATGACCAAAAGAAGACCAAAGTAAAGAAGAAAACAAGCAATCCGCAGTTTAACGAAACATTTTATTTTGAGGTAACTTTTTGTGTGGTATTCTGCCTGTTTATGCAACCCTTCAAGTATTTTTAAGCAAGCTGTGTAGCAGGACCTAATGCAGAAAGCTCTCTTCGAGTAAATTGAAGAGCTTTTGCTAGGCTCTCAGATCTGAGTGACATACTTAAATTTCTGGGGGCTGCCAGACAGTAACATTCCCCTTCCTCACAATCACATATGTGAAGGTAATTAGTTATCTTGAATCACTTTATGTAGCATCTGTTGCCATTAGGAGTTGTGAAAGAACTTTAAACTGTGGAATTAAATTTCAATATCTTCAAGAACATTGAGCTGGAAAAAAACCCAACTTATTTCTTTAATTAAAAAATGATCAAAAAATGCTAATTTCATTATTTTATTAAAAAGTAAATTAACTTTTGTTATTTAGGATTTTATTTCAGCTCTACATGGGTTACCCTGCAGTAACCAAATTATGAGCACGACTCAATCTGATTTGTCTCTATAATAAAAAGTACATTTGCATGTTAGCATACCATACTGTTCAGCTGAGAGCTGGAAATAGTACAGCTATTAGATGTGCCTCAAATGTATAATAATTTACTGTGTTTGTATAGATTCTGGTCCTGCTGTGGAATTTTAATGAGAAATCGTTCCATGCTAGAGTATCAACATACAGCACGTTCAGTTGGCCTGTTCAAGATACTGAATTTAATTGCTTAAGATACTAGGCTGACCTTGTGGTCCAGACCACTCCGATAATTTTGTGACTTCTGATTTATTGGAGTTGAATTGAGAATGCAGTCAGCCAAGAAATAAGAATTAGAATTAAGAGGTTACAGTTATGGTAAAAGTGGGGCAAGAAGAGTGGATTTCTTAATTGTTGTTTCCTTAAACATCTCAGAACTAAATTTAATGCTTTCTTGAGTTTCATGACATTCATAACCAATGACATTTTTACCCATTTCATATCATACTTCCTACTTGGTTTTTTTTTTAAATAGATCTATACTATAATTCCCTTAGATATGCTCTTAGATATCAGCTAGCCCTCTTCAGGCTCCACCACGAACCCTTCTTGACCTGATATTTGTCAAAAGGCAGTTTGTTTGGTGAGCTGAACCTATTGCTTTTTAAAAGGAACAGTTACTGCTTACTGGTGTTAGGGGCAATGCTTTCTTTGGGTTTTGACATCAGTAATACAGCAGCAAATAATGTGTTAATGGGAGGAATTTAATTGCAGGTAACCAGGTCCAGCAGTTACACGAAAAAGTCCCAGTTTCAGGTGGAAGAAGAAGATATTGAAAAACTAGAAGTCAGGTAAGTTATGTAGGTTAGAAAGTGATTTATTTTATCATTAGTAAATCATAATATTTTATCATCAAAGCAATAAAAACCATTTTATTTTAGCGTAACTCTAGGGACTTCCTGATCAGACTTGTAGAAAATATCCCTCTAAAATATAAATTATTCAATTTTTTGGCCTGTTTCTTACTAAAGATGAGGGTGTATGTTTTGAAGTAAGTAGCGGTAGAGTGTATCTAAGGGCCTAGACTGGTTTCCTGTGCCTGTGATTACAGAGATATGAGGACTGCTTATCACCATATGTTAGTTTGGGCAGAGTATTGATAATAGAACATGTACTGAAGGATGACAGCATAAGTGATGATAGTCTACGGTTTCAAATTGAGTTGGCTGTTTTACCAAAACCAGAGAAAAGCCTCTATTATGAGATTCTTACAATTTCACATTGCTGCTTAGAGGAACATTTGTGTTGCATTTCTTCCTTGTAAATGCAAAGAATATTTCCAAGTGTATTCTCCTATTTTGCTCCTTTGTCCTCGGAGCAGGTCTGTCTGTTTTTGTGCTGTGTAGTTTGAACAGTTGAGAGGCTCTGTACTCAGTTTTTGTCTGTTGTGCTCATGCACATACATGCACCAAATCTGCTGAATGACAAAATCTCAAGATTAGCACGTGTTTCCTAACAGGCATCAGAAGAAGAATTTAGTGCTTAGTTTTAATAGCCATTATAGAACTAACTCAGTGTGTACATTTTTAACTCTTAGCCTCATGAAATCTTAATTTGAATTGTATGTTTCATTATGGATGCAAATATATTTAGAAAAATAGTCATGCCCAAACAAATCTAGTATTAATTTTTTTTGTTCTTCTTAACAACTGCTGTCTGTCAGAAATGTCAGAGAGGTAAGAAGCAACAGAAAAAGCCAAGGTGCATGTCTGGAGTCTGTGATTCCTTTTGAGGTTGTAAGCATATGAGCTGCTGTTTGGAAAAAACAAGCGCATGTGTTGGTGTGGCATTGCGGTGTGCCAAACTGTAGCAATTAGGTAGGGATGTGTAAGTATATTGGTTAAAAATTTCGCCTGGATTACCCGAGAAGAAATGTGATCAGTTCGGGGGTGGAGGTTGCTCAGAATACACGTATGTTGCTGATTTCACTTTTATTTACTGATGCAAGCTCTGCAAGTCTAACTTTGTTTCTTTCTTTATCTGTTCTTTATGGCTTAATAAGCCACTCGTTTGATTCCTCTTGATTTAATTAGACTGGAGTGAGATTTCTAACACTTCCTGCCTGCGTGCATGTGGATGAGTGCTGTGAGGCAGTCACCTTTAACTGGAATATATTTATTTCTCTCCAGAGAAGAATAATTAAACTATGTTCTTATTTTCAGGGTTGACCTATGGAATAATGGAAACTTGGTACAAGACATCTTTCTAGGAGAAATTAAAGTTCCCGTGAAGGTGTTAAGAAATGATTCCTTTCAAGCATGGTGAGAACTAGTGGCTCTCAAGTGAATTTGCTTCTATCTTGCAAATCTTCCCTTGCAAAGGATATGTTTTATTCTAACTATCCATTAAAATATGTTGTCTTGTTCTAGTTTAGGTAAAACCTCTTTCTAGAAAGTTTCCCTCGATATGTTAACGTTGCCAGAGGATACTTTTAGCTCATCTGTTCCCCAAGTCTGCCCACTTCCACAACAGAGTTCATGGGTTTGAGGGGAATGTGCGGAGAGTGAAGAAAGGGAAGGAACTTCCTTTCAGTCAGGTTGCATGATTTTAGTGATCTGTGTGTGCTTTTCAGCCTAACCAGAAAACCTGGAACCTCTCAGAACTGCATCACTTGTAGTTAAATTCCGAACTCAGGCTTCCAGAGTGACTGACGAAAAGTTTATTTTAAAATAATCACTAAGTGTGGCTGCTTTTTTTTTTTTTTTTTTTTTAATTGGGGAGATTCAGAAAGTATCTTCTGGAACCAACCCAGTGTTGTTTCAGGGGAGCTGACACACAAGTTTAAAAGCTAGAAATTTAAGGTATAAAAGCAAATTCAGGAGAGACAGATCTCTGCTTATAACATAGCAGCAACTTTCCTTCTGAACTTCTTGCAAGCAGGAGCCAATCTCTAGCCCCTTCACTGTCCCAAATGCTTAGTGGCAGGAATCACAGAATTGTTTTGGTTCGAAAAGACCCTTAAGACATTGACCACCAAACCATGTCCTTAAGCACCACACCTACACATTTTAAACACCTTCAGGGATGCTGTCAGCCAACACCCCCATGGCCTTTTCCACCAGACAGTTTTCCAGCCACTCTTCCCCAAGTCTGTAGTGTTGCGTGGGCAGATGCAACCGTATTAACCTAATGATATGCCTCTGTTCACAATGTGTTGAGAGAAAGGTGGCGTTGCCATGGACTTATTACCAGTGTATTATGTTATAGCTTCTTTAATTAACGTGACTCATGTCACTTGAAGTATTGATAGAAGTTTGCTAATACACTTTGTAGACATACCTTGCATTGAACATCCTCATATCCAGTTATGATGTGCTTATCAAAAATAGTTCCATTATTAAATTAAGTAATTTATGCTATTTCTAATTTACATGAAATGTTTCTGATTACAGCTGAAATATGGCAGATAAAAGCTGAAATATGGTAGATAAAGGTGTCGCTAGCCCTCGATGTTGGGAAAATAAGCCTAAGAGTCATACTGTCAAGTAGAGATTCTTCTCGTAAATCCGTTTTACTTTACCTTAGCGTGCCTTCGTGGATGATGCGTCTGATTATTAAAATAAGTCTGATCTCTTGATTGTAGAAGTACAAGTATAAATGGCTGTAAAAGAATATTGGAAGATATGATTTGAGTTTGTTGAGATGAATGTTGGAACCATAATGTGACACCCAAAGCTGTTAAAAATATTTGTAGGGCTGCCCCTCCTGTTGGAATGCAGTAGAACTACAGCAAAAGAATGAAGAATTACTGTATTTTGTATTGAGAGTATAAAGAAAGCACAGGGTTTTTTTTCTTTAATCTCACTTGTCTCTCAGGATTGCAGCCTGTTAATATTATCTATTTTTACTGGTGTCTGACTAGCCCATTTAAATTCTTGACAAATGCTGCTCCTTTTTTTTTGTTTCGTGTCCCAGTTTTTTTAACATGAATCTTATTGCTGGTTTTCACATTTGGTTAATGTGTACTGAACTAATGAAATGAGATTATCTTAGAATTTCTTTCATTTTTTTAGAATGAGTCGAATTAATGAAGTGTGAATCTAATATTTTGGGGTTGCCCTGTTGTTTTCAGGTACTTACTTCAGCCAAGAGAAAATGGAAACAAGTCTTCTAAAACTGATGATTTGGGATCACTTAGATTAAATATCTGTTACACTGAAGACTGTGTTCTTCCTTCTGAATACTACACTTCTCTGAGAAACTTGCTGCTAAAATCATCAGAAGTTCAGGTACATTTAAAAATTAAAATGAATACTCTATTAAAATGAAAACTTCAATGATGCAGTCCTGTGTAAGACAATGGGAATTACACCTCTCTGGAGAATGGTTTTGTCCCTTTGCATGAATCACTTCTATCACAGCCAGATAAGCAGCTTGCAGAACATTTACTTCTGCTCCTACTACCAAGATTTTCTTCTTATTTTACAAGAACCAGCAAAGACAGTGAATAATCTGTGCTGCATGACTGGAAGGGATAAAATAGTTTCTTCTCATTGGTGTTGCTCTTTTCAGTATTCTCTTTTCCCACTGGCTGCCATTGGCCCCCTGGATTTAGCGGTTTACCGGGGCGTTATTGGCACTGAAAGGCAGATAATCGCCTTCACCAAAAATGGTCTGCTTCAGAATTGATTTCTAATTCCGCTTCTGCTGCATCGCCTCTCTTTGCTGCTATGTTAATCAGCACGACTGGATTCCTCATGCGGACAAGGTGACAAAGAGGAAGTGTGATAGATGGTTAGACATTGAGGCAGGATTCAAATTATAGTAACCAGGCTTTGTATTCCTAGGTCTTTTATAGCCTTTCTTTACTTCAGTGTTGATGCAGTACTGGCAGAGGAGAAAAAAGGTAACGAGGAGGCAGATTGTGACTAAAATTTTAGCTAGTTTATAGTTCAATACTACTTCACTGGAATTCAGGAGGAGCTGAGTATGTAGCTCGTGGTAGTGAGCAGCTGCTTTTCATTTGCTTAAATGAAATAACTTGACTGGGTTTTGCATTGGAATTCCCAGCTTTAGAATGGTGACAGACACTTCCGAAGTGTAGGAACTGTATTCTAAGGGGCTTTGACTATAGTTTGGAAAGTCTGATAAAGATACATGACATTATTTGAAAGCAATTGCTAACTGCCTCTTACTTGGATTTTTAACAAATCTGTATTCTGACCCTTTAGGGAGAACGAGAAGGATGAGGAAATGGTGAATTCTATTCCTAAGTGTCAAGTATAGAGTACATAATACCGATTTTCAATGAAGTATTCCTATAGAATGGAAACTTTTAATTGTTTGCTATATGGCAAACATTGAAATGTTTTGTTCAGCAGCTGTCTAAAATCTTGTTAGATTTGATCTGTACTTTACCAAATACATGAAGAACATATTACTGCTTCACTCATAGTTTTATGTTCTACTTTCTCACAGCCCATTTCTGCATCTGCTGCCTACATACTGAGTGAAGTTTGTCGAGACAAGTACGATGCTGTTCTGCCTCTTGTACGATTGCTACTACACCACCATAAGCTCGTTCCATTTGTTGCTGCAGTGGCAGAACTAGATCTGAAGGACACCCAGTATGTATTTCATGTTTAGTGATGTCATGTCTTTTTAAGTTATTTTCAGAGTTCCACAGAGCTTCACGGTACAACATTGATAAATCAGCATGTCAAATCACTTTCTGTAATTGTGTAAAACTGACTAAATACATTCATCTTGTAGTGCTAGCTTATAAAAGCATTTATTAAAATCATACAGAAGCTGGAAGTCAGAGTTAAGGATTGTGTGCTGTGTGGTATAATTGTCTTGGAGCTGGATCCATGTATACACAGGTAAATGGAACAAGCTAGCAATGTGGAGTTGTGGCTGAGAGCACACAGAGGTTTATTTTAAAATGTCATTATATGGCCACTTTTCAAATTTTACTGGCTGTTAAATTGGTATTAACATTGTTTAAATTGCCAAGAATCTTGTTTCCTTTAGTTTGTGACTAAATGAGGGGTGTTCTTTTTCTGCAATGATGCCTTGTGAGTACATACATGTCCTCCTGCCTGCCTTGAAAGCAGCAAGCACAGGGTTTTTTTCCAAGCAGCAGTGTATGGCCTGTGAAATCGCAGCTCTGTGGTTAGGAGAGAAATTAAGTAGACTCGAGTAGTGGCCACTGAGGTGCCGAGTCATGTCCTGTGGAGATGTGGAAGGGATTTTGTCACCACAAGATGGTTCATTTCAAAGCTGACTTACTCCAGATTTAAATAAGGTGAGACAATTTAACTGTGCAGAAGGAGGTCACTCATGGAAAATACTAAACACATTCCTTTCCATTATAATTGAACAAAGGAAGATTAAACTAAATCTCTCAGTTAGAAAGATTTACTTTGCACAGCTGGCTCTCAGTTTTCTTCAACAGCTGTGAATAAAAACCATAACCCTAAATTAAATACATTTTGGTTAAAATGTCTGAATTTATTGATGCAGTGTAGCAAAATTCTCTTTATTGTAGCTCTTAAGATGGAGCTGTTGGAGAAAACTGAGAGCTCTTAAGATTATTTTTTTTCACCGGCACTACTGAAGGAAGAATTGTCGGTCAGTGCGGTATAAGTCTTCATTAGTTTGGAATTTTCTCTGGTTGTTCTTTGTCGTATTCAGCACTGGATTATAACTTCCTTTGTCTAAAATCTCTTAGGCTTTTCCTTATGTTTTTTTTTGTTCCTTGTTTATTCTCTTTTCTGTTTCGGAGTGCCACTGCAAGCTGGGTTCTGAAGTTCCTGTGTGAAATATATGAAAAAATGCTTTCAAAAAATCAGTAATTTAATAGCAAGATAGAGTATTAATGAGATTTTATAACTGAGCTTCTTGTTTTTCTGTGTTCAAACAAAATGAATTATTTTCTTACAGAGAAGCAAATACAATCTTCAGAGGCAACTCACTAGCAACTCGGTGTGTAGATGAAATGATGAAAATAGTGGGGAAGCACTACCTAAAGGTCACTTTGAAACCTGTTATTGATGAGGTAGGTGATCCCACTGAAACCTTTTTCGGGGCACTTAGCTCCCTGGGGTATCCTGTCCTTTGACAGGCATTGTTCTTACAATCCCTGTGGTAGTAATCACTCCACGCGGGGGGGGGTTATAGAGGAGAGCTAAATTGAGCAATAATCGGTTAGGTTTGGTGGGAGGAATTTATGATCAAGATGCTTGAAAATAAATAGTCCATGACAGTTGCTTCAGCCCCTAACACACTGTCAAATTTACCCATGTAATACTTTATGTAATTGATCCATGTAAAAAGGCACACACAAAATAGAGGATGATTATTGCATGCTATTATGGATCATGCTTTCTGACTGAGAAGTTGAACTCTGCTGTATTGTTTGTTTCAGATATGTGAGTCTCCTAAACCCTGTGAAATAGATCCCATCAGATTAAGAGAAGGGGATAATGTAGAAATTAATATGGTGAGTTTCCTGATCTGTTTTTCCTAATTTGAACTTTATCAAAATCTGATAGAAAAACATTTTAAGAGCAGCTCTTTGTAGTGGAAAATGAGTAACTTACAGTAGCAGTATAGTTCTCTGGTATGAGAGTCAGCAAAGGAAAAGCTGTATTTTTATATCTCTTTATGAAAAGAGCAAAGGAAAATGGGATAGGGAGAAGAAACTAAACAGAGGATTGCAGTCTTCCTTACCAATTTGTTGGGTGTTGTGGTGCCCGGTCATCTGTACGCAGCATCTAGATGACCAAGGAGCTCATTAGGACTGCTTTAACACTTTCATTTAAGTCTTGTTTGCCTATTACCTGAGGATGATGTTTAAGGCATTATCAGTTGCAACAAATTAAATTAACATTAACTACTTACTCATGGGGAGTGCTCCTTCCTTGTAATGTGGTGTTGTCACATCACAAGAATGGATTTCGATAAATAGTTCTACATTGCCGAACACTGCTTATATGCTTTATATAATGTAAGTGAATAGCATTTAACTTGCTTTTAACACTAATAATGCCATATAAATATTCTAAGGCTTTTAAAATATGCACTGTACTAAAATAAGTAATTGAATAGTCAAGTAGTGTTTTGTAAAAGGAATTGTAGTGTTATATTTGTGTCAGGAAACAAAAGTAGAAATGCAAGAGTTAATGTTCTGAAAAAATACCTTTTTCCATGATTGCAGGAAAATCTACGCTATTATGTAGACAAAGTATTCCGTGAAATTGTGCGGTCAAGTATAAGTTGTCCTACTCTAATGTGTGATGTTTTTTATTCTTTGAGGCATCTGGCTGCCAAGAGATTTCCAAGTAAGTGTTCTCTAAAAACTTTTTAAAACGGTGTTCAGAGTGAAATACTGAACTTCTGCCTTGTTAAAATTCTTGCCTGGCTCAAAGGTGTGCCCTGAACTTCTTATAAGTCAGGCATTTGGTTTTGTGTCTGTAAGTTGTAGTAAAGCTTTGGGGTCAGTCAGCAGGAATTTTGTATTTTCTGATACACAAATGAAATAGGTCAGAAACACTGCAAGACAGCAGCAAATGAGAAGTCAACAACAACAGTATGAGATACTGGAAGAAAAGCAAAAGTAATAAAAGGAGGTGATTCATAAAATTTGGAATGGTCGATCTGTTTATTGTTTCTGAAGAAGTGATATGTAAACTTGAAAATAAGTGTTGTATTTACATCTTAACTCCATGAACTGTGAACTCTGACTGGCACCTTTGTGGCTTACGTGTCCGGTTTTACTGCTTATGGATGGTTTTGAGGAAGGCAGATAATGTCCAATGTTTAATGTGTTTGCAATGTGACCAGTATTAGAACAGTTTTATTCTTTCAGAATAAAATATAGGTTTTAATATAGGAATAATGTGATGGGTCTGAAATACTCTTGTTCTTTAGTCAATTAAAATCTGAAATATCATGTAATAAGCTGCAAAGGAAGAATAGAGTTCTTGTAATTTGGAGCCTTCCTCTGATTCATATTTTTCACTGGAACTGATGCCACTAACTCCCCTAGCTGAGACATTCTTCTCAGAACAACTGAATTCCCGGAGAGATCAGCTTGAAGTGGTCGTTAAAGAACATGATCCCACTGTATTTCCCGTTAGAAAAATGTAAATATGCCCAAAATATAAAATGAGAAGATCCTCATTTAAAGCATCAAAATTACATATCATCATGGTTTTATGATGCAACTCAGAACTGGAGTTCAAGTTGTTTGTATGCATTTGACTGCATGTAGACTGCATTTGTTGTGCAGCATTAATGTGTATATAATAATCAACACTCTGGGTGTAAATGCTTGCAGTAATCCTGTCATTCGTGGTAGCGGAGCTGATGAGCCAGTTCTATGAGAACAGAACTTATTTTCAAAGAAATAAATCCTGAATTATAAGTACAACATTTCTTCCACGACCACCTTTCTCATTTCATGCGCTTCATTGATTTTTCTATTCTGTTTTAAAATATAAATGTCTCCTCTGGTGATCCTTCTTAAGGATCTTTATGTTGACTGTCTTCATGATTTCCTGTTAAGTTGAGTGCATGTTACCTTTCATGGTTTTTCTCTGCAGATGACCCTCATGTACAGTATTCTGCAGTGAGCAGCTTTGTGTTTCTTCGTTTCTTTGCTGTAGCCGTAGTCTCACCTCATACTTTTCATTTACGACCTCACCATCCAGTAAGTTTTGTGAAGCTTTGTTCTGTTTTATTCATAACCGTCAGATCTGTTTATCTGGGAGACATGAGTTACTTGCAGTGGGGCTGTGACCAGGAAATCTGATCACTGAATGTCTCTGGGTTGAGTTTGCAATTTTATACCTCACCAAAGGAAATTAAACGTTTGCAGTTCTTAAAGACTGAGAAATTTGATGCTTAATGAGATGTTCTCAAATGATGTAGAAAAGCTACTGACGCTGTGACTTTTGGGGGAATGTGCTGCTTTGTTAGAACAGCAACATGGCTGAGGGTTCTTTAAGGCATTGGTTCTTTTTGTTGTGGGGTTTAAATGCCCGCATGTCGCTTGCGTTCCAAAAAGTATTTCCATTTGTGTGTTGAACGCAGGTTATAGAATTATTGATTAACTGTGCTCTGTATTTATTCTGGACTCCACTAGTTGCAGTGGGTTTCCAGATCTTCCATTTTCAGTTTTCAAATAGTCGAGTAGATCTGCCTTGAAAAAATAATCTTCAAAGACAAGAACGTGGAGATAAGAAAAAAATACTGTATTGTTTTCACATAAAATACAGAATATTTATGAAATCTTCTGCTCTAGAGGTTATCTTTATTAGCTTATTCTACAGACTGAATTGTGTTGTCCTTTCAAAAGGGAAAAGATCTACTTACATTCATTCCTTTCACTTAATCCAGTTCATTGATTAAAAAGATTACAGGATTTTATCACTTGCAGTTTAAACGTTTTGAAGCCCTTCTCTGTGGCTGTGCTGATAAACCTGTATTAAAATGCAAACAGTGAGGTAGTGAACAAATCAGGCAAAAGCCTTAAACACAGAGTTTTCAGTTCATTTTGTATTATCACTTTTTCTACCACTTGTCAGCCGTAGTTCAGTACATTTAGTGTTAAGTTTTGGATAGTTCAGAAGCGTTAGGTCTGTAGTGACAGTTACAGGGTTGGAGGGGTTTGACTTGTCTTATTGGTAAAAGTAGTTTTTCAAGTACTAATATTCAATTCTAGTGGTAGTGAGTAAAATATTAAACCCTGTGCAGTAGCTTCTGAAATCTACATGTGTCCACAAAGCACAATTGCTAGCAGAGAACGATGCTGCGTATGCAGTTCTTCTCTTTGGGCAAAGAAGAAAAAGGACTGAAGATATGTCAGATTTACTGCATTCTGTAATGTGTAATTTTTATTTTTAAATCGGTGTTTTACCTGGAATGGTAAAAAAAAAGTGACTTGCAAATTTTTTTCTTTCTTTTAGGATGCACAGACTTCGAGAACATTAACTCTGATATCGAAAGCTATTCAGACGCTGGGGAGTTGGGGAAGTTTGACAAAAAGCAAACTTGTAAGGCCACTAAAATTCTTTCTTATTTGACAGACAACATTCTTTGACAGTCTATTTATGTCAATATTCCTTTTTTTCTAGTCAAGTTTCAAGGAGACGTTTATGTGTGAGTTTTTCAAGACATTTCAAGAAGACAAATTTACTGAATCTGTTAAAAAGGTACCTTTCAACTAGATTTTTATTTTAATGATTGAGTTACTTGCTCAGTCTTAATTATTAGGTGGTTGTGTTATTGTCTTTAATTGTATTTAATTTCAGAGGCTTTAAAAAAGCCCCAAACATTCACACAATCAAATACACAAGAGTTACATGTGGTGGACTTAAATAATTTGGGATTTTTTTTTTTTATAAAAAGGGATAAAATTTCAAAACAGACTTTATTGTTTCAGAGTTAAAGAAATCTAATGTGGCTTACGGGCATCTCTTGTTATAGCGTTCCAAGTCCTTGCAATATACTTCCATTTCATCTGTTGCCTGAAGTAATTGTTGTATTCTGGGAGAAACTGTACATGTTTATTATCAGAAGAGCTTTTGGTTGTTCTGTTTCTGAACAGTATGTATTACCTGTGTGTTTCTCCTTAAGTTCCTAGACGATGTTTCTTCTACTGAGAGTAAAGAGCCCAGTGGTCTAAGTGAGCCAGTACATCTAAAAGAAGGGTAAATGCATCCTGAATCTTGTCACACAAACCAGAATTGACTTTACTGTTTTTAATTTAGTGCCAACATCAGATTATTGCACATTAAAATGTTTGTACTGTAGAAATTAGGGTATCTGTCTTTTGTGATAACTCTCTGTTAGTTTGCAGACTTAGTTTAAACCAATAGCTGTAAATTTTCATAACTCATCTTTTATATACTTCAGAAAAAAGTAATTATAAGCAGCTTAAAACCTATGAAAGACTATCAGCATTTCTGTTACAATTCAGTGTGCACTCTGTTACGGTTTATTCAGGATTGTGAAAGTGTATTTTGAAAGACTGTATTAATTTAATTTAGAGTTACTTTGCATGCTGTTTAAGCCCAGCCAGCTAAATGTTCTGCCTTTAAAGTATGGGGGAAAACTACCCTATAATTGGCATACTTAACAGTAAATAATAGAATGCTTTTATTAAAATTGAGGTGAAGATCACTCTTTCTGAAAAATGAACTGAGTTTTTTTTGATGTTGATCAAGAGTCACTAGTTAATTAATTCAAACACCAATTATGGGGGGAAAAAATATTTGCATTTACCCGAGTAGCAGATTCAGAGCAAGTAAAGATTCTCCTGTGAAACAAGCATCCAAATTGCAAACAAGGAAGAAATGTACCTCTTATTAAAATACTAAAGAGAAATGGAGACAATTACAGTGGATCAGCGCTTGCTTATAGCGATTTAGAAGCTAATATGTGTTGTTAATTGATGGCTTTTGCTCAAAGAAAATAATTACCAGTGAGTACACTCACTTTTCGCTGCCCTTGTGATTGAGTTGTGTTCAGCGTCATTTCATTTATAATCAGTTTCTGATCCAGATAAGGCCAAGTGCATTCACATGTAGAAAGGGTCAGGAAAGAGGGAATCTTGTAGTTGGATACACTGTACTCCGTTTTGGGAAATTTAGGAGTTCTGGATCTGAATAAGTAAGGACTCACTCCAAATTTACTGCTACAAATGAGTCTGGATTGCATCTTTTATGACTCCTTTCCTGTTTCTGGAACCCTGTACACAATCACCACACTGGGAGGTGATCTTGAGGGTCTGTTTTGAACAACTAGTAGATTTTCGTGTTGCTGCATTATGAACAGTTATGTGTTGTCTCAATAAATGGTCTTAAACTCTTCGGAAGACTAATGGCTGTATTTCACCTGCCTTTGTCTTTACAGAGAAATGTATAAAAGAGCTCAGGGCAGGACTCGTATTGGTAAAAAGAATTTCAAGAAGCGGTGGTTCTGTCTAACAAGTAGAGAATTCACTTACCACAAACAGCAAGGTACACTGTTTATTATACCAGTATTTTTATGTTCTCAATGTTTTCTAAATGTTGGCATCCAATTTGTGCTTTTTAAAATGCATAGGATTTTTGTTTTCCTAAAGTACATAAGGTATCCTGATTACCAAATGGTTCTGTCTGGTTCCATGTACCTTTGCTCAAGAATAACAATGTACTCTTTGAGAACTTGACCCACAGTATCTGCACTGAGGTTACAAAACAGTATTTTTAAAACTGCTTCACACATCTGTTTATAATTTGTGCAGATAAAGAACCAATTTTCACTATTCCAATCAAAAACATCCTTGCAGTGGAAAAACTTGATGAGAGCTCCTTCAACAAGAAAAATGTGAGTCAAAAGATAATTTATATGTCATTCTTGATATGTTCTTTAAATAGAAGACTATAGTTAGCTTATAGAGTTACTGAAACCCTGTTACTAAGCACCTTGGCAAAAAATCTTTGGATCAGGAATAGAAAGCTGTGCGCAATATTTCCGAGTACTGTGAGCATGGAACTTAACCTGGAGATTTGGATCTCTGCACCAACTTTTCTGACTGATTTTATGCCTTCTGCTCCCCCCTCCCCACACATTTCTGGAATGAAGGTTAAAACTCCTGTGACCTTATTCCAGAGCACTTCTGTGTAAGGTACCAGCAGTATATACGATATTACGTTCTACTAGAAATGTAATAGAACCAGACTTGGGTTTATTCTTTTTGATGAAACTTCCTACAGTACCTTCACCAGCTGATATAGTTGTCTCTGCTCACAGCATTGTTCTGGAGCTGTAACACATCAGTATTTTTGTTACTGCAATCAAAAATCCTGAGGCAGTGATAAAAATGCAACTTTTCCTTAGACTGAGGGTGGCTAAAGGAGAACCATCTGGGAATCTTTTATTACTTTGAGGATATGAAGCTGAAATCTGAGACATTTAAAGACATGTGAATCAGAGGACACAAAATACATCATGGTATGATTCTTTAAAGATTCTTTTTTGGATGAGGAAATGTTATGGGCAGAACACAGGGAGCTGTTTTGGTTTGGCTTTCTCCTAAAGAAGGTTGTGTAGTAAAATGAGAGAGGTGATAAATTTTATTTTCTCCCTTGTCTCACTTTCTTGTCTTAATTTGGCTTTGTTGAATTGCCAGGGCTTTGAAATCCGTTTTGACATATCGATCAATCATATCAATATGACATGACATTGACATATCAATACCTGGACTTTTTGTTACTGAGCAGAATAATGTTGCGTTCCTTCTACAGATGTTTCAAGTACTACATGGAGAAAAGCCGCTCTACATCCAAGCAAATAACTGTGTAGAAGCTAGTGAATGGATAGAAGCTCTTTGCCGAGTAACAAGATGCAACCAGAAAAGGCTTAGTTTTTACCATCCTTCTGCTTTTCTGAATGGGAACTGGCTTTGCTGTAAGGCTACAATTGAGAACACAGTGGGCTGTGCTCCTTGCACTGCGTAAGTAGCTTCTCAAATGAAAATATGTCTGTCTAGTAGGACAAACAATGTATGATTCACTATACAGCTTGAAAATCTGCAGGCAAGGCTTTCCCTGCCTACTTTAACAAGTTACACTACTTAAAAAATGCCTCACTAATAAGACTCGAGGTACTGGATTTCACTGGCTCTGTTACTTTGTCAGTCCCATATGAAATGAGAGTAACCAGTTCAGCATTTAAAGGAGAAATAGTGAATGGTTGATTTCTTTTCATGCAAAATAAGATATTTAATAGCTCAAGTTTATTCAGATCCCAAAGTGAACGCAGAAATACGACATGCCTAGGTCATCTCTATGAAATAATTGAAATACCTTGCTGCAGAGGGCTTAGTCTGGAAGCCTCTCTTTTTCTCTCATGACATTGTCTTAGTTTGTACAGTCACTTTTTTAACCTCACATATTTAAAAACACAGTGTACTAAGAAAATCGGCTAAATCAGTGTGGATGTAGATTCTTACAGATTGTTTGGGTTTTGTAGGTATGTCAGGAAAAGTAATAACATTTTATATAATGCATTAATGCCTTTCCTCAAGCTGCTGCTTTCTGAAAACAAACAAGTGCTCTGATCTTTTTTAAAAATAAACTTATCTGTAACCACATAAATTACAGACTGTAGATCTCAGTGAGTCTTCTGAAATGGAGTAAAAGTCCTACAAGGTAACTTTCTCAAAATATACATAGCGCTTTTTCCATGTTACTCAGTTCATTGCTGTATTGGGTTTCTTAACAGTTCAAAACATTCCAGTTAGTAAATAACTTCTGTTTGGTTTTATCTTTCTGGGTTTTTTAGCTGTTCTGGGTTAGAATCATAGAATGGTTTGACATGGAAGGGACCTTAAAGATCAGCTATTTCCAACCCCCCCGCCATGGGCAGGGACACCTCCTACCAGACCAGGCTGCCCAAAGCCCCATCCAACCTGGCCTTGAACACCTCCAGGGATGGGGCAGCCACAGCTTCCCTGGGCAACCTGTGCCAGTGCTCACCACCCTCATTGTGAAGAAATTCCTCCTTATGTCTAGTCTAAATCTGCCCCTCTCCAATTTATAGCCATTAGGAATGTTTCTTGCCCTCCTGTCCTGGTTACTTTTCAAGTATAGTAGATTTTAAAAGAAATGTTTGTCATTTAATAACAATTAACCTTTCTTGGATAGTTCTGAAATATCGTTCTCTTGACATACTGAATAATAAATTCCATTGGAAAGAGCAATTTTTAGTATTGCTGAATTCGTTGCCCTCAGAGCTGTGACCATCTGTTTCTGCAGAACACTGGCAGTGAATGCTAAGGTCTGTGCAGCAGTTGTAAAGCTGTCTGTGAGCAGCAGACATGTGAAAAGTCTGTTGAAACATAATCGGCTTTTACTTGCTTTCACACCTTTCAAGAATGATTTGTATTGGTTACTTATCTCTTTTTTTCACCTTTTAGAGATGTTCCTGCTGATACACAAATTGAGATTGATGGAGACAGAGAGACGGAAAGAATTTACTCGCTTTTCACTATCAACATGTCTAAACTACAGAAGCTTGAAGGTACTCAAGTATAATTGAGCAGAATTAGACTGATGTTATTCAGCTCTAATTCTCTAGGCCCACAACGCTAGTCTGATGTCTTATCAATTTACCTGAAAGTAATAGAGAGTAGAGAGACAAATAATATTTTTGTCTTCTCAGTGCTCTGGTATCAGACATTCTTCAGTCATTTCTTTACAGCAGAAACTGAATCTGCATTTATGAAACATCTTTAATAGTCAAAACGGAAAGACTGCAGATTTAGCCAATTGCTCTTCTGTCTTCACTCTCCTTTCCTGACTATGGAGTGAACTCTTGAGTATGGTTGAGTTGTGTGAAGACATTGGTCTTCTCTTACTGTGAACAGGAGAGAGCTGGATGCTCCAGATGCTGAACGCAACCAGCAGCAAATGAGCCACAGAACTGTAAATGCATCTGACTGATGCTGTCTCCTGCTTTTGCCTTAACCCTTTTTATGTATAAGCTAGAATCGTAGTATGGTCTGAGTCAGAAGGGACCCACAAGGATCATCAAGTCCAACTCCTGTCCCTGCACAGGACACCCCAACATTCACACCTTGCATCTGAGGGTGTTGTCCAAATGCTTCTGGAATATTGTCAGGCTTGGCACCGTGACTGCCTGCTTTATGTTTCAGATTTGCAGAGTTGCCATTTACGTAATGGCAAGATCTGTTTGTGAATTGAAATTCTGATTGGGATAATTGTAATTTTTGCAGAGGCTTGTGGAAGTATAGCAGTCTATCAAGGTCCACGGAAAGAACCAGATGATTATTCTAACTTCACAATTGAAGATTCGGTAGCAACTTTCCATACGCTTAAACAGATCATAGATACAGTAGAAAAGCTGAATGAATCACATGAAAAATACCAAAAGAAGAGATCATCTAGTGCTAAATATGGTAGTGAGTAAGTATCTTCTGTCACTTCCACATATGGAAATGTGTATTTTTTAAAAAAAATAAATCATAGAACAAGACCGAGCTTGTTGAGGTAGAGCTAATTAAGCTAAAAGTAGAGTTAGACAGTCCAAAGACAGGGAGAAAATAAGGTACATCCTTTGTAGTAATGCAGCTCTTTACCAGGTGTTAGAAGATAAAAAAGTTCCTCTGGTGTGGAATTTGTCTGGGTTCCTGTTGAGATTCCCATAAGCAGATTTTGTTTCGTTTCAACTTCACACCTGGAGCTGCCAAAGAATTGATCCTTCTTTGCCTCCCTTCTAATTTTTTTTTATTTCTTTCAAATTTCCTTCAAGGAATAATTAAAACATCAAGTTATATAAAACTGTAGAATAACACAGCGGAAACGTGTTTTCCATGGAGTCTATTGACTGTAATTCACTCACCAGGCTCAAGGATAAATACCGTTTCTGGTGGAGCTAGAAACGATCTGGTCTTCAGAGTACATGGTCGTTCCAGAGCAGATTCCTTCCATTCCCTTCTGTCATGTGGATACTAATGGAGCACCACTAGCAAGCGCTCCAGTTTCTTCTTTGCATCAGGGAGGCTTTGATTTACCTGGTTTAGTATTTGACATGAGTTGTTTAGGAAACTTGACTTTGATTTAAATGTCTCACATCAAAGTATGTCAGATTTTTTGCAAATCATGAAAATTCACATGTAATGGTAGAAATTATGCAATAAAATAAGTTTGCTTAATAAATTAAAGTTGTATGATGAATATTGGAAAGCAAATTATGACCTTAAAAATACTTATGTCTAATTTTTTTTTTCCAGAGAAAATCCAATTGTTGGAAAAGTTTCCTAACCAAAACAAACTGTGGATGAAAAAAGAAACTGGAAATGTTCCTGAGTGTTTTGTTTTGTTTTTTTAAATTTGTTATATGCATTTTTACAAAGTATTTAAGAATGAACGTAAATGCTAGTTCTGTTGACAATCTATTTAATATTTAATAGAAGACTATCTACTTGGAAATCTGGTCTTAGGGTTTATTCTCATTTTGCTGAAGAACTTGAAGTTCCAGGTTCTTGAAGTAACAAGTGTGAATAAATCTAAATTTTGTTTTGCCGTTGTTGTCTTATTGGAGAGAACTTTCTAAACAAATAAGCTTTTTAATGGAAGAAAATCCTGGCAGCATTTGTTGGTTGGATTACATCTGTCGATACACACACTGCAAACTTGCATGAGTTTACTGTGAGTGCCTGCCCTGCTGATACGGATCTTGAAATAGAAATTCCAAGATACTATGACATGGAAAAGATCTAAAGCTTCACACTCAAATTCGTTTGACTTTTTTCCGTTCATTAGGTGTGGTCAGGACTTGATTTATCTACACTGAAGTCTTACAAAGTCATGCATTGTGCTGCAAATAACCTGGACAGCAGATACCAGTGTTAGTTATGTCTTTAGGTACTAAAGGAAAAGAAATCAGGGAATTTGTTGTACCTCTTGTTTACATTTGGGTGAGTACTACATGGAGTGACGTTAGACCACTGGCTGTTTTCTTTAGGATTTTTTTTTAAGGTACATATTTTTTTCTTAATCTGAGAACAGATGCAGGGTAATAATAAATACGTTTGCCTACAGATAGAAGAATTGAAATGTGAACTGGTTATAGTTAAGTTCTGATCAATTTACGTATTCCCATCTATGATTTTTGTTTCTTTTTTTTATAAGAAGTAATAACTCGGTCCAGCTCACCTTTCGACTACAAATCTAATAAATAATCTCTATTGTAATCACTCAAAGCACTTTAGATATCTGGACTATCCCAGATTATTTTTAGATACTTTGTAGTATCTGCTTGTTACGATCAGTTGAATGATCAACATTGTTTTGTCTTTACGCAATGCTTCAGTGAATATTTTTGTATCTTTAGTTATATGGATTCTTATTTGCCACTAAACAGAATTTTAAACTGGCATTTTTGACTTCAGTAAGATTAATTCTTGGTCCCTTCATTTGAGAAGTTAGGTTTATGCTGAAAAACGTGTGTATGTATATAACCAGGAAGAAGCGAAGGTATTCTTGTGGCAACTTTGCTTCATCAGTATTAAATACAGTGGTATTTCCTGGAGTATTGTTTTTAATGATAACTCTATGTGGTACTTTTCTTTTTGAAGCATTTGCTGTGGGGTCTTTTGCTATTGTTATGTTGGGTGTTTTTTGGTTTTGTTTTTTTTTACAATCCTGATTTGGCCAAATTAATTAGGAATATTACAAATAGCATATAAATCTACAATGCTTGAAAAGATCAGCTGTTTAATTTACCATACATTTATTATACTGTTGTAGGGAGGCTTTCTGTAACAGAAGCAAATCGGCAAGACAAGATTGAAACCTCTGTTGGAATGAATGTAACTTGTTATTCTATCTGTTTGGGTTAATCCCAAACTGGTTTAGAGTATCTGGGATTCAGTACTAGTGTCTGCAATGTCACAATCATTTAATCACGTCAGCTGGGTTTGCCTTTTCCTTTTTTACATATTTGATGTATTCTAAGGGACTTCTATTTGCCAACAGTTGAACTGGGGTCTGGGGGGTGGGGAAGGGTACATAATAATGCCAAGAAATGTGTTTTGCCAAGGTAAAGTGGGTCTGATTAATTGCCATTAATAAAAAGCTGCCATTAAACAAATTTGAATGTGGTTGATTGTCAAAGTTGGGTTTTCCTGTATATGGATTAACTTTTCGGCAAAGTGTCTGTTCCTTGGAGCTATTTTCTCTAGTTTTCAAAGTCAAATTTATGAAAAATTGAATTGTATACTTTAGCAACATTTTTTTAAAATATGCACTTTTTTTTTTGCTTTGGTACTGGAATATCTAAGAAAAAAAAAAGGCCATTGAATATTTGTGACCATTAAGATTTGATTTCTCATTTTGTCATGTTTTAAAATGCAGTAGATGTTCTAGAATTTGATTAGGTACAAGTCGGATAATTAATAATAAAAGTTGCCTTGGTTTTGATTAGTCTAGAACGGTGATGTTATTCAGTAATTAGTTCTGGTAGGATTGTAAATTATCATTAGTTTTAATTTGTATTATGAGGATGTATTGTTGAATGTATTTTTATTTAAATTTTATTTTCTTATCAAGACATTAAAATGTTTTATAACATTGCTTAACTCACAAATAAATTACAACAAACTTGAGATGCTCTGTGTGTTTATTGTGAGGCCCAACTTTTTTAACGTGTTAGCATTGATCTGAGGAGTGAATTAAAGGGGGGGTGTGTGTGGACTGGGTAGGGAATGGTCTAGTTGGCAGGGGAACAGCATTGTTGCATTCTAACTCAGGTTGATGGTTGGAGAGAGGAGTGATAGTTTATTATTTAGCATAACAGTGCGCACAGAAGCCTGAGTAACATGACAGTATGCAAGATGCTTGCCGTGACCAGCGTGAGGTACTGAAGGCTACCAAGTACACTATCAGATTTTATGACTCATTTATTTTCTTGCTTGCTGATTTGTCTTTCCTTCCTTGCCCTGTGTACTCATAGCAGCTGGATCTTCTGTCAGGCCTATTTTAAATATATTGCACATGGAAAAAATAGTACTTCTGTCAGTCTTTTTTTATGTAATCTGGGCACTTCTATGCTGCCTGCTCTCCCTTCCCATGCCTGGGGGCCATTTTTGTGAGACAGTTTTGTACAAGCCCATGTTAATGTCTGAGCTGTTTTGTTTCCTTGTACAGAGCGCTCACCTGTTGTCCTTTATTGCTGGTACAGAAGCTCCTGTTAGGAGTTGCAGCGCAGACCTTCCAGCAGTTGTGGATCTTTGATGACTTCTGAGGTAAGAGAGGTTAAGGCCCAGTCTGATCTGTCACTGCATTCATTTGCAGAGAGCAGAAATCAGAGGAAGTTAAAGATGAAATTGGAAGTACAGGAGGAATTTTTTTTTAGTGGACATCGTATTTTTTGGTAAGAATTCTGTGATGATTTTAGAGCAATCTTTTCACCACTAACGTGACCTCTAACCCTTCCATTAAGCTGAGTTTTCTCTAAACCGTCATCAGTAGCTCTGTAGCTTCTGTGCTGCTCCTGGCTCTGGGCTAGACTGGCAGTCAGAGGTGTGTAAGGCCAGAAGGTTCTTCCTAGGATTCTAGATTCCTTGAATCCAGAACATCAATGAACATCGATGCGCTAGTTCTCCTACAGTTCAATACAGCTTTGTCCCCCAGACATGGAGATGACAATAGTGAAAAAATATATACTTATCTATATAGAGATTACAAGTATGTATTTGTAAATATATATATTTGTAAATATGTATATGCATATATATTTATCTTCATACAGTCTACCTACAGACTATATGTAGTAAATGGAATCAATATATGGAAAATTAAGTTTTAATGGGACATTATCTTTAATTGCAACTCATTTGTGGATTTAGATAAAGTTCATTTCCAACCACGTCTGTATGCAGCAACATAGGGAGAACAGTGGGGATGTATTTGTTCAAACTCCATTTGCTACTCTGGGTAGTATCATATTTCTGTGATTTCTTTGCTCCAGTCTCCGTTCCACTGTGACCCTCCCAGTGCAAAAGTGGCAAGGAAACTATTCCACAAATGCAGTACGTTTCCCTAATTCCTGTCTCGATTTCTTTATTTCTGGATGCCTGCTTCATGCTGCTTTTTCACAGAAACTGTATATATAATCATTGAAGTCTATTTTCTGTTTTGGCAATTGCATTTATCAGCTTTACTAAAACCTTAAGAACTACTACAGGTGGGTTTGTTGCAGGTGATGATTCATGTGCTGTCTTCCCCTACTGTAGCCCCACTGCCTGCCCTCACTGAGGTCTCGGCTGTAGCCAGAGCAGTGTTGGTAGTACTGGCCATTAATAGCCCCGTTGAGCATATTGCTATTGGTAAAACGGGAATGAAAGGCATAGTTAATCTAGAGATTAAGAAACAGGTTTGGAACAGAACAATGGTTCAGTTCTTTTCTTTGGCAGATAGCTGATTCAGTACTTCAGAGTTCTGATATATGTTGGTCTATTGACAGAACAAACAGTAAGCGTGGTAATACAATCCAGCGCGTGCATTAGTTGGCCAAGATACACTCCTGCTTGCATAACTGTTCTTTGCATTATCATAAAACTGACATTTCTGTAACAATTTTGTTATTAGTAAAAATAATCTTCAATTCTGTGTTTCAGAGTAAGGAAGCTGGAAAAAACAACAAAGATCTCCCAAGTTGAAAAAGAGGACAAAAGTCAGGTCATTTCCAGACATCTCCATTCCCAAAAGATTTGTGAAAGCTGATATAATTGAAGTGATCAAACTATTTTTAGTTTTTACTTTATTACCAAAGGCCAGATTTTTGTGGCCAAGGTGCAAAACACACAAGACACAGCCAAAGTTTATAACTTACTCTGTTAGAAGTCTTAGGAGACACATTGAGAGCTGGAATTCCAGGGGCATTTGGTCATCCTCTCCCCTTAGTGAAGGCAGCCTGATCCATTCAGGTGAGGCTGTGATTCATAGCTGGAGAAACTTGCGCTACAGCTGCTAGTGGGACTCTATGTAGAGAACGTCTTTCGTGAGGAATGTCCATTTGGCACCTGCTGGGTGACCTGTTTAAACATAAAAAATGTATAAGAAATAGATAAATGCACTTATACCTTGCACAAAGTCTTCCTTGGCTACAAAAATATGTGATTGCATATGAAAGTTATTTATATTTGCACTTTGTATTATTGTATAGAGCTTGCAGAGCTGGATGGATGCACTAGGTACCCTGTTTCTATGCTAGCAATAATTCATTTTGAGATATATACATGTTCCACAGATCGACTTGGAGCAGTTTTCCTTCTCAGCAACTTGAGCTCTGTTGTTGTTTGCTATACCAGGCAAGCAGAATATATTTGTGATTAGAGCATCAAACCAGTGTGAGTTTTAACACTGATTATATTTAGTGTAACTGAAGGTAGGAACCATTCCAGGTGAGGTATTGAGTTCTACAAATATTCTTTAGTTTCTCGGTGTAAAAAAAAAATAAAATCCGGACTTTATTAGGGATCACAACATTCAAGCTATCCAAAAACTGCTTTTTCTAAAATTAATTTTAAAATTCACATTAATTTTGTACATATTTCTTTATTGTTGTTACCATCTAAGAGCTGAATTACACAGACATAATTGGTAGTTATTTCTGTTACAAGGAAAACTACTTTTCTAGATGGAATGATATTTCAAGTGGTAAAGGGATTAAGAAATGCAGTTTCTGTCTCTTCCCCTTCCTTTACCTCATTTTTGACTCGCTACTCTTGTTTATACCATGTTCTTGCACATCATTAATCCTGTGCCTTTATGGTCACGTGTAACCCAGCTGCGACGATCAGCAGCAATTGTTATTGAAGGAAAGTTGGCAAAACCCAAGAAGTTAGCATTTTGAAACCTCAACTCGGCAGCATTCCTGCTGAGCACAGATTTTTTTTTGAAGTGGTAGAAACAATTTGTCAAGTTAGGCATGGTGGGGTTGGGCTGGATGAGCTTAAGAAGTATTCTCCAACCTCTTAACAATTGTATCATTTGATAATGAATTTGAGAAGTGTTTTCAGTGTGTGTATAAAATGAAATATAGGAACAGTGAAAAACAGCGCTAACACATCAAGTGAGTTTTGAGGAACGCTGCGGTTCGGTGTGGGTGAGTGGTGCTGCGTGCAGTGGGGCTGGGAGGATGACGGGCAGTTTGGGGCTGTTGAGGCTGTCAGAGTGGCCATCACCCTTGGCGCCCCGTTTGGAGAGTTTGACCTCATGGCCAGGGACCACTGCTCCCCGAGGGGTCAGCAGTTGTGCCTCCTCCCTGTGAGGGCTGAGGTGATGGGGCACCAACCTGTGCTGCAGTGAGGCAGGACCAGGTGCTGCCACGCTTCTCCTGCAGCCTCACCTTGAGTATTGAATCTTAGAATGGTTTGGGTTGAAGGGAGCCTAAAGCCCATCCAGTTCCAACCGCTGCCATGGGCAGGGCCACCGCCCAGTGGGCCAGGCTGCTCAAAGCTCCATCCAACCTGGCCTGGAACAGTTATAGGGAGGGGGCAACCACCACTTCCCTGGGCAGTTGAGTGCAGTTCTGGCTGCTGCAGGATAAAAAGGATCTAAAACTACTGAAGAGTGTCCAGAGAATTGCTGAAGGGTTTAGAGGGGAGGTCGTATGAGGAGCAGCTCCAGTCACTTGGTCTATTCAGCCTGGAGAGGAAGAGACTGAGGAGGGACCTCAATGTGGTTTGCAGTTTCCTCACAAGTGGAGGAGGAGCAAACAGTGAGCTCTTCTCTTTGGTGACCACTGAGGGGTAGCAGGAAGGTGCCAGGGGAGGGTGAGGTTGGACATTAAGGGACGGTGAGGGTAACAGGAGAAGGCTGTGTTCCCAGAGGGTGGTGGAGCACTGGAGCAGCTCCCAGGGAAGCAGTCACGATGCCAAGCCTGACAATATCCCAGAAGCATTTGGCCAATGCCATACGGTGTGAGTGTTGGGGTGTCCTGTACAGGGACAGGAGCTGGACTCCATGATCCTTGTGCGTCCCTTCCAATTGACTGTGATTGATGGATTGTGATTCTGTGATTGACTGTGACTCTCGGCGCAGCCTCCCTGCGGCTCTGCCCCACAGCGAACTGACAGCAGCGCTGCTCTGCGAGCCCACCGATGCCACCTTCCATCCGGTTCCCCTTCCCGCTCCTCCGCTGCTGGGACCGCGCGGGGCTGCAGTACTCTCTGGGGGCGCCGCGAGGCGCAGCCACCGCCGTCCCCGCAGCCGCCGCGGGGCGCTGGGCCTGCAGTACCCTCTGTTGCCGCCCGGGGGCGCCGCAGTGCGTAAGGGGCTGCATTACCCGCTGCCGCCGCCTGGGGGCGCCGCCGCCCCGCGCCTGGCGCCGCGTCCCCGCCCCCTCCCCCCCCCCAGTCCGCCATGGCCGATGTAGAAGACGGGGACGACCCGGGCGCCCCCCACTCGCACCCCGGCTCGGCGGGTTCTAAAGCGGGAGGCCCGGATAAGATGTTTTCGTTGAAGAAGTGGAACGCGGTGGCCATGTGGAGCTGGGACGTGGAGTGCGACACGTGCGCCATTTGCCGGGTGCAGGTCATGGGTAAGCGTGGGGGGCCCTTCTCGCTGCGGGGCGGCGGAGGGATACGCGGCTTCCGGCGCGAGGCTGAGAGGAGTGTTGGAAGCATGGATACTGCAGCGTATCCCTCCGCGGGGGGCGCTGCTCCCGGCCAGGCCGGGGGTTGTGGGAGCGCGTGGGAATGCCCGAAACGCGTCAGTGCAGAGTTTCTAACGCTTCTCCCTGAGCCTCCCGATTGCTGGTGCGATATAGCACAGGTGGATGTACCAAACATCTGTGGAACGGTGATATAACAGAAAAAAACCTCTTGAAAGCCAAGGGGTTGGCTCGCCTGGCTGGGAAATGGCCTCGCTGCTGCCTGGCGTCACTGTTTTCTGGTGTCTTTGAGAAATATGGTGAATCCTGGCTCTTTGGAAAGGGTTTATGGCCTTGAAAATGCTGTAAAGTCTTGAGAATGCTCGGAACTCATGAAAATGCTTCACATTTTTGAAAATTCTTTCTATTCTTAAAAATGTTTTAAATTCAAGGTTTACATTCTTGAAAACACTTTATATTCTTGAATGTTCTTTATTCTCGAGTATTCTTTATATTCTTGAAAATGCTTTAAACTAATGAAAATGCTTTACGTTCTTCCCTTACTGCCCAAGGTCTGACAGAAATAAGTGAGACTGACCCTAAAGCTCAGGAACCGAGTGGGAAGGGGACAAAGAGATGGATACAGACCGTGTTCTAACCTGTCATAGTGAGACACAGCTGAGCTCCATTGCTTCGCTCCTTACGAGTGGGCTCAGGTTCCTACACAGACACTTCCTTACCCCTGATCAAAAAATGTGGGTGTGCAAGAGTGAGCAGTGAGTGAACATCAAGACAACGCACCAGCCCACAGCGCTTTGTCTGCGAAGCAGATTTTAGCTCGTAACAACATCCTGGACCTGGCTCCTGGCGACTTCTTCCTCTTCTCAAAGATCCAGTCAGTGCTCAGGGGAACCTATTTTTTGTTGGTAGAACAATGGAGATCCTCAGCGGCCTTTCAGAAAATGATCTGCAGAATTGCTTTGAACATTGGCAGCATTGCATGCAGCCACATGTCAGCTCAGAAGGGAACTATCATGGAAGTGACCATAGCTGGTTTTCTTAATGTGTTATATAAAAGGAGTTACAGGCATAGTCTTGGGGTTTTTTGTGTCAGACTTTATATATCTATATCTTACCCTTACTGTTGTGCTGAGTCATCCTAAGCATAGCTCTACTCTCTGTTGCATTTGGTACAGTCTGTCAGGACAAAAGACCCAAGATCTTGTTTTTGTAGGTCCATGAAGCATGATGCTGCAAATCTAGTCAGGTTTTCACTTAACATAAATGAGACAAAGTGTGCAACGCTGTTATTTCTGATGTATGTTTGACTGAGAAGGTTCTGTAAACAGAAAAGGTGAAAAGATGTTCTAGAGGAAAAAAGATGCTGCCCAGACTGAAGCGGTGGGAGATTCGCCTTTTGCATAAGCACGTTTTGAAGATTGTCTGCTTTTATACAGTGAACAGAGACCACTCTGGAAATGTGAAATTGGCTTATCTGCCATGTAAGCTGTAATTTTAAGAATGTATTTCTCTGTTTTATCAGCCTGTCACAGGGCACTGTGAAAAAAAAACTTAAATTAAAAAAAAAATTCCTGGAGCTTTCATAACAGTTAAAAAAGGAGTTCATTCATAATTTTTCATAACTAAACCAAGAGAGTACTTTTTATCTAAAAGTAGAAGAAGAATCTGGTAACCATTTTTTGAGAACAAACCACATCGTTAGAGCCTGAAACTTGATCATTACTGACTACAGTTTAGCAATTTTGTGCTGACCCTGTCAGACCCAGTCTGGTTCCTGTAGAGCCACTGCGTCTGCAGTAACCTTAAGCTGGAGGTGGTGCCAGACTTAAGCTGGCACTTGTTGAAAGTTTGTTTGGTTGGTTTTTGCAAGGGAGGGAAGTGTTAGCTGGCTTAATTGTCCAGTGGTTTAGCTCCTTGAACCGACATGGGCCGCAAGGGTCACAAAAGCACAAGGAAAGGGAGCAAACATGCAGATATTGCCTGGGAAGGGCGGGATTGCAGCAGTACTGACTTACATTTGCTTTGCCATTCAGAATGACACCCTTAGGGTTACAGTGCAGCAGCAGGGACAGCTTACCTTGGTGTGGTTGTAGTGGTTTCTGTCCTCAGCGCGCTCTGCTGAAACTGCAAATCTAGGGCTAGGATAGGAAAGCTGTGTTTGTGGTGACTACTAGTGCACTGCAGCTTAGTGCCCGGCACATTGAGGTCACCTCAGATCAGTTTCCTTCGATGCACGGTGACACAAGTTAAAGTAGCTTGGCCCTCAGATGCTGTGGAAATATAAATGATAGGAGCAGACAACAGGCGACTTTATTTATTGCCTTACTTTTTATCTCAGTGAGGAAAGTGCAGCTGTTTCAGAGTTTCTGTCCTCTTTATGACCTGAGAAAATGAAGAATGTCTGGGCAGAAGAATCTAAAATAGAAGTACTGTCCGTATCTGGCAGAGAAAGCAAAAATACTCAATTCCAAATTCCTGTAGCACATTGTGTTTGTCTGCTGGGAAGATATAGCCCAACTAGGGACATGTAGGCCAGGTCCAGCCTGCGGGACCTTCTGTTTAAACTATTACCTTTTCTTTGGAGGAGATGATGTGCTTGCTCCCATAACATTCGAACACTTCCTGTTGCACGTGCTGTGTGCACATGTGTCTATGGCAGCCACTGTCAGGGCGAAGGAGAAACAAAGGCATTTTTTTCCACTGGATGCATGTGGCACAGTATGAAGCCTGGAAGCTGTCACTTCTGTATCATATTGAGTCCTGAACAGGCCATCAAGGCAGTCCTACAACCACAGACTGCAGCGCGGAAAGATGATAAATATTCTTAATTAGATACTGTTCTATGTTTATCTATTCTTTTATAGTATCAAATTGAACAATATGTTTGCAAGTGTATGTGACTCTGGTGAAAACTCCATGCAGGTACTTTTTAAGGGAAACAACTATATAAAAAGTAATAGGAGGTGGGTGTTTTGGTGAGAGTTGTAGAGCCTGAAAAAAGTCAAATTTGTGAGTGATTTCCTTAAAAGGAGATGCTGACATCTGAAAAACAAAGTCCTGTAATTAGGGTTTGGCTTTGTGCTTGCTCTGGTCTTAGTATGCCCGAGTGCCTTGGCACAAATCTGCTGCTTGTTAGATATACAAAACAGAGAAGGATTTTTCATCAGAAGTTACGAAAATACCAAAGCAATGGAAAATAAACAAAACTTGATGGACGGTTTATAGTCCCTCTGATCTCTTTCAGATATAAATTTCATTGTCATATGCAAGGTTTTAAAATATAAGGGGGTTATTTCATGTTAAAGGGCTGATCTGGACATCAAAAGTTGGGAATTTTACCTTTGTAAATTGATTTTAGACTTCATATCTTCCTCTGACAAATCTATTCTTAAGATGGAATCCTGAGAATCAAATTGAGTCTTGTTCTTGTTTACTTTTAGATGCCTGTCTTAGATGTCAAGCTGAAAACAAACAAGAAGATTGTGTTGGTATGTAGTGATTTCATTCGCTTGTTTTTCAATTGAAGCTTCTCTCAGTAGGGTGCATTTTAAAGTTCGAAGTGGAATACTGACTTTATTAGTGCTCAAAAATAAACTGGTGTTTCGTTCTACGCTGTGTCATATTTTTACATTAGTAATACTTTGTGCTTAATTTTGAGCACTAATAAAATCCATTTTTACTTGACACACTGCAGAATAAAGCAGCTTCACGTTTACAGTCAACTCATACACAACGAAGAGGTTTAAGCTCCTCTCACACTGAGCTTAACTGGGGTGATGATAATGCACACTTCTGAAGTGGGTTGGAAAAGGCTACTTTTTTTTCTGCTGAGATGCATGCCAGAAGACACAATAGTAATACCAATAAAAATCCTCTGTTCTGGAATAAGTGTGTGTCTGGGTTAGAAAGTGGTATTTTTCCCAGTCTTAATTCAAACATAATGGACAGAATTGGTCACTTTTCCTTTGAAAAAGTAGAATCACTTGAGTTTGCTATAATTCTGTTTAAACATAAACTATGCTTTCAGTTGCAGAACATTGTATGCAAAAGTAAGTCTTAATTCCAGTACATTTAAATTGGAAATTGTGAAAATTTTCTTAAAACCTTTAAGTCAGCTTTGAAAGCAGTAGTAAAACTTTCCATGTCCTTGTTCTTTCAGTTTTGAAGGGTTTGAGGGTCTTAAACAATCCTCTGTTATTTCTGATGATTGATCCTGTTTCAGATCTCTTAGTTGGCACTTGCTAAATGTCCTGTTTAAGGTATAGGGGGAAAAAAACCCATAATTTACGGTACACCTTTGATTGGTTCCCTTGTATTCCAAAAAGGAACACGTGAACTAATAAGGGGAAAAGGCGAGGTAACTAATACTATTTAGGAGCAGACAACCTTTTGTGTTGAGTTGAAAGAGTTGCAGCCTGTGAATAATGTCTGGTCTAAGATCCTATTTTGAGGCTCTATACTGTGTTAAATGTGCCTCCTTGATATTATACGTGTAAGTTTAAATGGTGCATTTCAGGTGAGAAACTGGCGATAGGCTCTGGTGTCGTGGTCCATCAGGAGTGCGTGGGTTGCGTGTTGGTACTGGGGGAGGTAAAGTAAAGAACTTAGCTGCAATTACTTCCTGGACAGAAGTGATAAATGTGTTCACATATTCGCAAAACTGTGTCAGTTTATACCAGATGGTGAAAATATGTGCATTTCTGTTTTCATCATTGGAAATAAGCAAAATGATTGATGTCAGAGAACTGACTGTCATCGGAATGACCGTAATAACCCAATCTTGGTGGATAAATCAGGGACAACCTGTTTTTGTCTCTTAACACTTGCAATGGTTATGCACATCTGGGAATGATAGTTTGGACCTTGTAGTAGGTGTTGGTTGGACAGCTCAGTGTGACCGGAACATGTTCTTTCTTCTCTTTCAGTGGTCTGGGGAGAATGCAATCATTCCTTCCACAACTGCTGCATGTCCTTGTGGGTGAAACAGAATAATCGCTGTCCCCTCTGCCAGCAGGACTGGGTAGTCCAAAGAATAGGCAAATAAAAACACTGGAAGTCTTTTTTGCGTGGAACTTGTTGGAATGGTGTCTGTCTTATGCCATATGCTCATACAAAAGAAAGGAACGTGACAGTCATGGCATGATATATTTAGTTTATCTGCTACAAGATCAGTGTGGTTTTGTTGCATGCTCTTTGCTGTCCAGGGAGGCAACGGTCAGTCTTATTGCAGGGATTCCGGCAGCTGGAAAAAGATACAATACATTAACAAAGGCATCTGTTAAGGTTGGAGCCTTAACTGTCAGAGCATGGAAATGTGGTGGTGCAGGTTATACTTAAGTACGTTTATTTAATGTGTTTGCATAGATAAATTAATTAATTTGAAAGGGTGACCTTATCTGGAAGTCTGATGCACTGCATAGTTTACTGTCAGGATAAAGACATTGTTTTCTGAGTAATGTACACCAGAACAGTCACTGAGTTTTCTAGAAAGCATTCAGTTCTTTAATCTAAAATGAATAGCGTGTAAAGCATTTTCTGTGTGCTTTTTACATCACTGTATGAAACATTTCTGATTTAGGTTTTCTTTATGAATTTAGAAAATTTTGTTCTGTTGTATCTCTAAGTCTGTTGCTGTATTACATTATATACATGATTTCTAGTGTTAGAATCTACCCACAGTAATAATTTTTATTTATATTTCTGTTAAAGATCATGTATTTTTAATCCAGAGACTTTTGGTACAAAGACACATATTTCATATCAGTTAACTCGAGGCGTAAACAATCTCGCTGATGAGCTGACTGATAAAGAAGGCAATCAAAGCTGGTAATTTAAATATCGCAAGCAAAGCAGGTACTAATTAAACCCAGGGAAAAATGTTAAATTTTGGTTTCATGAAAATTCAGTTAATGGAAGTGTCTTTGTCATCATTTTATTGGTTACACTGTTTTGGAAGTGGAAGAAAACGTTTCATTTTTGTGGAAATCCTCAATATATTGTCTTTTTTACATGAATTGTGTGATTTTTTTTTTTTCTTGCAAACATTTAAGCGCTTGCCTCTGATGTTATCTTTTCCCTGAATATCCAAATTATCTGGGTTGTGTTGTTGTTTTTTTTTTACTATGTAGTAGAGAGGTTAAATTACTGCTCTAAGTCTGTAACAAATTCAGGCTTAATAAAACGGTCAATAAACTTGGGCAAAATTGAAGCAAGATTATATGCATATCATTGTTTACTTCAGAATTGTAATCTTAAATGTTTAAGATTAATGTATTTCTCAGCAGATGTATTTGTCTGGTTCCTTTTACTTGAAGTATATTTGAAGAGGTTTATCTTCACTGTATAGAGCAGTACGTGGCAACCTTTGTGTCATCAAGCACACACGCAGAGTTCACTGTGTTATTGTTTAATACTTGTAATTTTGTTTTTAAAATGTTTCGACTTTTTCAAATATAGCTTTTGTCTCATTACACACTTAAGATAAAAACCCCTCTGTGTCACTGTCAGTGTGTCACATCACATTGTTATTATCCCAGATAATATCTGTCTTGCAATTGACAACAAATGTCAGACGGGTTAACAGCAGTCATGAAGTGCCTATAGTGTATGTGCAGTGGAGTATCGCTGTTTGTGTAAATGAGTTCTTCCTAAATTAATTGCGAAAGAAAATCTGGTTGGATGTGGAAAAGACTTTTAGCTGTCAAAGTTAAACTGTATCTTATCTACCACCTATTTCTTCTGCCAGAATTTAGTCCCAAGCTTCATCCTCTAACCTCTTATTAATTCCATCCAGTCCCATCAAAGGGCTTTTTTCATTTTGCTTTGGTTTGCTGGTGGATATGGAAAGTACCAAAGTAATTATCACCCTCCTTTCAGTTCACACATGTGACAAGAGTAGTAGGAAAGTTTTCTAAAGTGTCAGCTCAAGGAGGTGTTAATGCAAATGGGGTGTTAGGAAAGTTAATACTGAAATCGAAGCAGTTGATATTTGCATCTGTCTGTTCATATGTTATAGGTATCTTGTTGACCAGTAACTAGAGTTTCACCCAGAATATAAGGTAATGAATTTTAAATCCTGCATATTTTCTCTGTAGTTTAGACATAGTTGGCTTAAATCCCTATCTTTCTATGAGTTTTGTACCAGAGACATTTTCTTCTGTTCCAAATCATACCCTGGTATTCGTTTAGCATATTTCTCTGTAAGTACCCGGTTTTAGTCCTGTATTTTTTCACCTCTTGTACAAGCAAAATGAATCGGTTTTGCTTCTCACCCAAACATACTGTCTTATGAGTACGTAACACTAACTTAAATAGCAGTTATTGACGAATAGATTAATGCTGATCTACTTTTCTCCACTATTTAGCAAATGCTGGGCAGTTTTGGATAATGCAGCAAGTCAAGCTAGAGTCTTCTCTCAAAAGGAGCTAGAGCAATGGACGTGTATCCAAAGATTGTATTGTTTCACTTTGCTTTTTATGAAGTTATGTTCTTTCAGAGAAAGTTTATGTTTCATAGAAATCGGGAGAGGTTCTGATTAACAGAGCAGAATGATTTTCAGAGAGCTGTGAATGTCTTTCTCATGCAGATATGATCAATATTAGGTTTTTTCTTGATTCGCCTAGACATGAATATGTCAATAGCTGGTGTAAGCTTGAGTTCACCCTTGGGTCCCAGCCTACCAGCCATTTGTGCTGCTGCTGTTTGAGCTGCAGTGGCATTCTTGCTAAATGTATCAAAGTCCCTGCTGAATTTTAGGACCTGAAATTAAAGCCTTTATTACCTGCTTTCTTGCCTTCCTGCACCTAGGAGACTACTGGAAAACATTGCTGTGGGCACCATTTTCAGGAAAGCCACCAGCGGAATTTCACATTTCTTCCTTTGCCTTTTACCAGCTTTGCTTACCCTGCTGGCTGTGTTAAGCCCTTTATGTAACCTCCTGCCTTGTGCCTGTGTTCACCTGGCAGAATTAGTGATCGCCGTACAAGCAAGACTTTCAGATACTCTGCTTCAGAGTATACCACGTTCTCACGCAGCAGAGCAGTTTGTAGTGGATGGCCCTCTCGATCACAGCTAGAAAAACACTCGCACCTCTCATCTAATTTTGTAGAGCCCAGGCATGAGTTACATGTCAAATGGATTCAATGCAGGCAGGATTAAGCATGTAAAACCAAAACACTACATAGTAGCAGAGTGAGAAAAAGCAGCCAAGGAGAGCTTAGCACTTTCTGTAGGGAGTCTGAGAAGTACCTTTAATGTTTAGTTTTGTGATTCAGCTCTTCAGCGTGCTCTGAGACTGTAAAAAGAGAAAAGGAAACTTGACCTTGACCTCAAGTGTACAGCTTGAACCCACTGCTACTGGAAGAATCGTCAAATTGCTTTTCCTGCTCCCATAATACCTTCCTTACGTTTAAAGAAAATTTAGCAGCCAAACCACATGACCTCACAGCAGAAGGGGATTTAGCCTAGCAAATGCCACACATTATTTTCATTCTTTTGGGACAAAAATGGAGCCCAGCCTTCCTAGTAGGCAGCGAGTGAATGGAGTGAGGTGGAGTTTGCCTTCACCTGATTATTATCATCAACTTTGTCCCATTGTTGATGCCACTTCAGCCATACGCTGTTGCCACCTTCTCATCCTACCACTTGCTGTCATAAAGCTCAACAGGGAAAATCAACTGAGGCCACAATAACATGCAAGTGTCTTGGCAAGATTTGACTGATCATGTGAAGTGTTTTTTCTTTTCTGTGGGAAGGAGATGAAGTCAGAACTGTATGTTGTTTCATATATAGGGATCATTATTTTTAGACCACCATCAGGTCTTAGTCTATGCATGTAATCCGCTCAGACAGGGCCACATGAGGCATCAAGGTTTCCACGGGCTCAGAGTCATTGATGTTGAGCATAAGTGGAATTTTGGAAGCGTGGATGCTCAGAGCACTGAATTGTATGATAATTTAAAGCTCAATGACTCATGTTCATCTATGTCAACTTCTGTTTCAGGCACAGCGGAGTTGTGATAAAAGCTTTTTATAAAACTGGATCCTAGCTTGTATAATCCTTAGTACATTGGTGTTCTTGTGTCGAGCGAGGGCAGTGCGGGGGTGTCCTGTTAACTGTGGCCAGAGGGCTACCGAGTTTGGAGTCTGCATGTATTACAGACAGGAATCTTCACACGTCCTCAGCAGCCTGGGACAGTGCATATAGAGGGAATCTTCGTGCATTTAAGGGTTATCAGGGCCCATCCTGAAAAACACCATGTGAAGTGTGTGTGTTTGGTGCTGCCAGTGTGAAGGTCTGCCTAGGATGTCATCCCTCAGCTATACATAGCAAGCTCAAAGCTCCTTACAGAGAAACCTCTTACCAATCACTTTCCACAAATGGTGCATATACCTAAAGGTACTTAGTGAAAATCCTTGAGAGGTATTTAATGCAAAAGCAGTTAGTCTCTGGTGTTTTTCAGAAGCCCACACACACCACTAGCCGGGAGAAGTGCAGGGCAGCTACCACCCAGCACTTGGGCTGGTTACTCGTATTGTCTCAGCCAGGCTCTGCCACCCTAAGAGCTTGCCAACATGTGTGACATGGGGGGGCTTGACAACCTGATTGCCAACACGGCCTATCTGCAGGCAAGGAAGAGCGGAGATGGAGATACCAAGGAGATGCAAAAGAGACGTAGGAGCCTCTCACTGCCCAAGATTGATCAATGTGGAGACATTAGACAGTCCATTGCTGCTGACTATGAAAGCATCTGTGAGCAGCAGCCCATTGGCAAGAAATTCTTCAGAGACTTCTTGGAGACAGTGCCAGAACATTTGGTAGCTAGGGACTTCCTGGATGAGGTGTCAAACTGGGAGCTGGCAGAAGACAATGCCAAGAGCAGTGTCATGGAGAATATGATCACCAATTTTCTTAAGGCAGGCTCCAAAAGCTATCTGGCTTACATGAGTTCTGACTTGGCCAGCAAATGCGAGGCAGCTATGGCGAAAGACTACGAGAATGTTGTACAGTTAGCCAAGGAGGAAACCAAACGCTTCCTTCAAGGCAAGCCCTTCGCGGACTTCCAGACCAGTCCCTTCTATGACAAATTTGTCCAATGGAAAGTCTTTGAGAAGCAGCCTGTAACTGATAAATATTTCTATGAGTTCCGAGTGCTGGGCAAAGGTGGCTTTGGAGAGGTAAGAGCTGTACTTTAGAGGATTTGGGTTCTCCCTCCCTTTTTGAGACCAGCAGGTGGGTTTGCAAAGAGGAACTAGGCAATTAAGAACTTGTCTAAGGTTTTGTAAAACTTGTTCTTTCAGATTGTCCATTTCCCAGAAATCAGGTTGGGTTTGTTATCTCTACTGTGATGTAGGCTCTAGATGCCTGTCGTGAAAAGCTACTCTAAATTTTTTATACTTTATACTGGAAAAAAAAGAGGCTTCGCTACCAAAGCTTGCATGACTGTCCATATAGTTAATTATTAGTCTGCAGCTTGGTAAGCTTTTAGCCTGTGCTAACTCACACGCTCCCAGGAAATTCCTAGGTGCAGCTTAGAGAATAGCACAGATCAGGATCTGTTCCCAAAACACACTAAGAATGAGGCTGTCTTTTCTTGAGATGGAAGAGCGTTTAGCTATACTGATGCAAGCTGTGTATGCTGCTTATCCTCACAGTCAAAGAATGGGACCTTGTTCATTTTATTTGCTGATATATGTCTGCTAATATTGTCCTCGAGAACTTTGCATAAGGTCCACCAGATACAGTTCCAGAACAGAACAGATTGCATACTTGCTATTTCCTTATTTTCTTTGCTAATATACTCTGCTACTGAAGTTAGCATGAGCAGCTACAAATAGGTACCTGTGATTTCTTGGTTCCTGCCTGTTACTGCCTTTGGTAGTCCAGTCTGTATGTATAAAATTCTTTCATTACTTTGTGCATCTTGCTGCTCTAGGTTTGTGCCATCCAGGTGAAAAATACTGGCAAGATGTATGCCTGCAAGAAACTGGATAAGAAAAGGTTGAAAAAGAAAGGTGGAGAGAAGATGGCACTACTGGAGAAAGAGATCCTGGAGAAGGTCAACAGCCCTTTCATAGTCACACTAGCTTATGCCTATGAGAGCAAATCTCATCTGTGTCTCGTCATGAGCCTCATGAATGGCGGGGATTTGAAGTATCATATATACAATGTGGGGAAAAGGGGTTTGGAGATGAACAGGGTCATCTATTACTCTGCTCAGATCACCTGTGGGATTCTGCATCTCCATTCCATCAAGATTGTGTACCGGGACATGAAACCAGAGAATGTGCTCCTGGATGATAACGGTAATTGCAGACTGTCTGATCTTGGGTTGGCAGTGCAAGTCAAGGAGGGGAAAAGCATCACCCAGAGGGTGAGTACAGTTTCATTGAACATGGGCAGTGGGAAGGGAAGCTGTTCTATTTCTAATGCATTATGAGCCCAAGACTTAATTCCCTGGGATTTGTTCTTTGCTAAAGACCTTACGTGGTCATTTCATTCTAAGAGACAGGTGGTAAGAAGATTTATTAATTAACTCTCTAGACTCTATACGTAGTAAAATAATTTCTCCTACACAGAAACAGTAGAATCAAGTTGACCTGTTGTTTCTCTTAAGATAAACTCTTGAACTGATCATTTTAGAGAGGCTAACACAGATGCCTTGAGCAATAGTGCATAGGTAGAGATTTAACCAATTAATTGTTTCTGTAATGAGTTGCAGTCAAAGGTATGGCTCCTGTATTCAGTTTTTGCTCCTAGGAGAATACAATTTCTTCCAAATTACTGTGAAGTCATGCTGCTGATTGTATTGCAAGTGTGCTGCACAATAAACCGTTGCCAACCTTCCTCCCTCAACAAATTAATTCCTGAAGAAGTTAGCCGTCTTGATGACGCGTACGTGCCTCTGTGTATGTGTAGGAAGAGAGAGATGGGTGACCATCTGGGCTTTGCTGTGTAAAATAAACTGTGCAGCACTTTGGCTGTACCAGCGGTTGTCTCAAACTAACACAGATTTGTAATAATGCCATGTGGTTTATACAAGAAAGATGTATCCATGTAGCTTAACTATGAAAATAGCATGTTTCTCCCAAGGTGCCTGGAGCCTAAACATGTCTCTGGTGAGGGAATGTCTCTGAAATACACTAAGGATGTGAAGAAACAGAAGGAATGTGACAAACTGGTCTAACTGTTCTATGTTAGACTCCCAGAGTCTTTTAAGTTAATCTGTAGGGATTCAGTAGAGGACCTGCTAGTAACCTTTTGCATCAGGCCTGAAGTACACACATTTTCTGACATTGGTACTTAATACGGTACTGTGTAGTTGAAGGATATATTTTTTTCTGTCAATTAAAAAAAAATATATTATGAGAGGTTTTAGTTCTCAGTGAAAGAAAGTGCATAAACTGATGTGTTTTTAGGTAGGAAATATTTTTAAAATGAGACTGCGTTGTGTTCAACATCTGAAAATAAGACTTCTGTTAAAGCTAAGGCAGGTTTTTAAATAGAATTTTTGTGATGTAGGAATGTTGTCATCTTTGTGAAGATGCTGCTTTGTTGAGTGAACCCAAAGCTGCAAACCTGGCTGTGCTTTGCAAGGTTTCGATGCTTGCAGTTGTTATGGTGAGAAAAAATCATTTTGTCCAAGGCCAGTTTTTCTACTTGTGAGTGTGTGGTGTTTGGCAGAAGAGAAACCAAATGACAGAGTGTATTTAGAAAGGTCTGACCACTTCTGCTGGTTGTAGGGTAGAATCTCAAAGCAGTAGTTGTCAAGGCAGTTGTTCCCACTCACTTTCTGTGAATGTCATCAAATTGTTATAATTATTTTGCTTCTCTTGTTCACAGTTTTTAGAAGCACTATTCACCATTGTATGGGTGCTTTTATTGGAGCAAAAATTGCAATGAATTGCATACTGCACGGTGGTAGTGTTATAAGGCGTTTGTTTCTGTAAACTGCAGTTTTATTCATACAGGAAATTGAAACGGGAGAAGGAAGAAATATTTATTTTTCTCATTTTCAGTATCATAGCTATGAGGGAATTAAATGAGTAGTAATTCCCAGTATTATTTTGTATTTCTATAAATTAACCCTATTTGAATCATTGAAAATAAGACTCCTAAAAACATAACTTAAGAGCTAAATGTTACTATTACTTATAGTAATGCCAGGAAGTCCTAAAAACAGACTTACAAGCTTTGTGCATTAAGTGTCACCATGTACCCCTGTGATAAAATAGAATTGACGTGGTTTTGTATACTAAATTTAATCAGTTGCATCATTTTTGGACATGGTTTTACAGGGTCAATTTTATAAAGTAAAGCAGAAAAGACATTCCTGGGGGCAAATCTGTGTGGTACCATATGCTTGAGTGAAGGGCTTAATGGCGTGAAGCTGCTTCTAGATTTTGGATCATGGTCTGAACTAATTTAAGACAATTTTCCATCACTAATTATAGGGAAAATGCTACTGAGCTAGAATATAAAACTTTTCCATTTCAATTTGTTTATCCATTTGCAAAGGATCCCTCTGTTTTAATGGATGTTGTAACACATTGAACTTCATTCGTGTCTCTAGCGGTTCTGACTTCAAAGCCTTTTAACCCTCTTTTATGACCAGGTTTTTCAATGTCGTACTTAAAATACTGCCCTGTGGAACTATGAGAATAATGCCTAACTGTGCTTTAGTTGTATGCCTAAGGCATTCTACTGCCTGAAAGTAATTAACTAATATCCCCAGTACCAAATGAAACTGTGGTTTAGCTGTATGGTCCAGTTAATGGTCACTTATTTCGTCTATTAAGACAAATTTTACTCAGCCAGTCTTATACATGTTATAAAGAATTAAGGTAGTTTATTTATTAAATGTAGCCTAGAAATAATTTTGAAGATTGCATCTACTGTGGCCTTTCTGTAAGGTGATCTATTAAAAAAAAGTTGGATTTTTTTTTTCTTTTATTCTGTTGTGTGATGGAAGCTTGTGAGCTCATTGAGGAGTTGATCTTTCATTTTATTTCTTGGGTTTTTTATCTTAGAAGTATCAGTAGCAGCAGCTGTTGAATTTCTGGTTTCGCTGGAGCACTGTTTCAGAGGTAGAGAAGTAATATGTTTTTCTGAGTCATATTTTAACAATTTACTCATTCTGAACAGATTTCTACAATGCAAGCTAGCCTAAAAGTAAAGCTACTTATTTATCATGAGATCGTATTCATTCTGATTCTGGACATCCTATTTTAGCCCTGTTCTCTTCTATGAAGAAGAAGAATGGTGTCTTTTTAAAATGGAGCACTTTCCAATAAATTGTTTTCTACAGGTGTGACCTAAACAGATGATAAAGTGAAATAATTCAGTTTTTCCAGCAATTGTCTAAAACTTTCTCTCAGCAATTTAGGTTTTCCTTCCTGAGTGCTAATCTTTTAATGATCACTCTAATTCTTGAGGTGATAAGTGGATCATCCTTGCGAATAAGCAAAATGAAACAGAAAACTCTTTCATAGCTTTTATATCTCAGGGGCAGCCAAGTAAACAAATGTGGAGTAGATATCTGATCTGAGGCACCTGTTTGAAAGATATTCATCTCCACGTGTTTGACTGTAGCCATGCTGATATGAAAATGTCTCTGAACATATAGACAGTGAAACAGAGCAGCAGTTTTCCACCTTCTTGTTGTCTCTTTTTTGCTATGTATTATAAAGTAGAAACATCATGTGATGATTTTCATAATTCCTTATACAGCTGAATAACAGATAATAGATGGGTTTATCTGTTTATTTCCTTAGAGATTGCAAGTAATACCATGTTTTGATCCATTCTGAAAGTGTTGTACGCCTCTCACGAGTGTACAAGCTACTAAAGGTCAATTTGTTCTGCTTTCAAAGCATGAAAAGAACTTTCTAGTCTTTCGTGTATGAATAAATGTACATCACCCATCCATCAGCTGGAGGATCCATAAATCCCTTCTGTAAATCCTGTTAGGTGATTAGGTTATCACATGGCATGAATGATAAGCTAGTTAATGAGTTCCTGTTTTAGACATTTGCCAACTTTTCAGTGAAGTTTTGTTGGAACTGTAATGTTCATGTGCTGTTTACCAGTCAAAGATTATTTTCTTTGTGGGTGGAAAGGCTTTTTTGAATTTTAGATGGGTGACTCTAATGTGGTCTTCTTATAAAGCAATGTGTGTTTGTGCTGCAGAAAAAGCATTGTACAGCTGATGATTTAGTACTTACGTAATTGAAGCCTTGGCATCCTGTAAGTGTTGTCATTACATACACTCCTTTTGAGCAATATTTGTGTGCTCTATACTAATTGTCTGTAACCATTGTAAATAAAAATACTTTGCTTTTATAAACAAAGCTCCTTACAAAGGCCTAGAAAGAATAGGATACCAGCCTTAGTTTTCTCCCTTTCTTTTAGATTACAAAAGCAGCAGGTAAAACCATCTGGCTTTTCACATGAATGTTATTTTGAACATATATAGGCAGTTGTAAGTAATTAGTACAGTAATAATTAGAGAGTTTATAAAAGTTTAATGTCACAAAGGTGTGCTGATCCATATTTGTGCAGTGCTAGTAGGCTTCAGAATGGAGAAATCACTAAAAGACTTCCCCAAGTTTGAAAAATAACTATCTTGGAAATAAAAGAAGTAGAAGGCAATTGAAAGGTACTTACAATGTACTTTTTCTTCATGAAACAAACATGGATTATATGGGACCTTCTCGTGATACATACGCATACCTGTGCGATCTACCTAGAAATGTGTATATGCACAGAGTTCTTACTGACATCACTGGAAACAGTAATAAACTCTTTGCTAGTGATAATATAATTATTCAGAACTTTAGGAAATAGCAGTATCATTTTTGTGTTGATCATACCATGCATAAACAAGATTGTATCTGAAAATTACGCCTTTTAAATGATGATATTCTCTTTGTCTTCTATAATCGAAACAGGCAATAAGGAGAAACTGAGACCCTCTAAAGGTGGCTTTTGGACAGGCAAAATGCTTTGTCTAGTTACATACTCATTGGTTGATTCTGGAAATGGTTCTTTTTGCCTCTGACAGAAATTAGGAGTCTCCATCCGAGGTTTGTGTACTTGAACAGTTTGACTGGCATCCTTTTTCTTGAAGTCTTTGCAACTTTTTCTTATACAATTCCAAATTCATTTCTATGTGAGTCAAATGCTCCTGTCCTTCTCCAGAAGTGTAGCACTACTTAATTTTCTGAGAATGATTGTGAGGAAAGCAAGCATGCTGTTCTGTTTAGTACCCTCAGATCCTCTGCATATTGAAACACAGACGACTTAATTCCATTTTTCCAGAAATCAGTGCATATTTGCTCTTTTGGAAAGAACTTTTTTCCCTTGCTGGGTATGGCTTTTGTGCAAAGTAACTGTTGCATATAAATTATGAAGTGCTCTGGTGCAGATGCATGTGAGTCAGAGAGCTTAAATATTGACATAATAACTGTGAAAAATAAGACAAACATATTTTTGTAGTATTTATAAAAGTGCATCATTATCTTCAGGGGTTACAGGCTTCTTCACAGTTTTCCTGTGCTATGTTTTATGTATTTGAAGGACATAATAATATTTTTATAGGAAAAACATGTTTTGTTTAAAATCTTACTCAAAATGTCCTTTTGCCCTCCTGTATGTTTGTTTATTATAAGATTCTATTTCTTAGGAAAACAGAAGGAAATCTATTTAGATGTTCCTGAGACTTGCAGTTTAATTTCAAGGCAGTTGAAAGCAGGGATGAGAAGCGGGAGGAGAGTTTAGACTTTTGAAATAAAAAATAACTCAGCAAGCCGTTCGGCAGTTGACCTTTGGTCGTTATCACATGGCATTCTTCTCTGATAAGATTCTGTAAAATTTATTCTTCCTTTGCACTTTGAAAAATGACAGCGTTTCATTTGCTTAGGATTGGAGTGATTTGCTGCTCATTTCTAGTTTCAAACCCACCATTCTGCTGTAAAGTTGAGTATGTTTCACTGGCAGAAATTTGTTCTTAAGAATGTTGATAATCACAGTTGGTTTGAAGTGCATCATCAGGTATTTCAGATTCTTTTAAATCTCTGAAACATACTCTTTACACAGAGGATGCAAACTTACCCACTGTGAATGCCGTGATCATGAGTGTGAAGCAAGCAAAATGATTTTGTGGCATCATTCTGGCTTCTGCAGTTTTGAAGATGGCAGAAAGAATTCTGTGTTCATCTGAAATTATGAGAATGCAAGGTATCCCATGAAATGCTTTTCCTACACATGGCATGCCGCCCATGGACACATTTTTCTGTCTGGGAGAAGACATTGGAGGCCTACCACCAGACATACCACCAGGTCTCTTTGCATGACTTCTAGCTGTGTTCTTCATTCAGTTTAATCTGACAGTTAATAAATTGTATAGCATGTTCTATGAAAAAGGTAGAGATAAGATTCCTTATGAAGTTCTTAGACCTAGTAGGAAGCTTAACTAAGCTCTTTGAACATGAAAAATGCTGTGTAAGTGCTAAATATTACTGTTTAATCCCTGTAATCTTCAGGGTTCATTATTTGTAATAAAAACTAATATACATTCTGGATTATCTCTTTGGTAAGCTATCTAGTGGGCTGCTCCTTGGTTCAACATTATCAAAGATGGTTTTGTTTTATTTTATTGGCTAAGCGATGCAGCATTTGGCTGACAAAGTAACTCTTCAAACTGTTGATTTGAGGGCTTTGACCAGAAGCAGCACTGTAGGAACTGTAAGCTCTAGGATGGTGAGGATGTAGTACTTCTGCTCTTGTTAGACATGCGACATTCCACTTACTGTGATGAGTAGTTTCAGTTAGCTGACGTACAATGACATTTTTATGAAGACAAAACAAAATCCTGAGTTCACAGGCACAAACAAGTGAGAACTGTAGGCGTGGTTTTGCTTGTGTTCAAGTTTAAAATCCCCACTAGTGAAAGGTAGCAGGTTCGAAATAGGTGGAGATTGTTCTTAACACAACATGTAGTTAAACTCTGTAGGGTCTAAGCATTTATCTAACTTCAGGGGGAGAGTTGACAATTGGTGGAAGACAACTTTGTTAAGAGAAACTATTTCTGTCTCTGGAAGCCCTTGAACTGCAAACAGGAACGTATTAGATAAGTATCATGGTACACACCAGGTTCTTAGTGCATCCATTTTTTGGTCAATTTACAGATAGTAAAGTGACCATCTGGGCCTTTGGTCTGATGCAGCCAGTACCCATCTTCCTGGATTGACACGTGAAGAATTGTGCTCCCAGCAGTAGTCATAATCCGGAAAGATCAGGTGGATGAAGCCCTCTGGATTTCAGTGATGGACAGGAACCGTGCAGTCCTCGCTGTCAGTTGTACTGCTTAGCCTGCAGGGGCTGCACCTGCGTGGGAGGACCAGTGCCCTTGTCAGGGCACTCTGCAGGCCTGGGCCCTCCGTCACACGGGCTTGGAGCACAGAATTTCTTTGGTGTCCTCTTTCTGAGAAAGCTATTACATATTGTGCTATAGACTGTACTTGCATTCATTATAAAAAGCCTCATAAAATATATACAGAGCTAAGTAGATTCTCTCCCGTATTAATATTCTTTATGGAGTATTCTGTAGTCTTTAAATAGTAAAATCATAAAGATCTCCGAGTGAAGCGTTATTCTTCCCACATTATAGATGGGAAACGGTCGGCGGAAGTTAAAAGAGAAAATTGTGGTCCAGGCAGACTAGAGAACTCTGATAATTCTGGAATTCTAATTGTGTGGTTAAGTCTGTACCACATTTTGCTTGTCCTAACTTCTCCATCCGTACAATGTCTGATTGCTTCACCATATGTGAGTGAGTATTTCTTCTGGTGACACTTCTTCCCCAAGGTGGGGATGTTAGCAGGTTCAATCTCCAGCAGGGACCTGTGGCATAGACAGTGATGTATGTGTGATCACACCAGGAGGAAAGCGAGGCGATGCTCCAGAGTCCAAAGTTAAAGTTGGTACTTAGTTACTGGGCTGTCCTCCCTCAAGCTATTTATCCCTTTGATTTTCATATATCATGGATAGGAACTGGCAAACCGCCTGTCTTCCTGAGCAGGAGCACAGAGGTAACCTGCCCTTACTTCACAGAAAGGGCTTTTTCTTTTGTGTGATTTCCCTGACTGCAATGACTGCTTATGTCCAAGCTTAAAAGAGTAAAAACTGATGGTGGATTGGTTAGACGCTTCAAACCCAGAGGCAATTTTATTTCCTTTTTTGCTAAAATAGCAGAAAATTTGTTTTGTCCCTTTTATGCTTTTATTTGTACAGAATTTTTAAGGCAGACAGAGTGTATTTAGAAAGGTCTGGCCACTTCTGTTGGTGATAGAGTAGAATCTCAGAGCAGCAGATGACCAGGCAGTTGTTCCCTCTCACTTTCTGTGACTGTCATCAAACCTTCCCTGTTAAAAGTATGGTTTTTTTATGAAAAAAACTTTGGTCTTGGATTTTGCGTACACATGTAGGATTCAGGAGCTCCTAAGCTCTGATACAGTCTTTCTTATTATCTTCCTGGTACTCTTAACAGTCCTCCTTGAGTTCTTCTAAATGAGTAGACCATCAGTTTGTGATGAGCCATCCCATCATAAGGTCCTTCCCTTTGCTAAGCATTAACAATATGCCAAAATCCTTGTTATGTGAGACTTTTCAAAGGTGCATTTTATCCTAATTAGATCTGATTTTATCTTCTCTTGAAAGATAGCTGCCTATTCATTTGATCAGCTGGCATGTCATTACTGCATGAACATGGTGAAAAAGTGGGGAGGAATCACAGTTCTGTGTGACTCATTTAAATTACGCTCCGTTCCTCCTCACAGTGGCTCTTGGGAGAAAAATGAAGAGTGCAAGGTGAGTGACAGAGGCAGATCAGTTGTTCTTTGCTTCATCTAGGGCCTGTTAGCTTGTGTGCAGAGAAGAGTTTCTGTCCCTGCATTCCTGCAGGGTCTGTTAAGGCCAGTGCTGAAGGAGTGGAGGAGCAGCTGGACCAGAGAACAAAGCAGGCAGTGGCACCCCTTGGAGGAAGGAAGGAGTGAGCCCCAGGAAACAGCTGATAGAGCTAAACTCAGCTTGTTTTTTTTTCCTCTGTTCAACAGTTCTTGTGCCATGGCAAACATAAGATAGAAATTCTGATTTGCTTTACTGTTTGGTTTGTGAAATCAATTGAGGTTGTTTTGCAGAGATCTGTGGGAAAAGGTAGAGACATCTAATAGCATTTCTTCTCATTTGTGTGTTTCTGTGCTGATGAAAGCTCCAGAGAATTCTGTTTCTTTCTCCCCTTTATCAGGTAGAAGCTGGGGTAGTGGCAGTATTGAAGGGCCTTTCCCTTTTGAGAACAGCAATCTGCACAGGATGTGTGAGCATATGACACTGGGGGCCTCGCGCTGCTTGGGGAGGGTGCCAAGGTCCTGTTGGCTGTACTGGGAACTGGGTGCACTTAGTGCTTCTCGGGTTCACATCTTGTATTATGAAAAGACTATAATTATGTGACCTTTTAAAATTTATGCACAATCACATTTCATAAAAGAAACATTTGTATGAGTCATTTCTACTATGCTCTGTCAAACCACACTCCAACCATCCATTCCACTTAGCTGAACTTTTTCACTGATGTATCCAAGGGCAACATTTGATCGTTACCTTTTAGAGGAATATTGAAAAATTGTGTTTTGGATTGCTCTCAAGATAAAGAAATAAAGGGAGAAGCAGATCTGTTAGCTCTTTCCAAAGTCAAATCAATTAAAGTTTTATTCAATCAAATTCAATAAGTATTTTTATATTTCAAACAGCATATGCAAGTAAGGCATTGTGCTTATCATCACAAGAGACAGTATTAGATGGAAAGCAAGAAAAAATAGCTAGTGTTGCACTGACTACACTTCAAAAAGCTGTGTGCCTCTACAGTGATACATGATTTCTGCCTTCTGTAAGAAAATGGGGATAATAGAACATTCTTTGGCTCTTTGGCGATTTTTTTTTTGTTGTTTTTAAACGGTGTCCCATTAGGTGCATCCAGGTCAGTGAAGGGGTAACTCCATGTGTTTGTGTGTCTCTGTAAGATCATCTGAGCAATCAAGACTTATGTTCAAATGGTTCCTGGTCTTATCAGGAATCGTACAGGAAAGACGGAAATAATATGCCTGGTCTTAGTCTCAGTCAAAACGTAATGCATGTACTAATAATTTAGAGCTGACAACAAAGGCATCCAACTTTCGAGTATGTTCTATTTTCCCCATTTCCATTCAAAGAGAAATTTATCTATGTGAAATAAGGTCTAGTAAGAAAAAGTGTTTTCAGTTAAAGCACAGCTTCTGAATTCACTTGTAAATTGTATTTAGTGGAAACAACTGCAAAATCATACAAACCTAATGATTTTTTTGTGATAGACATATGAGTAACCTGTACTTGTAGGTATCCATTCTGAGGCACGGGCAGATAGTTCTAGCGGAATTAAATATTCACTACCAGCCCATGGGAGATCGACCCCTTTTCAAAAATAATGCATTTATCTTTTTTTGTGGGTTTAATTTCTTTGCTTTCTGTCCTTTTTTTCCCCCCCTTTTCATATTTGTGTGAAATTTACAGGAAATTTAATTACTCTCAGGAGGCCAAAGAGTAAAGTAACTGATTACTCTGATACACTTTTGCTTTGGGAATTGGTGGATATGTTTTCTGCCTAATGCTATTTTTTTGCTGCTCAGATCTCCCTGCTGCTAGTCAGAGTAGTACAGCTTAAAAACTCCCTTTACTAAACTTCTCTTTTACCTGCTTGAATAAACCTCTCCCGAGTCATCAAGGTTGCCTGTTATGTTGCCACAGAATCTCTTTACCTTGAAAGATGGTCTGATTTTTGACATCTTGTGCTCCACTGTGATTACTGCAGGGATGTTAGCCTTTGGCTTCCCTCTAATGTTGTCTGCTCCTCAAAGACAGGATTAAATCTTCATTTGAAAGATGTATGTTCTGCCAGTGCTGGGAGTTGAATAATTCCCTTTTTCTTGTGTTCCCTAACACAGGAAATGCTTTTGGCTTTATCATAGCTCTTCCCGAATGATCATCTTTCTTCCTAAATGGTTTTGCCAAAGCTCCACATATGTATAAATAGGTGGAAAAGACTAAAACTTAAGCTCTTTTCTTCCTTTCTTCAAATTCCTGTTTTGGTAAGGATGTTGGAGTTTTATGTGTTTCTTCCCCCTTAAACATCACTGCCCACTACTTGTGAAATGTGCTTGTTTCTAGTATAAAATGATAATGTTTAAGTGGAGTTTTAGTCTCGGGGGCTGTGAGATTAGGTTTAGCTCCCTGCTTCTCAGCCTGTCGCTTTATGAATGACAGGAAAGCTTCAGGACTGAGAGAAATTTGGTTTAAGATCAGGTTCAAGTTTTGATGAAATTCAGCGAGAACTCATTGAAATAAAATTCTGAATCACTATGGTTTGACATATCCAAGGAACAATACATGTTTCTAGACTTCTCAGATTGAGGTGGATCAGCTCGGTAACAACTCAAAAGATTTGAGTGCTACTGATTTAGAGTTTTGAAATGTCATTCTTGTTCACAGTAACGCCATCCACAGGCTTTTGTTTGAGTCTGAAAGGAAGACTTTTTCTGTTATTATTACAATTCTCTATTAAATTGTGGTCACTCAGTCTTTTTGATCTGTGATTGTGGTCTTGCTTCCTCTGTTCTAGAGAAGCATGAGTATCACGTCAATGCTCTGTATTCTGTATGATGTGACTGAAGGTTGTGCAGAGAACACACCTGGAAGAAACTGAAGTTAGTTGGTAACTATTTCTTTTGAAAACACAAGAAGAAAGAAATGCAAATGGAAGGAAAGAGAGGCAGTCTGAAAGGAGATACCTTGAGACGTATTGCAGAACTCTGGCTTTTCTGAGTCAGATTTATCCAGTTCCCATATGATGAAGCTAAGATGCAGCAAAGTAACGTCTTATCAGAAGGACAGTCCTGTTCTGTCAGGGTACATTTTAGTGATGATATGACTCATCAGTTCTACAAGGCATTAGTGCCCCAGCTTCCTGTCAGTAAAAATAACAATATTTATTATTTCTTAGAAGGGAAAAAAAAAAAAAAAGACAGATAATATTCCAGAAGCCAGTTTAGTGTCTGTGCCCACTAACCCACCATGAGCTGTGTGTGTATCCTCTTGTACCAAACTTCTCGACTGCTTTCAACCCCTCTTCCGCCTTCCAGGTTTCATGATCTTCTGCAGCCAGGTGGATCTGGGTTCTGTCCCCTATCTGGATGGAGCAGTACTTGTACATAAAAATGTAATACCGCCAGGGTATCTCTCAATATTAACTTGTAGCAGATCAGTACAAATTGCCTGTGGAACAGTGTCAGTTGCTGCGGTGACCGTACAGCTCCTCTGTACCCTTGAGGTTAGAGGGAGGGAGGCGACAGTTCACTCCTAACCTTTCCTTTTGCTTTCAACCTGGCTGATGGTTTTGTTGTTCTTGTCTCAGTTCCGTTTCTCAATGAAATGGAGGATTTTCCTCTATATCCCTAAAAGTAAAAAAAAAAAATTACAAAGAGGGCAAACAAACTGGCTTTATTTTTCTGTTTTCTTATGTTGCCTCTTGCACATACTGCTTACAGTAGAGTATCTGCCTGCCATAATGTGTAGTGGTATGAGCTGAAGTTTTAGGGAGACCCAACCCAGAAATATTGTGCATGGAATTGCCAAAATTAGAGGAGTTTCTCAAACCTCATAAAATAAAATTAATCTGTTGAGCAGGGATTTTTACAAATATAATTTGCCCAAGTGGGCTGTAGTTTTAGTTACCTCCTTCTACCTATTTTGCTTTGGAGTGAATCTCTGTCTTGATGTGAATCTACTGCTACTTGTGTTCTGGTAGCAGTAACGGTGACCATCTTGAATAATCCTTAGTGTGATTTTGCACGAACATAATTTTTCCTTTTAAATTGCAATACTACTGATACATCAGTCCCAGTATTTCAAAGAGACAGAATAATTTCAAGCAGCTTCTGACATGGTTATCACTGGTAGCTGAATCTGGTAAGTATATAAAACAAGATACATCATCGGATATGGCAGGAAATGTTGGGTCAGCTGAGGGAATGCTCTTTTGATTGAACTCTCTCATCCTCAGTCATGTAACTGCAGCAGAAAGCGTGTAGAGAGGCTGAGCTCCTCTCTTCCCTCCCAGGTGAATCAGCTTCCTAGAGAGAGGCAGCAGGAGGTGTTTTGAACACAATGCATTCTGTCTGCCATGGGGAACGTGCCAGGCCTGGTCTGGGAAGGAAGCAGGTAGATTCCCCTCTCAAAGAGCAGTCACATCTTCTTTTGGAGAAGGGTCCATTATTGCTCTAGGTAGCAGTAGTCTTTATTTGGAGAGATTTTTCAGTTAGAAAACTTGAACTTGTGTTTTTATCTGAATGCATGTAATTCACTAATGATAATTCTCATAGGTTTACTTTCTTACAATGGTTTTAAGAGTTTTTCGTGGCCGTTGATGGTGGTACTTCCTTCCGGAACCCAACAGGGAGTGTGGCTGAGAATTTCCTTATGCAGCTCAGCTGCTGGCTTGATGAGCATTTTTTCATTGGCAGCAGACCCCTCTGTTGGACCAGCTATAACCGCTGAGCAGGGAGGGAGGGGGTGATTGATTGTCTGATTTTTGCCTTTTTAAATCTCCAAACTGATTGCCAGTTGTGTTTACAGGACTAAGCCAACAGTACTATCTTCAACAGGAAAGAAAAGTTAATATGGAAGAAGAAAGCAAGCTAAATGTTAATATAAAAAGAAACCACAGTCATTTCCCCTTTGAAGAACAGAACATATTTAAGACAGTTTTCCCATATGCTAAGATGTTTAAAGACAGAAATAGTCCATGTGCTAAAACAGCATTACACTTCAGAGTTTCTAGATTAAAAAAATATACATTTTACAGAATTTCTACATTGAAAATATATAAATTTTATTAATAATATTTTTTAAGAATTATAGCTTTGTTTAATTGTAATAACTTAATTATTGACAGCGTATAGTAAATATGTCTGTATGTTTGCCATAGGCGGGAACAAATGGTTATATGGCTCCAGAAATCCTGAAAGAAGAAAATTACAGCTATCCCGTGGACTGGTTTGCTATGGGATGTAGTATTTATGAGATGATCGCTGGGCGAACACCATTTAAGGATTTCAAAGAAAAGGTCAATAAGGATGAGGTTAAAAGAAGAACTCTGGAAGATGAAGTGAAATTTGAACACACCGACTTTACAGAGGAAGCAAAAGATATTTGCCGGCTGTTTTTGGCCAAGAAACCAGAGAATCGTTTAGGAAGCAGGTATGCCTTACTTCTCAAATTCACTAAAAGCCAAATGAAAGCTGCAAACAGTAGTATTATTTTACATATTACACAAAATGAGGTCAGATCTTGACTAGTACTGACTTTTCCCTTTCACTTCTGGTAAGAGAGATGGAAGATTTTGTTGCAATAGCGTGATTGTGTATCCTCAACCTAGACTACTCACAGGAGTTCCCTTTGTGGCATTTTGTGGTTTTGTTCTTTATAGTTCTGGGAGAAGGGAGCAGCCCACGTCTCTTGTACTTTCTTTCGTAAAGGTAAAGTATATTCAAGCAGGCGCCTACATTAGTGCCACTGCAGATTAAATGCAGAATCTCAGGCTGTCTCACTTACTGGAACGATGTGGGCAGAAATCCAGATCTGCAATGTGGATTCTCTGCCCTGCGGATATCTAACTCGCAAAGCTGCGTCATTGGCTTCTTACTGAAGAAACCTTAACTTCTCTGCATTATTGAAGTGCTTTTAAAAAATCTCAGAGTTTCTTGTCTTCCTAATGCATCCTAGGGAGAAAAGGAAAGAAAAGAATATTTGGCATGAATTCTTATAAAGCAAAACATTTTGGGGGACTTCAGAGTTGACTTTGGATTGGTGGTGACTGATGGATATGTCCCTGACTTAGCAATTTCAAGTAACTTTTTAATGAAAATTGGAAAGCTAAGCATTGTCATATTTAATTTGTAATATCTCAGATCTCTCTAGAGGGATGGAGGTGGGTGTGTATATGTACAAAAACATCAGGTAATACATAAAAAAGGTAAGATGTGATTAACATTCTTATTATTCCATTGCTAAATGAAGACAACTACTTTTTGTGCCAGATGAGGTTTCCCAACAACTCTGCAAGGCTGCAGAAGAAAAAAATATTTTTAATAGCGTAGAGTAGGCTTGATACAAAATCTGTATTGTTTTCAATGTGTTTAAAGAGCTTATTTTAAAAATAAATTTAATACAAAAATGTTTAGAGCATCCTTCCTTAAAAATCAGCATGCTTTGCAGACATTTAGTCTTCCAGCATTTTGAGAAATAAACAAAATTCAGAGTACGGGAAATGAAATTTAGGCTTTCTGAGTGATTTGGTCAAGTCCCTTCAGCAAGTCTGAAGCAAAACCAGTGACAGAATACTCGCTTACTGTAACCACGTTCCCTCTGCCAAGGGAGTAATTTACCGTCATTCTGTCTGCTTACTGTTACATTATTTCCCAGCAATGGGAGAAATGTACACAGAAAGGTAGGTGCATAGATTATTTTTAATTTTCAGCTATTTAAGGTATTTTCACTTTTAAGTGCCATACTCGGAGAAAGAAAATTGTAGGATGTATACCATGCCTGATCATGACAGAGACTAAAAGCCTGCATGTACCTTTTAAACAGGGTGATACTATTCAGGACAGCTCATCCTTATGTAAAGATTAGCACTTTAATACTACCAAGGGCAACGAGACCTTGGGTTATCTACATAAGTGCCTGTTACATAAGTTAAAGCTGCTCAAGGACAGCTTTACTTTGTACACCTGACCTTCTAAAATACTCCACTCTTTTATTGAAGACTCAGTGTCACTAGCTAACTCAGGAAAGATGTAAACCCTTTCCTCCACTCAAGTGTTTTGGGATTGACATCTCAAATCCCCCGAAAGTGATTTTTTTTTTTTTAATAATGGAGGAATACACAATTGACAGAGCTTAAATGAGTTCATTTGCTCTTTCTATTTAAGTTACGTAAACATGCAGTTCACACAGGAAGAGCTCATCTCCAGCTAAACGGAAGATGCCTCAGTTGGTTCCAGTAGATGGCGTTCCTGTAGCTTTACATTTTTGAACTTTTTATGGTTTTGGTGGTGTCAGAAAATAGCTCAGGAGGCGAAACACTGCAGCAATCCATTCTGGAGTCTCCACCAGCTCCTAGTGCTTTTTGGTCTATGTTACACAAAGGAAAGACAAAATAAAGTGAAGGTTTTGTGAGTGCATCTGACCAGTAAGATTGTCGGCACTACTGGCCTGCTTGTGTCCCAGAACACTGGTTAATTTGAACAGCAACTCTAGTGCGCTTCAAGGTACCAGTGAAGGTAAATAAATCACACCAGGCTAAAGGGATGCCCAAGTACTTGATTATCGCTAACTATTTAAGTCAGATGATTTTGCAAGACTATATATACACAGAGGTCGTGATCTTTGTCGGCTTACTCTATACATTGATAATTGTTTTCATATGGCTCTTTTGAGTTGAAAACATTTTTTTCATTGCTCAGGGTGCCCAGATGGCAACACCTATCGCTCTTTGGGCTGTAATTACACATGGTGGTCATGGTAGTGTACAGCGGTTAGTGGCTGGTGGTGACCTGCTCCGAAGCAGCGGGCAGCAGAGGCACACTGAACATTTTCTAACAAGGGAGCTGCAAAGAGCAGCTGGTAGTTTCATCGCAGCTGTGCCTGGGTAGGACAGCATGTGAGGAACTGGCAGTAGTGACAGTCGGGAGGAGCTGTTCTACATAGATAGTGTAAGGTCTTAGAAAATTAAGATTTTCTATACTCACCCAAATCTACCTCTCTATGTTGCTTCTACAGAGTTGCAAAGATTAAAGGACTTGCCAAAGATTTGCATTACATTTTGTTCATAGAAGATTATCTAGAAATAGATGAGGGCTTACAATTTCCTACATATCCTTTTGTAAGGAATTAGGAAAAGAAAAAACCAATGTGTTAGCCACTACCATGCATAGGTGCTTTGAATTAAGATAAACCCAGAAATGTTATTTGTCACCAGTTTCCTATTGAGACTGTTCCTCAGAGTCAGTCCCTAAGTGTATTAATACAAAGTACTCCAAAGTGGAGGTTAATAGATATTCTTAACCTAACTAGGTTAATATAGAGCCAGCCACTGGACTTTCCCTGTTGGGCAGTAAATCCATGCTTCCCCTCCCCATCCTGCTCTGTCTTCAGTTCTGGTTAAAGTGGACCTTTGGATATGGGTATCACGGTGCGCTGCCAGAAGCAGCACTGTGACTCTGCATGGCGCCTTGCCTGGACTCATTTACCCTGAGAGGCAGAGTCATGAATAATAGGATCAGGATGGTTTCTGCTGCTCAGCTTCACTTGTATTGTGCAATACAGTGCTCTTTGATTATGGAAAAAGGAATTGCATGGCATGAGATCTTTCTCTCCTTACTTTAAAATGCTCTCATGTATGCAACACAAAGACTCATCTGTATCTGTCTGAGAGTGAGACATCATACTGATTAACAAACTTTTGCTTTATTGCAGAAATGAAGATGATGACCCGAGAAAACATAGTTTCTTCAAAACAATCAATTTCCACAGGCTAGAGGCAAACCTTATTGACCCTCCGTTTGTGCCAGATCCATCAGTTGTCTATGCCAAAGATGTTACAGACATTGCTGACTTCTCTGAAATACGAGGAATTGAGTTTGATGACAAAGATAAGAAATTCTTCAAAACGTTTGCGACAGGTGCTGTCCCTATACCGTGGCAGGAGGAAATTATTGAAACGGGACTGTTTGAGGAACTGAATGATCCCAACAGAGTAGAATCTGGGGGCTACGCAAACGGAGGTGAAGCTAAGTCAGGAGTTTGTTTGTTGTTGTAAATATCACATCATTAACAAAAAGAGTAACACCTCAGAACTTCCCATATTCTGACATTGTTTCAGAAACTCGGTGCATCCGTTTATGAAGAAGCAATCAGTGTAAGATGACGTTGACAGGATCACCAGCTGAACAGACTGTTATTGTCCTTTGCTGCAACAAAGGAGATCATCTTTTTGTTTTACTGGAGATTTCTCAAGATAAATAACCATATTTCTCTAAGAATCTTAGAATGATAGAAATTCTGAAATACAGAAAATACAGTACTGAAATACAAAAAAAGCAGTAATAGAGTGAAGAGGCACCACCTTTTGAAAATGACTGACTACCATTTTGAATACAGTGATTAGGTGGTTTTCTGTCTATTTTCTTGTTATTTCCACTAACATTTCCTCTTTGTTCTACAGTTTTCAGGAAAGATTTTTTAATTTTCAAGTAATATGCTCAGTTAGACAGTGGAGCTCAAATACTGTGTCAAACCTGGAATCTTGTCAGTTAGCCAGCCTGTCTGTTGTTTTCTTAATTTCTGTTAGTTTTTTGATGGTTTGATTGTAATATGATCAAATTGTCATAAAATGTAAAAAGAAGGCTCTACATATTACTAGGAAATAGGACCAACAGGATTAAACTCTTTTCAGAGTTGATTTTAACAGAATGAAGATAAGATTGCACCGATTTAATTGAATAAAGCATCTATTAATTATTAGTAAGTGTATTCTTTTAAGTGGTACTACCATATACAAAGAAAATTATTTTTAATTAAATATACATTTGTTTTGACAATCAATTTTAAATTTTAATCAGGTTTCCTGATAATTTTTCTTTATTTTGCTGATAAATTAAGCTACAAATAGACCAAAGAAATTTGTAACTGGCTTTTTATAAGACACTTATTTCAGTGCAATATAGATTTTAATTCAGTACTTGCACCATCCATAATACTATTAAGTGCTGTAATGGTGGAAAGGTTATGTGTGCAAGTTGACACCATCTTCAAATGTTCATTGATTCTCATGCAAATTTTAGTCTGTTTTTATTTTTCAATTTTATGGCAACCTAAATTGAATTAGTTGTAAGCACTTCTGTGAATGCTTGCTACTGCTGAGTTGCTCATGAGATGCATCCTGCTGATTTTCGCTGGTAAGAAAATAGCTGGTAGTTGTTTGCAACTTTGAGAAGCGATTCTGCATGCTGCTCACCATCACCTATCGCATCATAATTTCCACTGACTAAAGTGGAAGCTGAAACTGCTCCATTCCTTGGAGTCCTTGGAGGCTGCTAATACCCTGTTTCCTATTTTTCAGAGAGCAAACCTCCTACTGAACTTGGAGACTTCTTTGATAGAGACACTGGGATTGAACTCGTACATCTGTTTTAAAAGAGGAAAATCTATAGATATGATGCCTTCTATAGTCAGGTCTGTCATGTGCAACACCCAGCTTTAGTATTTATTTATAACCTAATAGCTCATCTCAAGCATTACAGTAATCAGAAATTCTTTATTTTTAAGTGCTTTAAATGATTTAGTCACAGCCAGGTAATACATTGGTAATACATTGTGTTGTTCTAAGTAAAAAAAGAATTGCTCCTTTTTTTCTTTTAAATTTGCTTTTCCAGTGCTTTATATACCTAATTTTCAAGTGAAAATCATGAAGAACAGTGTTACTTAGGATTAGTGCATAATTCTGTTCATGAATTATAAGCATATAATTGTCTGCCTTTTGAGGGGAGACTTTCTGTCAGATAGTTTAAAACAATATAAGCTGAATTTTGACTTGGTCTTTTATTTGAGAACGATGATCCTGAAAGATTGTGAAAAGCAGAGGAGGCTGAGAGGGAAGAGTCATGTGGTTCTGTCACAGATTTAGGAGACTGCTTGCACTGCTAACATCCACTGATTTTGTTTCTCATTGCTCCCATCTGTAGAAAGCTTTCCGAGTGGTTTTAGGCTAATCTAGTTAAGGAAACAAGAGAGAAAACTTTATCATACATACATTTAAGAGAAAAAAACCAAAACAAAACAAAACACAAACCCACACAGTCCCTCCCCGCTTATTATAACTAAGAGAGTCCTGTTAGTGTTAGCAGCACTTTTGTCCAGACTTGGTACACCTCAAATCCACAGAAATGCCATTTCACAAGTCCTCCTGAGCCACAAAGCAGTACTGTCAAATGGCTGCAGATATTTTAGTGCATAAATAGTTCTTCAGCATATACATAATCTCCTGTGGAAAGAGGTTATCAGTGGGCAGAACCAGAATTTAATATCAGGTTAGAGTCACGTATCCCCTGTGAAACAAGTTGTTACCAGTCTATGTTTTTCAAAATTTACTGCAATACTGAGGTTTGTGGATTCAGGGCATGAGAGGCGCAGAGCATTAGATTATTGAGTTTTAGAAATGTTACAGTGTCAGTAAATCCCAGCAGAATGTGTATCAGTGAGATATTGTTAAGTGCTCCATGAATCATTCAGAGCAGCGCATCAGGAGCAGGAGTTTGGCATGGTGTACGACAGAGAGGAATGTTTTAGTTAGAAGTTATTAGTTTTAATTTTCTAAAATTCTCTATTAAAGAACATGGACAACTTCTGTTTGCGCTGTGAAGCGATAGAGCAGAGCAAAGATTATTTCTGTTAGCATTTTCAGTCTGTCTTTTAAAAATCAGTTTCAACTTCTTTTAAGGGATCCATGAAATGTTTGGTTCTTTTCTTCTTCCTCTTACTGTAAAGTTCTTTGTTAAATTTTCAGGAACAAAGTTATTTTAACATCATATTTCACCATAACAAAACAAAGCCAGCGATCCTAAAAGATTTACGCGTTTGATGAATTGTCTTATTGCAGCCAATGATGCTACTCTTCATGTGAGTAAACTTACATGTATATATGAGCATGCAAGATCAGGGCCCGAGACAAAAGCATTGACCAGGTCATTGGATGTCTATGATTGAAAATGAGGGATGAAGTTGTGGGAGGAAAAGAACCTTGTGGTTGTGGGAACTTTAAGTTCCTGTGGCAAAGAAAATTATGTAATTTCAAACTGCTATTTTTTCTCCTAGCTGTCTCACTCTTTCCTCCTTTGGCAGCTCTGTGGAGTCTCACTTGCCTGCCTCTTTTTCAGGCAGGTAAGATGCATTCAAGTGTTAATCTAATCTAAAAAACTAAACTGTGAACTCTGTTGCATTAAATGCTATCAGTGAGAGGTTCCTGAATGCCCTGGCCACGCTGCAGTGGTCGTACTGACAGTGCTGTTTTTCCTGCCCTGTTACTTAGTACTGCTGTTAGAACTAGTTTGTGATTACAGCTGAAGAACGCTGAAATGTGAGATTCCTAATGGCTTGAAATCTGTTCTTGTAAGAACATAATTTAAAGTACTTTGGACAACACTGAAGAAAAGCTGCTGGCACTGAGAGGGTATGAAGGAAAAAGCTTTCAATTTTATCTCAAGTCCAGATTTCCTTTGATGCCGCCCCTGTTACCCTTACCACTACTCTACCAGTTTCCCTGGCACAGAGAGACAAAAGGAGTTTTAGTATTGACATGATGAAATCATTATTCACAGAGATTATTTATTGGTGGCAGTAAAACTCTAGCTGTCTACCTTCAGTTGTATCATGGCAAAAGCTCATTTAGTCTCTAATAACACCTTGAGTTGCAGCAAGGAGTTCACTTTTCTGTTCCAGTGAGACGTAGATTTAATAATTGGAACCTACGTGCAGTCTCCAGGCTGTGGAGTTGATTAGTACCAGGGAGGGCAACTTGATGTAAAGTTAAGAGCCTCTTAACAAACATAATACTTGAGACAGTTATTTCTTCAACCATAAATAAATGTCAATACAGAAAGCAAAATGGAACCAAGACAAGATCTCTAGTTAGAACCAGATGCCTTGAACTGTGCAGTGCAGCTATAAAGTGCTGCGTCCTTTTAGATACTTTCACATCAGCATTGTTTTCAGAAATAAAGTGCATAATACTTTATTTAAAATATTGTTGCTTTCACAGCTTTTAATGATGCATGTGTAGCACTTTTCTAATCTGAATATCCACATCTGATTAAGACAAGTAAGCTCGTTCATGTCACTTACGCAAAAAAGTATAAGTTGCTTCTTTTATGCTATGATAATAATTTGTATCTTTTTATGAGATTTTTAATACCAAAAGATTTAAATTCCTTTAATCTGTTTATGCAGTAATGAATTTAAAAAAATATTTTAATCATGCACAGTGTTTTTTTCAGTACAATAGGATTTAAATTAAGAACTAAGATCTTAGCAACAACAGCTTATAGCACCACAGAGGTACTGAAAATCCATGCAGTTCTGGGGGTTTTGCTAAAAGCAAAGTATACATTTTTCTCAAGTGACAAACATGGGAATTTTGAACTTATGGAGAGCAGAAATTACTGGCTTTTTATAATATGAGCCCTATCACTTGTAGTGTTATGGATAAAGGTCACTGATGATTGTTTTGGCTTGGGGAATATGTTTGAAACATTGCATTATGACAGCCTTAGGGATCTTCATAGGCGCATTAAGGAATTCAGGGACAGAAACTGAGAACAATTTCAATTAAGCGTATGATCTTTTATAACTAGGCATTGCATTATTACAGCAAGTAACTCTAAATCTAGTATTTAATTTCAAAAATAGATTAAAAGATTGATGTTCCTTAGGAAATCATTGTTTGGTATTCCTCCAGCTTTCATTATGTAACTGTCTGAACCTGAGCAGAGCACAGATCAAGTCCTTGCCGGTCAGCCCTCTGCTTTTGCAGAAGTGTAGATAAATACTCAGTGTTCAGAAGAGAGTGAAAGTCCAGTAGGCATCTCTTGCCTACTGGAAAAGGGGAAGAGCAAGAACACAGAGAGTGTCACTGTGTCTCTTACAATGCAAGCACCTACACCCATGGTACAAGAGCTGGTGTCATGTGTATGTAGCACCATCCTCACTCTCCTCTTGAGTTCATTTCAAGATGTGTGACATGATATGTGTTCTTAGGTATATCCCACATCTCTACCCTCTCCTCTCACCTCCAGAACACTGATGCAATTCTGAATGAAGCCACTTTAACTTTCAGGGGAATGTACTGTTGATTTGTAACTTGAACAGACAAAAAGTGCCATAAAGAATAGCTGTCAACACCATCTCAGTCGGGTATTACTCCAACGGGGAAAGGCTTTGCGGGGGGTGGAGGGGACATGTTAAAAAAGGAAACATGAGTCCATTTGAAGGGGCTTCTGGTTATGTTAGTTCTGTTCCGTTTTCTCTGAGCACTTTGGGGCAGCTGCCGTGGTTAATTCCTCCTTTTCTGTTGACCAAATGCAAGCACAATCTGGTTTATTAGTTATTTTATCCTGTTTTGCTCTTTATCCATGCTTTTCAATGTCTGAACTTTTTAAAAGGCTGATTTCTTCCAAGCGTTTTCTTTTCCGATGAATGCACACCGACACGGTGCTATTGCAATGTTTGGGAGAATGATTTCTGAAGAAAGAAAGTTTTCATTTTTCTTCAGCACACAACTACTACTTGAAGCTAAACATCACTAATTAACTTTGACATGTGTTTTATCAGAGTTCTTCTTTACCAAGCCTATGTGTTGGCATATGTGATTCATTCGAGTTGTTCTGACAGTTACATTTTGCAGAGTGGAAAGACAGAGCAAGGCTGAGTGACACACCGTGTACGTGTCCTTATGGTGGGAGTTCCTCATGATGAATGTTTCTGAGATTCGTGTTTTTACAAAGAATGCCAAAGGGATGATTACGGATATATCAGTTGTCATAACTCATAGTGCAGTTAACAATAGCGGAGCAACTGTTTAAAAAAACAGCTATTGTACAGGAATGTTCAGTTATGTTTGCTTTGCCAGGCTTCACACAAGCGTGACAGGGGATGTGCTAGACATGTCTTGTGACTTTTGAACTGCCGAGGGAAAAGGTCTACTCAAGTGAGAGCAGGTTTGTTGTTAAACGATCCTGTCTGTAAGTGTTCCAATAGTGCTGTGTACAGATCTGATTGAAGACCTTTTAAACAGCAGCAAAAGCTTTCTTTCTCTGCGTTGTTAGCCTGCCCTGCTCAGTTACATCTCCATCTGTGGAAATAGATTGACAGAACTACAAGATAAATTGTTCCTATGTACTGGACTTCTCAGGAGGACACAGAGCATATCACCATAGTGGTTGCTTCTAAGGGCTTGAGCCTGCTTCTAACATCTTCTGCATCCATGTCAGAAGTGGCTTTAGTAATGTTCAAGTGGAGAAAACAAAGTCATGTTCAGTGATGCATTGAGTCAGTTCAGTCAACTGCTAGGAACTGCTTCTCTAGACAGATGATAGTGAGCTGTTTCTTGATAGAAAGGGATGATTAGAGTGGAACTGGTGAGATGTCTGCAACAGTACCAACCAATGAGGCTCTAAAGCATTCCTGTTTGTACACTTCCTTGTGTGAGGGAATTAAATTCATAGTAAGAAGCATTTTTGTCATTATCAGTAACATCAGAAACGTGAAGAAGAACCACTAGCACCAGCTACTAATTTAGCATGTTCCTCTGTAATAAACTGGAGAGAGATGCCTGATTTACAAACAAACCAAAAAGAGGTTTGCTTCTATTCTCAAAACGTAATGGCAACAGGATATCGTGAACAACAGGAGGAAACTCTGTTGAACTCCTACAGAATGACAGTTGACAGAATAGTAATCTTAAATATGGTATCTGGCTTGCAAATCTGTTCTGTTCTAATTAAGCAAGAACTATGAAGCTGGTTTGAAAACAGTCATTGGACAAAGAAGTTTAATCTGATGAATACAGGACATTTTTCCTTTTTGTTCTCTTCAAGGTTATCTGTTTCCTCCCTTCCTCCAGACTGACTTCTATACTGTCCCCTGCTAAGATTGATGTATTAATGCATTTCTGAGAACAAATAAGAGACTGTTTTTGAGTGCAAAACCATGATGAGAGCTACCTTGAAAATATAACGACAGATCATCAATCAACCAGTATGGTTGCTATCCAGAAAGATGAAAAATATTAATCAACATATATTGAAAATTAGGGATATTTTCTTAAGCAAAGAGGGGCTGATGTTAACTCAAATCAGTTCTTCTTTACAATTATTGGACGTGTATGTAAATAAAGTGTCACTGGTGCAGGCTATTTTCATCAGCATCCACATAGGAGTAAATATTCATCTTCATATTTAGTAAGGTTTGAGGAGACCAATTTAAATATTTTGCTGCCCAGAGTGAAGGCAAAGACTTAATTGTGGACATTTGATTAAGACAGCTAAATTGTGCTGCCAACACTATGTACAAGTACATAAACTTTTGGTTTCCCATGCTAACACACTGAATGTGAGAAACGATAGTGCTGAAATCTGGAACCTGGCATCAAACGAATGAGCTGTCAGAGCACACTTGCATTTAAAAAATAAAGTTTAAGGTATCATATTAAAGAAAATTAATACTTGAGAGGCTGTGAAAGGTTGCTTAATGATTAGATATTTATGCATCTATTGATATTCAGATCTGGTTTTATTTAATAAATAGAAAAAGCAGGAATATTCTCATCCCATTTTCAGAAATATGGGCAGCTATTTTCTCTGGCTCTATTGCACAGCTGCATCTTCTCATCCTCCCCAGAGGAAGAAACTAGAAAATGTGCTCTGTACTGTATGGTGAGGATACTTTGTGCGCTGCCTAAAATGATACAGCAATTGTCTGATACACCCTAAGAATCAGTAGTTTCTCATGCTTTCATCTCAGTGTAAGACATCTCATAATGACAATTCTTCTCTGTTAAATTAAGCAACGGATAAACACTCAAATACTGGTTTTCCTGACCCTCCCCCAGGATGATTTTTCTCATTTCTGCCCTGTGGTGAACACATTTCTGCTTCTCTCACACTCTTGCCATGTCAGTAGTGAATCCAAATGTTATATTTTTTTTGATGGGACTGAAAATGTGGTGACAGATGTTGAATGAAAAGTCCTCTAATTCATGATTTCTTAATCCTAATCCAGGGTCTGCTAGCCAGGAGAACTAAAACTGAATGTGTACTCTTAGAGTCGGTCCTTCTAAAAACTCTTACTTTACACCAGTTCCAGGACAGAGAATAAATGGAGAGATAGATAGTCTCTTCAGAATTTTCGTATGCCTCGTACAGAGAATACTGGATCGAGTGGTTTAAACAAAGGAAGGAAGGAAACTTTGATTTCTTGCCAAGAGATTGAAAGCTTCTGATCTCATACCAACATAGCTTATTTTCATGCCAACAGTTTCCTCACTTCAAACAGCTCCTTTTTGATTGCAAAACAAACTGCAGTGGGGGAGATGCTGTGGAATGGCAACCTGTAAGACTCTGCTCTGGTTAATGTAGGGACTGAGTCACATCCAGATTGAGATAGGGATCAGCTGATGCCAACAGTTCCAGGTGCAGCCTGGCCTCAGGTGGTTCATAACCAAATTATACTTCTTTGCCTCTAAATTTATGAAAGTTGCTGTTTTGGAGAATGTTGACCTCCTATTGCATAAAAATTATTTAACTGCTTTTTCTATTGAATAAAATATGATCCGGATTGTAAGGATTCCATATATTCTCTTTTTTAAACAAATGTTGAGATCTACCAGATTTAATAAGCTGCACTCCTTTGAAGTGATCTGGATGTTCTAGTGCAGAAGCTTGTCCTCCCTCAAAGCCAGTGAGTACATTATGATGCAATTTACGCCATCTCTTCAGTGTTTTCACTCGTGATTTTAGAGCCGTCTCTAAGCAGATGTGGGGCACAAGTTCTTAATATCTTTTTCAGTGAGAAGGAGGGGATGATGATGTTTGATAAAGTCTGAAGTCAAAAGCTGGCCATGGATACCATGCAACAAGGTTTTTAATGAGTCTGATGCTGATAAACTCATGAGCAGATGCGTGATGGAATTATCTTCTGTGTATCAGTAAGAACATAAATCCTGGACACCCCTGCTGCCTCTTGTCCCAATCATATTTATGCGAGTCTAATTAATTGAGGGATTAATGACCTATAGGTATGTGTTTAGTCCTTAGATTATAACTAAAATAGAGGGATTTTTTTTTAATTTGAGAATTATAAATTAAAATAATAATGGAAATTACAGCTTTCTCCTCTCAAAGTAATTGGCTGTATTAGCAAACCTCTTCCAGTTTGGCCTGGATGGACACAGGGATAATTTGCCATTCTGAGATCCAGGGAAAAATGCCACTACTCATTCTTCTGAAATGATCTTGATATTATCTGAAAAATAAACAATTTAAAATCAGTTTGAGACAGGATATACAGGGCTTTAAATCTTCATTTTAATCAGGAACGGCAGCAAATGCATTAATTGTGTTTTGTTCCTGCATTCTTCCGGTAAGGAGAAAAATAGACTCATTCTGTAAAAGCTATTATTTTAAAGGAACAATGATTTTTTTTTTTTTTACAATAGCAAGAGAGGAAATGCTGCCTGAATCTTCTTTTTCCTTGCAAATACATTCTAATTCATAGTAAACCAAGTGAACAATCCTCTATTAATTTGTTTTTTCCCTTATATAGCTAGCGCACTGCAATTAATATTAAAGTGAGCTGAACTGATGAAGGAATAATGTTTCAGACTTTGGCATATGTCTTTGGGTCACTCAGATGATATGAAAATATTTGGGTTGTATAAAAAGAAATTAATTTCTTTTCCAACAATAAGTTTAGAACAGTTGCACAGCCTACAGCCATAAAGCCAGAACTATGCCGTCGAACTAACACGGCATAGTGAATTAACTGCAATGAAATGGAGCGTATTCATCTCCTGAAGGATGGATTATCCTTATTATTACTATATTATTATTATTTAAAACTATTGCATTGCCTTTTGTGCAGTTTTCTGTTTCTAATGAAAGCATAATTTTTTTGTCAAGATAAAGGGCTTATATTTTATTAAAGAAGCAAAGCAATGGGGAGGGAGGAGCAGGAGGAGCCACTTGAACAGCTTGAGAGCAAAGTACATGTGCTCAGTAGAACTCAAATCGTTTCCTTATGAGATCCTCTGTAGTCCCAGATGCTTATCTGTGTAATTCTAAGTGATACTCTAAATATTCTTTGAAAGCTATTCTGGTGCTTTGAGTTCAGGTAGCAGCGGGGTTTGTGCTTAATGTCAGCCCTTTTTAGAGCAGGGAAATGTCTTATGAAAGAGAAAGTTAGAAAAACTATTATTAACTTGATGGTAGGAAATGTCTTTAGGATTGCACATACCCTTAGGAAAAAAATTGGTCCCTCTTTTCTTATTTGAGCAACAGTCCTGAGCTCCAGAGAAGGAGTACTTCAGGTTTCCAAATGCCAAAAGGAGTTACTCTGAAATAAATGGTTTAAAAAACAAACCAAGAAGTGTACTGAACACAGCACCGGCTGACTCAAACTGCGCACAAACACAGAAAAGTGAGTAATAGGAAAGAAAGTATTTTTTAATTAACAGAAATCTTAATCAGGTAATTGTCTTGAGAAACTGATTTACTGTGTACGATTTGACCCAAAAGAAGTGGAAATGGTACATCTAGGAAACAGCAGAGTATGTGTGTCACAATGAGGTTTTATCTTTGTAGGTATTAAAGAAAGCAAGTTAGAAAATAAGATACTCTTCTTTTTTTCAGAGTTTACAATTCTAGCATTAAAAACAGGGCAAGTTTTTATATGATTAACAATGGAGATCATCTTGCACTCTTCAAGATATCCCTTGTCGGGAATTTATCCCGTATGTCTTGATGCTAAACTGTGCTGTTGAAGAACGGCTCAAATAATAGAGGACGTACTGAAATAGAAACGAAAAAATCTGCAGCTGAAGAATTATGGCTTAATTTTGGGAATTAAACTTTCTCTTGTCAGGAATATGTATCATAATACATCTCATAATTTTAGCTGATTGTTACATTTACATCTCCACAGATATAATTTTCATATAGTGTATGGTATCTTATGTATTTATCACTTCTAACCGACAGACGCCTGAGTCACCAAAGGCTTTAAATGAGATCTATCAGTGTTTGTAAAGTGAGCATGCTGGAAAACCCCAAAAGCTCCCAGTCTCTGAGGTAAGGTGCTGTTAGCACACAAAATAGCAAACAAAAGCAAGACGGTTCTGTACAGAGGAAGCTGAGGCTGATCAATGGAATTAGGACTTATCAATTAAAAAATTTGCACATAGCCTCCTGCCTAGTGTGCCTGAGGGGATGAATCGCTCTGCTCAGCTTTGCCTTCCCCTTGGGCAGCTTTCAGCAGCCTCCTCATCTGTATGTAACGTACGCAGCTCCCCGTTAGAGCCCCATAGAAAGACCCTTATTTCTAGGTCTGGTTCTGAGCCTTTTCCCTGCTGTAAGCAAACCCCTTTCTTTGTTTCAGCCTTCCTGCCTGCTCTTCCCTGCTTGCTGTGCCTCTGCCTGCCCTCCCCACCCCGTGCTCCAGAGCTGCTTCTCCAGAAACTTCAGTGCTTCTCCAGGCAGCTCCCCTCTCCTCAGAAGGCTGCAAGCAGAATAAGGGAAAAGGTAATGTAACGCTCTGCTCTCTATACCATTTAGTTAACACGCAGAATCTGCACATCAGCCAGAAACAAAATAGTAAAGGAAATACAATCTTTGTCCCATCATGAACTCTTCAGTGTTATTTTCCCACCCACGTGTTAGTCACCGGGGAAGAAATCTGCACTAAATGTAATTAAAACCAAAAGGCAGTGATGATAAAAATACTACAATACTCACAGCTTTGCAAATAAATGCAATGCAGGAAATCAAAATTAAATATTATTTTTGCACAAAGATTCAAACTTTTTCAAAGGTTTTGGCTGAGGATGGCAAATGAGGTTTTGTGTCTTTTGTGCTAAGGCAAAACCTGAATCCCCATTGGCTTTCCCTAAATCCAGAATTTCTTAGGCCTGTGTTAAAGAACATTGTATAACAATAATTACTCACTGTTTCCTATGCCGCATAAATAATTCTTCCTCTCATCTAAATACAGAGTTTACAATTTCTGGCCTATTTCTCTCAAAGTATATGTAGATCAGCATATGTAGGTAAGATGAACTGAGTTTGTATCTTGGTAATTTGAATTCTTAATGATTAAGTGAAGAGGACTAATTTAATTTAAAAATGATAGAGCTTTTGATTCTTGGAGAAGTGAGGAAGGGCATCAGCAGAACTGCTGCCTTGGGCTTCCAGAGGGCAGACCTTGGCCTGTGTAGAAGACTGGTCAACCAATGGTCTTAAAGGTCTTTTCCACCTAAAAGATTCCATGATGCTATGATTTGAGTATTTTGGCTTATATGCCACCATCACAAAGGTTTATGTATGTAGTGCACACTATTCGGATTAGGAAGTAAAATGAACCATACCTAGAACAAGTGGGCTACAGTATATTTTTAACAGTGAAAGGAGAATTACAATGCAATGGTTTATATAATCCTGTGAACTTTCTGCTAAAGAGTACATAAAAGCTAGTGTACTGTAATTTCTCTTTAGCTAATGTATGCTCAGGAGGACTAATAATAGGCCTTGTGAGTCACAAGCATTCATTAAGTAAGCCACTGGAGTTTTAAAAACATAACAGTTGAGATCTAGTCTATTTGAAGTGAACAAGGGAATTAATATGTTTTAAAAAACAGTGACTTTTCTAAAACACACTATGATAATATGCCTCAAATATTTAAGATCCTTTATTCTTTGCAAACCCCAGCACGTTAATTACTGGATTAGCAAACCTGTCTTTCAAGACCAAACTTGAACCCATCTTCTAGGTTTTGAAATGCATTTGGAATGCTGACTCCCTCACGATGGTCCCAAGAGACAATGGGTCAGTCTCACCCGTGTTTGTTTACTCAGGGAGGCACAGTTCAGCCAGAGTAGTTGGTTTGCAGTGAAGGGCAATTTTTTCTTTAGTTGTCCAGCTGGCTTGATATGGGTGCAATTAAATCAAATTATTTGTACCAGATCACTAAGGGAATCAGTGAGTTGACTGGGAGAAGAAAGCGGGACTGGGAAAACTGAAAATACTGGTTCCCATGGTGGAACAATTTCTCAGTAGCATTTAAATAAATTAGAGGGGCAACCTATTGTATTACAGTGTCATCAGCACAAACAAGTGGCGTTGTATAGGCTGGATCGACATCTGTGGGGAAATATAAGCACAGAAGGAACACTGAATGAAAAAAACAAAACACTTTCCTGTGGTACATATCTGAGCAGATGTGCCAGGTAAAGAACAGGGAATGTGAAATGAAGATTTGTCTTCCAAAGCCATTTGTTTTTATAGGTATCGCTTTTAGGGGAAAAGTTTGGCTGTATAATGAGTTGTTCTTGCTTGTCTTTAGTCATTTATTAAACAGCCTATAGCAACTGTAATTCTTGGATTTTTCTAATTTACAGGTGTTCAAAGTTCCTTTGTGGTTTTGTTTTTCTTAACTATCTTTTTATTTTCCCTTTTTTTAACCCAGAGACATGTTAGTGCTATCATGAAACCATCACATGGGTACGATACTACCACTTTTATCAATAAGATTAGACTACTGCAAAAGACTTCTGCCTGTTGCAGCCATTGATTACTGATAAGAGCAATAAGTTGTCATTTTCTGTGATAACAGAAGACAATGAGATATGGACATTGGCTCACAGAAGGCATCGCAAAACATAGTGGTAAGGGTATAGTGAAATTTAGCATTTTCTAGTTCATTTCAGAGGCAGGACATGGTGCTGCAGCAAGGACAGAGACTTCTGCAATTACTTTCTACCCTCTCCTTCCTTCTAAATAGTACCTCACTTTGCCAGGCCACTCCTTCCCTCCAACATCAATTTTTCAACGGTTTTCCATCTTCAATTCAGCCTCAGTCTCCTGGCTTAGCCAGTGCTGGCTTTCTCCTTGGCTTGCTGCCTGAGTCCCCTGCTGAACTCAGGATGTGGTTCTGCCAATCTAATTGTGGGCTGCTACTGAAAGGGGTAGTCCCATTCCTCCTACTGTCTGCCCTGGTCTCCCCTGGGAGCAGAGTCAGGGAACTAAACGTGCATGATTCATTTTCTTTCAGTCCTGCTCTCTGAATCAGGTCAACATGGAGTAAAATGAACACCAGTGCTAAAAGTCACAAGCAAGGTTGGAAGGGACAGTGGAATAGGGAACGGGGGGAACCATCTGTTTCAGCAACACTTCACAATTAACAGGAGTTTCATCATTAAACCTCTTTTGGCCCCAAACTCCTCACTCTGCCTTTCCTGTTCTTCATCTTCCCTCTTTAGCTTCTCTTCCTATTACTGGCTTCCCATTTGCCCCTGCCCTTTGTGCCTCCAGCCCAGAGTTACCGTCAGCTAATAATGGCTCTCTCACCCAGCTGCTTTTTCTGCCTCAGTCCTTGCAATTCACTGCTCTCCTGTAGACAGCCCTTGTCAGTAACAGCTCCCGCAGTCCCTCCCTCAGTGGCTGTTTACAAAGTATTGGCTCAAATGGGGAGAAAAATGCTTCAGCAATTAAGACAGATACCTTATTTTCATAAACTCTTCTCAAACCAGCTTTAATAAAGAAGCTCTTTTACTTGTTCATGACAAAATTCCGAAACTTAACTCTGACAGCACGTGTTACAAAATGGTTAAACCCCTAAGAGTTATGAAGTTAAATTCCTACAAGCTGAGCTTTCCTCACTTTAAGCCTTTGTGTTAAAAATAAGCAGTGAAATCGTTTTCAAAGGGTTATAGGCTCTTTTTCCTGCTGTAAACAAAAGCTGAGTATCTGGGCAAAAGTCTGCTCTGCGTAACGCGAGTCACCTCCCATTGACTGAACAGGAGTTGTCGTGCTCTGTATGAGAGCAGGATCTTGTCTCTGTGAATAAAGGAGTTTTTTCAAGAGTGTGGGGGCTCTGCACAATGAATGCATTTTTACCAGCCCTTTCTGATTCACTGGCAAACTACCAAACACAAGAACTCCTTCTGTAGTCTTTCTACTCTCACAAGGACAGACATTTTCTTTTCCATTTTTAGTGGGAAGTCTTTTGTTTTTCTTTTTTTTTTTCTCATTAAGTGTATGTCTTATATTTCTTGATGTTATTTACAATGAGGTAGACAGTATTTCTCAGTTGTAATATTTTTGAAGTTAGTCTTCTGTGAATTTCTCATGTATCTTCTAGTTCCAGTTTAAAGAAGCAGATTTCAGTCTGACTTACACATACACCTCTAGCAATTCAAAAGCTACTTTGAAACCAGACTGGGCAGACCCTGTGGAAGTTAGGGTAGGGAGCTACCCAAGTGATGCCAAAATTGTATCTCCCTGTGCTCTACCCTAGACCCAAGCTAGAAAAGCAGGGGGTGGTCTTCTAGTCCTCAGGAATCCCCGAGTGGGCCAAAGTGAAATTCCCTTTAGCAACACAAAAGAAATGTAGCTTGTGCTAGGAACTGGCCTCTGTAAAGTCTCTGGACCGTAAGTTGTAGCAATCTTACTTTCTCTCATGTTTTGTTTTCCTCCAAGAGTTGTGCATGACAGTTTTTTAAAAAGAACTTTGTAAGTATCTTTATACAATTCATATTTTAAAAGCTTGGCATTTTTTGTGTTGTATGGTTTACATTTTTATCATCATCATGACAAAGATCAGCTGTGCAGGTAGAACCACCTTTCCAAAATATATTAGGAAACAACAGGAAACTGTAAACTGAGGGGCATTCCTGGCGCCAAGTGTTCTGCAAGGCGATGAGCCCAAACCTGATAAGCATCAAGCAGCAATATTCAGAACCACCAGCGTCTCTCATTCCCTTCTCTCTGTGGAACCCGATCAAATATTTCAGTAACCATCCAACCAAACACAGGCAAAATCCCTGTGGACAGCAGATACAATTCCCCTTGCATTCTGGGTGGTGTCTGCAAGTAGATGCTGCTTCTGACCTTGAACATCCATTTGTGATGTTATGTGATCGTAAGCAAAGCCTTGTTGCCTATCCACTGGATCTCTTCCAAAGCTGAATTAAAATCTGTCTTTAAAAAGCATATCTAATCTTGTGTTTAAAACCCAAGCAAAGGTGTACCCTTTATCTCTCCTGATATAAACTGTTTAAATATTTAATTGCCCTCACAGTCAGGAAATGTCAATATTAGGTTTGCGTAGCTACAGTTTCCAGCAGATACCATTGCCTTTGTCAGGGTAGCTGAAAAGGTCATACTATCAAGAACTCTTTTCTATATTTAAGTACATGTTCAAAGGAATCCACTCTTTTGTCAGTTTTTTTCTTTCAGAAGCTGAATAAGCTGAAATGTGGAAACTTTGATTTGTAAGTTAGCTTGCTTTTTTCTCCCTGGATCATTTTTCAGTGCTCTTTGAACTATCATCAATATTTCCATTTTCCTGCTAGTGTATTAGATGTGGGTGCAGGGGTTTTGTAGTGTTCCTTCACCAATGTGCGCACAGAGATCTTCTTTCTAGAAGACAAATTTTTATGCACACTAGATTGCATCAGTTTTTTTGCCATAGCATTGCTTGTGCTTTGCTGAACAAATAAACACACCACTCTTTCTATCCTTTCTAAACATTATCAGCAAAGGCTTTGCACAACTACCAAGGGTGATAACAAGAAGATACCTTCTGCTTGGGAATCAGCATCCTGAAGGATGCTGCTAGAAACACAGAAGCTCACTGACATCTTGCCCCCAGCAATTACATTTTGAAATGTCAGTAAGCCAGATCTTAGTGCAGTTATTTCTGTATAAATCAGATGTTTTGAATCAGAATTTCTTGTGGCATTAAATCAATAGCTTGGTGAAATCCAAATGTAAAATGGAATTGCAATTAGTTTTATCAGCTAACATTTAATTATTTAAAAAAATGAAAATGTTCCTACTCATCGGGGCTGCCATGTGCTGTCCCATGGGGTGCCCTGTCGCTCCTGTCCCCCCAGGAGCTGCTGTCCTGCACAAAAGATAAGGTAGGGCTGGAACGTGTGTAGGCTGTCAAACACAGCACTGTGATTGCAGGTGATTCTGCAGCAGATCATGCTGTTGCCATTCGTTACTTTTTATTAACAAGTACTGGGATATGGGTGGACCTCGCCATTAGTTTACCTGAGATCAGTGTCTAATTAACAGGCTTGTATGTCTGTGAGTCCCAATATTTATGCTTTTGCAGCTCAGAAACAGTTCAACAGTGGATGAGGATCCACCACTCCATCCAAGTCCGACTGGGCTACATGAGCCCGCTGATTTTGAAAATGAGTATAATAGTTATTATAGTCAAATTGAGCCTCAGAACTCAGGAGCAGAGCACAGAAAGATTTCTGTGTTTTATGATTAGCACACTGAAGAGTTTCAGCAGTTGCTCTGTAATACCAGTTCCTGTAATACTCTGGTTTACATTTTCTTTAATGTTTTCCAAATACGAATATATTTAATACTGGAATTTCATTGCTTAATGTAGGGTGTTGTTGTTCCTTAGAGGCAATCTGATTTTTTGTATTAAGCCCCCTCCCCCCAGTCTTTGCATGTAAACTTTAATGTTATTGAATGAATCTGGTGCCTCATCCAAAAAAATGCCAGAATTTGTGGACATCCTATTCCTCAAAAGTACAGGATACCGGTTTGAATAAACTGGGAAAAATAATTCAGCAAAGTAGCAGTTAGAATGGAATGACATTCAGTCTTTTGCTTAGTGACATTCAGAAGAAAAAGGAAAAACGGAGATGACTTATTTTTGGCTTGAAGTTGAATATATTTGCTGGGCATTGTGACAGATTAAATAATGAGTGATGTGTTGTGTTATTTTCTGCTATTGTTTTAGAGCAAGTAGAACGATTCAGGTGATGTCTGTAAAAGAAGAGAAGAGACTACTGGAATCAGATATGAAGGAGGCAAAGAGGTTTATTCTTTGTGATGAGGGTGGTGATGCAGTGGCACAGGTTGCCCAGAGAAGCTGTGGCTGCCCCATCCCTGGAGGTGTTCAAGGCCAGGTTGGATGGGGCCTTGGGCAGCCTGATCCAGTGCGAGGTGTCCTTGCCCATGGCAGAGGGGTTGGAACTGGATGGGTTTTAAGGTCCCTTCCCACCTAAACTATTATATGATTCTTTTTTATGCTTCACATCTACTGTTTTCTGGCATGAATACTGCAACCATCATCAAGATTTAAACCAACCATGCAGATAAATACCCAATTCCTCTTGTTTAAGACATCTCTTGTATTATTGCTTTTACATTTTTAAGATGTAGCCTGAGGTTTCTCACTCGGGTTTGATCTCTGCCTTATTGACCATTCCAAGAGCTGCTCTGACTGTTACATTTCGGTTTTGCGAAGTTCCTAATTAATGGTCCCCTATTTACACTGGCCGAGCAGTGTACGAGGGAGGAGGCGTCGGGGCTGGTCCCAGGAGCGCGGGACGGGCTGGTGGGGCGCGGAGCCGGCACTGCTGCCTGCAGAGACGGGGTAAGACGAGGTGCAGCTCTTCATCTACTCCATGGACCAAACTGCGTCTGTCAGACGACATGGAGAGCGCTGCTTCGTGCTGTTCTCGCTCTGACGTTTAGGAGTATGAGAGCAAACGCGTTTCTGCTGCCTTGTGCTCGGAGCAGTCACGTTCCCCGCACCGCTCCACGCACACGTGTTCTCGCGCCGCGGGCACGGGCTGCAGGCGGGGCGGGGGGATCACATCATCCGCTCCTTCCACCCCAGCCCTTCCGCGCCCTCCCCTCGCCGGTACCGCTGTCACGAACACGTGGGTGGCGGGGCCCGGGTGCTGTGCCGGCGGGGGGGAGCGGGGGTCGCTTCGGGCTCCCTCGCCCGCGCGCACCTCCCTGCGCCGACATCCCCCCTACACGCAGCCCGCGCGCGCGCCAGGGCGCGGGCTCGCGGCGAGGCGGGCGGCGATTGGCTGTGGCGGTCGGACTGGCGCGCCGTGGCCCCGCCCCTCGTGTCGTAGGGGAGACACGCGGCGATTGGCTGTCGCTGGCAGAGGCCGGCGGTGACTGGCTGTGGCGCGCCGAGTCGGGCGGCCATTGGCTGGCGGGGTCGGACTGACTCGCCCTAGCCCCGCCCTCGGCTCTGAGGGAAGACGGGCGGCGGTTGGCTGGCGCCGGCAGAGACGGGCGGCGATTGGCTGTGGCTGCCGGTCCGCGGCGCCGTGGCCCCGCCCCGCGGCGGGGGCGGATCGGAGCGGTCCGCGCGTGCCGGCGCCCCCGCCCGCTCTGCCGCCGGGCGTTACTTTAGCGGCCGGAGCGGGCGCGCGCGGCGGCGCTGTCTCTGCCCGCGGGGTTCCGCACGCAGCCGCTCCTCGCCATGTCCAAGGAAGCCAAGAAGCCGATCCGCCAGAGCATGGCCGAGTGGCGCCAGTTCGTGTACAACCCCGACAGCGGCGAATTCCTGGGGCGCACGGCGAAGAGCTGGGGTAGGGGCGCGGGGGCATGCGGGGAGCGGTGGGGGCGGCGGCGGGCCCGGGGGAGCCGCAGCGCCCCGGGCTGACTCACCCGCCGGGCCCAGCGCGCAAATGCGGCTCCTCCTCCGCCCTCTCGGCGCTGCCAGCCTGAGGGGATCCCTGCCCCCCCCCCTTTAGCCTCTGATTCTCCCCCTCTTTCTCCCCCCAGCCGCCTGTGGGGGATCTCTGGCCCCGACCCCTCCTCAGCCCCCACTTCTTACCTCTACACCCCCGCAGCCTGCGGGATCTGTCTCCATCCTCTCCTTACCCTCCTCTTCTTTATCTCCTACAACCTGCGAGGTTCTCTGGCCCCATCTCTCCCTTACCCCCCACGTCTTACCCCCCTTTTTCTCCCTCCCCGCAGCCTGTGGGGGATACCTTCCTCCATTCCCTTCTTACTCTCCTCTTCTTCACCCCCACACCCGCAACCTGCGGGGATCCCGTGCTCCGCCCCCTCCTTAGCCCCCACTTCTTGCCCCCCCGCGCAGCCTGCGGGAATCCCTGGCCCCGTCCCCTCCTTACCCGCCTCTTTTCCCCCCCCCTGCAGACTGCGGGGATCCCTGCCTCCATCCCCTCCTAACTCTCCTCTTTCTCCCCCCTCCACCCCCGCCGCATCCTGAGGTGATCCCTGTCTCCATCCCCTCCTTATTCTTCTGCCCTCCCCCCTTCTCCCTCCGCAGCCTGCGGGGATCTCTTGCTTCCAACCCCTCCTTAGCCCCGACTTCTTCCTCCCCGCAGCCCGCGGGGGATTTTTGTCTCCATCCCCTCCTTACTCTCACCCACCCCATCCCCCCCCCGCAGCCTGCGGGAATCCGTGGCTCCATCCCCTCACCTCTCCGCCATGGCTCCCTAGTCTGCATCCCGCCCTTGTCCCCCTTCCTTATCCTCCTCCCTTTACCCCCCACATCTCTAACCGTCCTGCGAGCAGCTCTGTGCAGCCGCGCTGCTCTATTCCCTCTTTATCCCCTACTTCTACCCCACCTTCTTACCCCCACCTTCGCTCCCAGCCTGCCTGCATATCCCTGCAGCCGTGCTGCTCCATCCTCTCCTTAGCTCTCTCTTTCCCTCTTATACCCCCATCTCTTCCCAGCCTGCGAGCAGATCCTTGGCTCCATTCCCTCCGTGTCTCCCCCTCCTTACCTCTCAGTGCTCCCAATCCTGCGAGTGGATCTGTGCAAGCACGCTGCTCTATCCTCTCCTTACCCCACCCTAGCGCTCCCATCTTGTGAAGGGAACTGTGGCTCCGTGCCCTTCTTACTCCCCCACTTCTTATCCCCCCCGTTCCTGCCCTCATCCTGTGAGTGGATCTACTCCATCTCCTTCTTACCCCCTATTGCTTCTCATTCTGTGAGCGGATCTGTGGCTCCATCCCCTCTGTATCCGCATCGTTCCCCAGCCTGCGAGGGGAACTGTGGCTCCATCCCCTCCTTACCCCCCATTGCTACCCTTCCTGTATTGCGGATCCATGGCTCCATCCCCTCCTTAGTCCCCTCCCCAGCTCCAGTATCACAGGAAATTGGGAGTGAACGTATGCCGGTTGCTTTTGTGCTTTGAGACAGTCACTGTGGATCCGAGAGGGAAAGCAAAAATAAACCAATAGCCCCAAAACTTGTGAGCCACAGTTGCAGGCAGGCTGTGAGGGAATGATCCACGTGCGCCATGGTGCTACATTTGTTCCAGCATAGGGCTGCTGGGCCTTTTATTTTTCTTAAATGAAGCTTTCAAATGAAGGTTCTGCAGTGTTTGTTTTCCTACTTTCAGGTAGTCTTCCCATTGCTTTCCTCTGAGCTGGAAAGCATGTTATCATAATCTTGCTGCCTCCAATAAAAATATTTGGGTTTTCTGAGTATGTTTTCTCATATTAAACAGTTGTATAAATGCTTAATATTAGGATGTTTCTTCAGTCCTCGTGGGACATATTACTGACTTCAGAAAATGCTGCGTCTCCTCCCAAAACTTGGATGTAGTTGGGATACTTAACAGTTATGCTTACAAAACCAACAAGGATCTCAGCGTGGTGCGAAGAAACAGGCCAGTACATCCTTGGCCTGGGCACAGTCTCAGTGAATACTAATGGTGGAGCCGTGAGGAGGAGCCTGGAGCAGACTGGTGAGCTTCTCTGGCCCTGCCAGTGTCTCCTGGCTGTCAAGAGAGGCCTTAGCCCTGACAGGAGTTCTCCATTCAGATGGAAATAAGAGCTTTCGAGCTGCTCTGCCCCCGGAATAGCAAAGGAGAGGAAATTTCCACTGTGCTGTTTTCTATTGATCTCTCTGAGCAGGTTTCCTGAGGTGCGTGGGCTGATGAATGGGTGTATGGTTTGCACAAGTTGTCTGCATTCTGAATCTGAGGAGCACAGAGGCTGGGGGCGCCTTAGAATAGCTTGTAACCTTTTACAAGAAATTTAAAGAAATTGAAGTCCAAACAGCCTTCTCGGTTTAAACTTGTCTGGTAGGAGAAATCATAATGTTACTGCTCTGTCCTAGCTGGAGGCCAATAGCAACACTTGACAGGACTTGGTTGGTAATGGAGTTTCTATAGCCAGCTCCCTTCATGAAAGATGCGTTTCCATACTGAGAAAGCCTGTGTAGACAGTGGTTTGAATAATTGTACTCCATTAATCAGTTTTCTTAACTGGTTTAGGTGATTAGTATGTGGTTAGTGCTATACACCTTTAGCCTGGACATTAAGAGGTAGCTGTTTGGTAACGTTATTTACTTCGTCTGTGTATTTTTTCATCAGTGTTTATTTGTCCTGACACTTTGTGATTAACATGATGTGTTTATTTAATTATATATTGACCAAATCATAATCTTTGAGTATTTTGGGGGTGGTATGTATCTTTCTGGGTTTTTTTTATTTTTTAATTGCAGAGCACTAACTGAGTAGCTCTGTTGGCACAGAAGAACATGCGAGGTTTGGTCTCACTTGTGCCCTTGCAGTACTGATATGAGCTTAGAGCAGTCTCCCTGACTATTACTCCTTTTCTGTTGCCGGTCTCCCCTCTGAAAGGTGGAAATGAGGAGCAGAGAGATCTGGTTGCCAGTCCATGGGGCTGTGGTGTCTCCAGGGGCAGCATGATAAGCATTCAGTTGGCTCTCATTCTTCCAAGCCTATTTCTCTTGAATCAAGACAGCTTCCTCACAATAATAAGACAAGCAGTAGAGAAGCTGTGAAATAATTATTCATAGTGTGTGCATGTTTTGCCCTGTCTGAGGCAGTCCTGGAGCCTTATGTAAATTGTAACTGTAAGGCTGTGATTGTCTGTGAGCCTGAGTGCTGTGGTATTGGAATACTTCTCTGCTCTTTCTACATCAGGATTTGTAAAAAGATCAAACACAAGCAGCTCCTATACTAATTTATCGTGTAACAGGGGTATGTTGCCTTTCAGAGTTGGCCAATGAGTTGCCTTTTAGAGTTTCGGTAAAACCCTTGTACTCATTCTCCTCTTGCTGTAAAAAATGAGAGAGTTTAACTTTATTTTTTGCAGACTTGAGGAATAATTCAGTTTGAATCTTTCACAAATTGGTATCCAAATCTAGCAAAAAAGCCCCACCAAACCCATTATATATTTAATTAGCTGGCATAACCATTTGTTATATTAAAGAGAGAGAAGCTGTTGATGATGTTCTCGGCAACAGGCCATAAGTCCTAGCAGAGGTGATGGGAAGGAGGAGGATTTGTCCTCGAGTTCTGTGCAGAGAAAGGAGAACTTGGGAGACTGCCTTGTGGGTCCTTCCTGTACGTACAAGGAAGGTTAGCATCTGACTCTGCCTGCAGTGGCACAGTGCTGTGCCTGCCTAAAGTCATAGCAAGAAAAGGGTGGGAATGATGTGAGAGTACTGTAGTGGGATGCTGACTGCACACTCGCCTCTGTCTGTAATTTTTCAATACAGACAGTAAACTTCTTACTCAAGGTTAAAGAAAAATAATTTGTGTCAAAAAAAGGGGCAATATGCAGTCTAGCCATACTTCACTTATGGTCACGCTGGGTATCCTGTCAAGCCCATGAAAACCTGTCTGTAAAGCTGGTTGTGTCAAGGTGTTCAGGGTGGAGGTGGTGTTTCTTAAAGTATGTAGAAATTCAGACCTACTGAATAGTCTTTCAAATATTTAGCTGTATTCTTTAGTACACATATATGTGCTTAAAATTAAATAAAGAACAACAAAAAACCCCACCAACAAACCCCAAGATTATTATTTTTGGGAGAACTTTCCACAATGTCAATCGATGTAAAGTCTTGTCAGTCACCAGAACAAAAAGATCTAGTTTTGCTTCTATCTAGTCCTCACGGAGTTCTTGCTGGGAGTATGGTGCTGTGAAAGTTTTAACTGCTTTTGGCACTTGGTCTTTCCGTGTTGTTTATCACTGTTTTGTGCAGGGTTTTGTTGTGATTTAGCTTTTCCTGCAAGTGATGTATTATTAACATTCTGGCATCACTGACTGCCATTGCAGTAGAAGCACTTTCACATCCAGGCTGTGAATCAGAGAGGCACAGTACTCCTTTTTTTTTTCCTCTTTTTTTTTTTTTAATTTTTTTTTTTTTGGCACATGGGCAGTTCATGTAAAAACCCTGCACAGCCTGGAAGGTGGCTGCCGTCAGTCATTAAAGTTTTGCATGATGCTGCCTATTTTAAGAAGTGAACATTGATAAATTAGTAGAGTATTTTATTTTCCATGGCACAGATCGCTCTGAAGAAGGAAGGTTTATCTTCTCTTGTTGCAGGTGTCAATATGCTGATATGGTGAGGGTGCTTCAGGAGTTTGGTTTTTTTTGTGTTGCATATAAGCACTGGCTTTTGCGATTCTTTGTAAGTGTTGCACTTAACGATATTTATTGTCTCCTGAAGTGTTCAGTCATGTGGTACATCAGCCACTGCTTTATTGTGAAATAAATTAATGCAAGACTGAAGTTTTATTTCTTCCTGAAGTCCTCTTTCACTAGAGTGGTAGGCAGTGGCCCAGGTTGCCCAGGGAAATTGTGGGTGCCCCATCCCTGGAGGTGTTCAAGGCCAGGTTGGATGGGGCTTTGAGCAGCCTGGTCCAGTGGGAGGTGTCCCTGCCCATGGCAGCGGGCTTTGAACTGGATAATCTTTAAGATCCCTTCCAACCCAAACCATTCTGGGAAGGGACTGTTTACAAAGGCTTGTAGTGATAGGACTAGGGGCAGTGGGTGCAAACTGGAGGGGGACAGATTTAGACTAGACATAAGGAAGGATTTCTTCACGGTGAGAGTGGTGAGGCACTGGAACATGTTGCCCAGGGAGGTTGTGGCTGCCCCATCCCTGGAGGGGTTCAAGGCCAGGTTGGATGGGCCTTTGAGCACCCTGATCTGGTGGGTTGTCCCTGCCCATGGTAGGGGGGTTGGAAATGAATGATCTTTAAGGCCCCTTCCAACCCAAACTATTATGATTCTATTCTATGATTCTTTCTTTCTCTCCTTCCCCCAAATTTGGAAAACAGCGTTTCTCAAGTGTCTAGGAAGTCAAGTTGAAATATAATTAGTGCTTATCTAACGTGTATAGTTACGTTAGCTTAAGGCAAGGAAATCCATCTGTAGGTCAGTCAGATGTCCTTGATGTTGGTGGTATTGGTGGTAGTCACTGGTAACATTACTCAGGTCTTTAAGTCCCACTATAGATACTGAAGAACAGTCATGCAGGTGATAGGGTCAATGCAACAGAGAGTCCAACAAACCATAAAGACAGCATTTAATTTTAATTGTTGCAGGTAATGTTGAGTAGTTGCTTCTCTGCCTGTTGTGCGAGTGTTTATTTTGATACCTGTACATATCTACCAGTGTATAAAATATAGGTAGATCTGCTAACCTGCCAGATTTAAATACTTTGTATCAATTCTGCCATGTAAAGTCTGGCAGGCTTTTATTTATGGTGGTGGAAATGATGGCCAGGTAGGTGATATCTTGCATTCACCAGTCAGAAATTCTGATTTTCACAGTGGAGAGAAATGGTTTGATTCCTGGAAATGAACTCCAACTTATGATGACACCAGCAGGTTGGTTCGGAAGTAACAGTTTTCCAAATTTGACTGTTGCTTATCGATGTGGTTAGGGTATGAAGAGTTTCCAGTACTGTGATGCCCTCCAAAAAGAAAGAAAAAACTGAACCAAGCAAACAAACAAACAAACAAAAAAAACCCAAACCAGCTAGGTAACTAGTAATGCAGAATTTGGGCTTTGACAGTTTTGCTTTTATGATAGTTTCAGTGTCCAAGTCTGTGAGACTCAAAGGGTTTAGTGTATCAGGATGTTCTGCGTTGAGTTACATGCTACATGTGGTGGTTGTACTTTCCTTGGAGTAAATGTGGAGGGAGGATAGCTTTCCTCTGTGACTGGGGTACATCTTGTTTTCTGACAAGAAATCAGCGTTCGGTGAAGTTATTTTGGCAGAGCTTTTTTGGCAGGTTATGGCTTGTTTGCTGCGATTAGCTTAGGATAATTAATACTAATAGGCTCATAAAGAGCAGCTTGCTCAGTTTGGGGCCATTGGAAGTTGCAGAGGAGTGTTTGGTTTTTTGTTTTTTTCCCACTGTTTTTAATGTAGCGTAGTAGCATAAATGGGGCAGTTTAGTCTCATGGTCGGTGTTCTGCAGCACATTTACAAGCTATATTAAAATAAAGATTAAAAATAATCTGTGCATGTGCACACTGGTTTTGCTGCACTGGAGGAGGTTAGTGGAGTTCCAGGGCTGGAATAGAAACAGTCTTTCTAGCCTTGTTGCTGCTGCAGGCCTGGTGGGTATGATGTGCTGGAAAGAACAAGGACTCTGTTAGGGACTGTTCACGCTCCATCACAGAGTTGATCACTGGGTGTTAGACTGTGGTGGGCTGACCTTGGCTGGATACCAGATGCCCACCAAAGCCCCAGCCCACCAAAGCCACTCTGTCGCTTTCCTTCTCAGCTGGACAGAGGAGAGAAAGTATAACGAAATGTTTGTAGGCTGAAGTGAGGATAGGGAAATATTGCTTAATTATTACCATGAGGAAATTTGTTTAATTTATTAACAGTACAATCAGAATAGGACAATGAGAAAATTAAACCAAATTGTAAAATACCTTTGTCCCACTCCTGCCTTCTTCCTAGGCCTAGCTTCACTCCTGATTTCTGTACCTCCTTCCTCTAAGCAGTGCAGGGGGATAGGGAATGGGCATTGCTGTCAGTTCATTAAGCATTGTCTCTGCCTCTCCTTCCTTCTCAGAGGGACAACCCCTCACACTCTTAGTCTGCTCCAGCATGAGGTCCCTCCCACATGAGACAGTTCTCCACAAAATTCTCCAGTGTGGGTCCTTCCCGCAGGCTACAGTTCTTCACAAGCTGCTTCAGCGTGGGGTGCAGTCCTTCAGGAACTGACTGCTCCAGCATGGGTCTCCCACGGCGTCACAAGTCCTGCTGGCAAAGCTGCCCAGCATGGGCTGCTCTCTCCATGGGTCCACAGGTCCTGCCAGGAGCCTGCTCCAGCGTGAGCTCCCCACATGGTCACAGCCCTCTTCTGCCACACATCGGCTCCAGCATGGGCTCCTCTGTGGGCTGCAGTGGGTATCTGTTTCAGCATGGGCTCTTCCACGGGCTGCAGGGGACAGCGTAGTCCCCATGGTCTGCAGCACTGGCTCAGGGGAATCTTTGCTCTGGCCCCTGGAGCCCCTTCTTTCTCCTTCACTCACTTGGTGTCTGCAGGGCTGTGTCTGTCTCTGGTTCACTCCTCTCTCTGGCTATGGTTGCTGTAGGCTTCCCCTCACCCTTTCTTGAATAAGTTATCCCAAGGGCACTAGATAGCTCAGTGAAGATTTCCCTGACTTTCTTGCTTTTTATGCTAATTGCCACAGAAGTTGCTTGTCTTGTCTTAAATATCGAACTGTTTTTTCTGTTCCATTGAAACTGATTGATGAACATCTGGGTCACTTGATGGAAGGTGTACTTTTTAGACAGCTTGATGGAAGTATATTTAATAATTGATTAACCTGGAGAGATCAAAATGAGAGCTGACCGAAGGTTTTGTAAGGGAATTTTTCTGTTTTTTTTATTTTGTGGTATCCCAACTACATTGGGTATTAATGAGAAGGTCATTGCTGTATTTGTATGCAGTTAAAACAATTGTAAGCTTATAGGTAAAGCGAATGGCTGGTGTGCCAAATACAGATGCAACTGCCATAACAGATTTTGTTGGTTAGTATTTCTACTATTTACTTTTATATGCTCTTTGCAGCTTCTAAATAGCCTTAGAAATAGTTTATAAGAGATATCTACCTGTCTTGCTCATTATAGAGTAAGCATGTTTTTGTGTTCACTTACTTTGCTACTTGACTTCCAATCACTGCATTGTATCTTATGTCTCAGTGCTACCCAAATGTATCTAAATAGCTGATGGCTTTCAGATCTCTGCAAACTGGTGAATAACTTGCTCAACATGTGAAATTCAGGACTAAAACCAACCCAAAATCTAGTAACATTCAACTGATTGCTGCAGAGAACTTCTGCTATGGTAAAGATAATTCACCATTATTTTACTATATGTACACTGAATTCTTTCAAGAGGAGTACTACAGGTACTTGCATCTTTAGCAGTCATGGATTACTGGGAGCTGTAATACACTAGAAAATATGTCAGTGCAAAATGCAAGCATAGTTTACGGGACAGGAACCAGAGATGAGGCTTCCTTCTGCCATCTGTCTCTGGTTCTCCTCTCTCTGGCTATGGTTGCTGTAGGCTTCCCCTTCCAGTGCCCAGTACTCACCACTGGGGTACAGTCATTGTTACTTTTGATTTTTTTCTTTCTGTGAAAGGGTGAAAAACGCTGTGCTTGATTCTCTCGTATAAGGGTTAGTGGTAGAATGTTGCATAATTGTTTCGATGTGCTTTCCTTGACCTGAATTGTATCTGGCTTCCTCATAGCTAGAATATTTTATACCAGTTTAATCTGCATCATCGTTTGCTTATGGTTTTGAATTAGAAAGGTTTTGAAGATGGCTTTCTGTGCAAGCATTTGAATTCCTCTGTACTTGTATAGCTGCCATTCTTTTTGATAGTGTCTGTGCGTGTGTCCTTCAGTGTTAACCATTCAGAGTTCACACACTGCAGCTATCTGAGTTCCTGTCCTCTCTAAAGTAAGATTTTAACTTTAGCTTGTCTGTTACCTTGTCCTTTCAGTAAAGAGCTGATCTGTGTACCCAGAGTGCCTGTCTGTGCATAAAAAGAACAGGGGAATAAAATAAAAGCACTTAATCACAGTAAGTTTTCAAGCTGTCTTTCCAAGTAGCATTTTCACATAGTGATTTGTTCTACATAAGTGATGGAGAAGTACAGCGTCGTAACAGGGTTTTCTTGTGGCTTTTGCCTCAGGTTTTGAGGAGCTCTTCCTTAAGCAGGTGTCAAGGTGAAGCTCGTAACGTTGGTGTTATTGGTGAATTCCAGGAACGTTGCTGGGTCGCCAAGGTAGATTGGTAAAGCAGGTAGATGTGTTAGGCAAAGGCTTTTGATAAGTCTGAATAGAAAGCTTGGTTTGTTTTCAAAACTATAGAGCAGAAAGCATTTTCACCTTGCCAGGTCTTTGGTGACAAGATGTACATGTGAGAGTGAATGCTCTGTGTGGAGTTCTCTCACATATCAGCTGTTATTAAAACACCTGTTCTGGCTTCTTACCTGTTCTGGATCCAGTGTAATTTATCTTTTCATTTAACTCTTCCATCTTTCTATGGCCTCCTCCTTTCCAGATATAAAACTATAATTCCCTTAAACAAGTGAAAATAAGTTGATTTGTTTGTTTTTTCTGATGGACTGCTTGGGCATCTCTGCCAGCTTTCCTGTGTTGCCCGAAGAGGAGATTTAATGTTTCTTTCTTAAAAATAGGTGCCAAAATGCCTGGTAAATTTTACGTATGAAGAAAATTTGCACTCATTCTGCACTGCGCAATACATAAGTGTCCTAGAGACACATTGGTTTCTAACTACGGTTAGGAATGTCCAGGGATTGGAGGAGGAAAGCAGAACCAGACGTTGTGCTACTTATTTCCCATTTTGATTGTAAAAATAGGTAATGGAATTTGCTGAAACAAAATTAGTAACTTTAGCTTTTTCTTTGCAGGTTTGATCTTGCTATTCTATCTGGTATTTTATGGCTTCCTAGCAGCACTCTTCACATTCACAATGTGGGTTATGCTTCAGACACTGAGCAGCGATATACCAAAATATCGTGACCGGATTTCTAGTCCAGGTAACAGTGTATTTATTTTTTCATAAACTTCTGTCTGGTTTAATAGCTGAGTTTTCTTTGAGAGCTTGTTTGAAGCGTGCACTGCCTATGTGAAACTGATTATTATTCAGTTACTTACAGGTTTCAAAGGTAAAACTTGGTGTGAGGCAAGTTACATATGTTTGTAGCATAAACTCAGTCAGTAGCTTTTTGTGTGTATGGGCCAAATTTTACTGTTTTTTCTCTAGGTGGTTCTTTTCTGTTGAATTTGTTATGTATGTAGGTTGCAATTTTACCTGCACATCCACACAAATGCTGTTATAGAAATGGGATTATCATGTAGTGAAATTGCTGTAAAGATACTATGAACCAGTTCTCTTGGATGAGATGGAAGGGCACCTGTGGTTAGTACTCACTACTTAGAAGAAAGTACAGGAAGGCTGTACTATGGGAGTGATCTCCCTCAAGAGTGTGTAAGGACTATGATGCAAAGGCTTTTCCAGAGTTCTCATGATAGTACGAGATAGCTCTCAACTGACATGGAATGTCTGTTCATTCCCGGAGCTGCTGACCTCTTATGCAGAGATCCACTAAAGAGAGAAGGTCCCATTTTATGATGAAGCTAGGTCCGTGCAACATGTAGCTTCTGCTAGAAGTGGTGCCTTGCTTCCTGGAACTGCTGCGTCCTTTGTGTACAAGTCCATCCAAGTCCCACTACTGGCTGGTAGAAGGAGATGTATATGTAACAGGAAAAAAGCTTATTAATAATAAAGTTATCTTTTTTTTTCTTTTTTTCTCCTTTTTGTACTTTTAATGTTTTTTTAAATTAGTTTAAATATATTACAAAAATCAGTCATTATAAAATCTATTTTGGTGTATTTCCATAAATGGAAAAAAATAAAGAATTTCTACTCGGAAAGATCCAAATAGTGCTTCTGCATACTTTACACCAAAGAGATCAATGATTTCTAGTTACTGTTTCTGGAGAATGTATTTGATTTGTATATGCAAGTTAAATGATTGAGCCACCTGAAAATTTGATAAGATACCTGAGATCTTATAATAACATGTCTTAGAGACCAAATTTGTTTTAAATACAACAAAACTGAACAGCTATGCAATATTAATATTTTTGGTGGAAGTTAGACAACAGTGTCTTTTGAAATACTTTCCTGTTTTTGAAGTCCAAACTCTTAAAACTATCAGCATCTTGCAGCTGCATTGACACTCAATAGGACACAATAATCTTTGTGTGAACAAGTTGCAATTTGGCCATGTGATAAATGTCTCTGGATTCTGAACACATTTTGTTTTGAGGTGGTGTCCAGGCCTTCTCTAACAAGCATCCCCTTCTTATAGGGAATTCTTGAGGATTTGTGCTGTTTTTTAAAGCTAAGGATTGGCTAAGTGCTGGAAAGAATAAAAAAAAGCGGGTGGCTTGTTTGACCATTTCCCGCGATTTCCTTTGTGATGGGCAGAACCCTGGCAGTGGCTGGAGCTGTGGGTTGCTGTGACTTCATACTGGACTTGAGTAACATTTCTTTTTCTCTCATGCTGCTCTCAGTTCAGAGTATTAATTTTCCTTTGTTTTGAAATAAGTCGTAAGGGATTTTTGTTTTAAGAAGTATGTATACTACAATTAGTTTTTAAATTAAGGATTTGTATAACATTTTTTAATTAGATTTTTTCATTAATGGTGTCTTTACTTATGCATAAAAGTTAATGAAATTGCTTATTTCTGTCTTAATGTTTCTCTTTAACTCTGTCATTTTTCACTTGCAGTGAAACATGTCACGTTCCTGGCTGTAAAACTTTAAATTATAAAACAAAATCTCCACACAAAACCTGGATGGCGTAGGTCAAAGGTTTTACTCTTGTGTTAAACATACTTGGGAATCTCACAGTTGATTTATTTTATAACTGATATTTGACTTGCATTGTACACTGGGATATAATGGTATCAATTAAATCCAGATGATTTAAAAAACCCTCCTGGAATTGTAGGATAATGTAATCTCTGTTACAATCCTAGATGTGATCCTGTGTTGAGGCCATTAATTCTGTTCCTCTAGAGGAGTCCAAATCCTGCATCTCTCACAGTCTGTGCATCAGTCCTTCAAATAGCTTTTCCTGTAGAATTTACACGATAGTCTCTAGGCAGACTGTGATCCACTTGAACTAGAGCAGTCCCTTCCTCTTAGGATGTTTTTGAAGTTCCCCTGAAGCAATAAATCTCTTCAAGTTATTGTTTCATTCATTGCTGACTAGTTTAGTTACTTGTCACATTCATTTTGAAAACCAGCATCTATGTCCGTCAATTACAGTATTCTATAGCTAATAACAATCTCCTCTCCCCCTGAAATCCTTAGTGTGTAAAAACCAGTCAGTGATTTTTTTTTCAGCCTTGTTACTAATTATCTTTTATTTTGTTGAATCCCAGCTCAGTGTGGAGGCCAGATGATGACTGTAATGGTGCAAAGTAATTTGCAGTCGAAAATGGTATTTGTAGCTTTATGTGGACTGTCGAGCATTAAGGCATTAGTTGTGGCTTGCCTGGTAATAATTTAACTGCTGCTAATGCAGAAAGGAGAATTTATGATTTATCAGAAATCCTACAAAAATCGGAGAGTGAAAAAGCATTAAGTTATACCTGGTTTTTCTAGAATATGAAAGGCATTTGTCTCTGATAAATCTCTAGTATATGCCTTCATTAGTTCTGCATTTAAAGTGTTTGTAATAATTTCTGCCCTTGGATGAGAAGTTTGGTCATTTCTATAGGTGAATCCTCAACAGACCCGGGCTGCCCAATTGCACTTTCTATATGCTTTCCAGAAACTTACTGTGATTGATTAAATATAGTCATGTATTAAGACAACTTACTGACTTTATCTTTCCACTGTATTGTTATCTTCTAAAATGAAGATATGAATTATTTTGTATAGAGAGGCCTAATTTTATTTCCTTTTTTTTTGTTTTGGGAGGTGAGTTTTGTTTTCTGCTTTAGATTTTATCATTCGGGAATCTAGTTTTAATTGGTTTTACCAGAGGACGGGAAACTAAGCGGCTTCGTAAGCTGATACAATGAATTGCTGCTGTAGTTGTAGCTTCTTCCCTTACGCCAAATTTTATTGATCAAACTATTTTAATATTCTAACTTAGAAGAAAAAAGTTGATAAATAGGAGGGGTTTTGTGGAACTGCGGTGTCAGTTTTCAGCTATACTTGAAGAGACAGATGCACAGACACTCATCTGTTAATCACAGCTGAGGATTTTTATCCTTTCTAATTATTTATGTTTAATAAGAGTTCCCTAAGGTAGTGAGAATAAAGCAATCAATCATACAGTGCTTTTGGAACAGATTTGATCTCTTCTGCAATACCTGGTGGTGTAGCGCTGCTTTACCTGCTCCTGAAGCTGTGATGAGTGATCGCAGCTTTAGGTATCAGTATTAATGATGACATCTAATTGTACAGGGCTGTATGTAGTAGCAGAGAGTGTGCCTTTTGCCATCACCTGCTACAAAAATATCCCTAAGATTTAACTCTGTACCTTTCCTTACCCTTGTTCTGGGAGGGACGCTTCATCTCTATCAAGAGCCCGAAGTCCGTGCCAGTGTCTGCCTTTTTCATCCTTCGACACAAAGCTGGACTTGAGTATTCGTTAATCTCTGTCCTTGTTTCTCCTGCCGGTCCTGGCTCCCTGGCTGTAGATGCTCGTGTTCCAGTACCCCCAGCTAGCAGCCGAATGACGCCAGGCGCAGGCCCCCACTGCAGCCGGCGGGGAGCCCTCCCTGCTGCCGTGTCCAGTGCCAGCAGCTCGAGAGCCTTCGGAGCTACCACCACCTAAGGCGACCCCTCTCAAGTGACATGCGTGCAGTGGTTTAATAATGTTTCTTGTATCCTCCGTAAAACAGATGCCATCTAAACTGTCTGTTTGAGGAGAAGGAGGAAAGGACTAACAACTAACTTGGCTTGTCTGTTTTGATTGAGAAATCTTTCAAGCCATCCTTATGCATTATGAAGTTTCTAAAAATACTTTGTTTCTTGTGTGTTTCTGAGATTAATACAGTCATAGCTTCACTCTCTATTGCCTAAAGCTTTGAAGCATAGCTTTAACTGGAGGCTTTCTGAGTGTGGTTTGGGGTATTTTTTCAACTACTTTCTAAGTTCAGTTTGCTGAATATAGAATATGGGAAGTGAATCAGTAAAATTCTTTGATTGACAGTGATTACTTTGCTGATTTTCCTATTTCTAATCAGTTTGGTTTGTGAATTGCAGTTATACGTTGCATTGAATTTAACTATTAATTAATGCCAAGTTGATTTTGATAACTGACTCAAACACAAATTGCCTTCCGATACTGTGGAATATAGAGGTAATATTGATGTTTCTTTACAGATAGGTATTTTTCAGTTTATGGAAATGTTTTTGGACTAGGTTAGAGTGATATAGGGAAGAGAAGTTGTTTAGTTCTTTACTTGCACTTTTTCTTTTTAAGGACTTATGATCTCACCAAAGCCAGACACCGCACTGGAATTTTACTTTAACAAGAGTGATCCCCAGTCATACGCAGAATATGTTTCTACACTTAGAAAATTTCTTGAAGGTAAATAAATTACTTAAAACTGCCCAAGTAATTCAGGAATCTAATGTTGAGTACCAAAGTTTCCTTTTTTGCTTGTAGTTACCAATTGCTAATGAAAACTGATGCCAGTTCAGGCTTGCTTTAGATGTTTGAGTTATTGAAGTTATATATTTTATTATCTTTATATTATTGAGTTATATATTTTACAGAAAAAGCAAAGTATGAATACCTGTATCAGACAGGGAGCCTGAGCATGAGGAATAGCAGAGTATGTAATGGAGAATTTTGGGGCCTACTCCAGTGTTTTGAAATACTACAAGATGTAGAAATTACGTATCCTGAAAGAATTAAATGTAAAATTACACAGGTCATGTGTTTGAAGGCAAAGTTTACCAAGACTTAGCTGATCAGTGTTTTAAATGGCTTGGTGACTAAGTGAGAATCTTTTAATCTTAAGAACTTGAATGTTTGCCTGTTTAAAACATGACATGCACATGGATAAAATTAATTACAATTTATTAATTTTCACCCTGATACACAGTATTTATGGGCAGAAATATTGAAGGAGTGAATTTGGAACATGGAGAAAACATAATGGAGGACAAGGCTGAAGGATGGCAAAAACACTGATTTAAGTCATACATTATTTTATATATATATGCCTGTACGTACAGTTAATCTAGAAGTACAGAAATCAATTAAAAATATTACTGACTTTAACCCCTCAAAAGCTGTAAGTCAGAATTGAGGAGGTGCTGCAAAATCTCACCTGTGTGTGAGTTGCCTTGTTAGGTAAACAAGCTATACTGGAATCTATCTGGATTTGTAGTTTTGGTGCCTACTAGCAGGTTCCATGAGCAGACTTTTTTTTCAGAGCTCTCCAAGGATTCCTGGGAGAAGTGCTACGTTTCATGATTACTCACCTCTCCTCCAGTTCAGTGAGCGTGGGACTCTCACACTGAGGATGAACTGCATCACTCTCTTTCCATTTATTCTGCTCATGTGTAGATGAGGGCAGGGTTTAACAGGGAGGAACAAACCCACAAAACATGTGAATAGATGAGCAGTAGTGACAATGCGATCTGTGTATTTGTGAAACACAAGATGATGAGAAAACCTGGGATGCAAGTATTACATCAGTTATGCTACCTGATGTAAATGTAGAGGCAGTTTAATATTGGTCACTGAAATGCTTAAAGTTTTCCTCTGTTTGTAAAAGATGTGCAAAGGGAAAACTGGTTTAGTTTCCAGGTAAAAAATTGATTATATTTTAATACATTTTTAGTTAGAATACATAATTAGTTTACGTACAGAAATTAAGCTGTGATTATGGATGTGATTTGAAAGGCAGGACAACATTATTTCTTTTGTAATACTCTTTTCTTTCATTCAAATGCAATGTCACTTCGTGATAGGCTTTGAAAAAGTAAATGGTTGTTAAGAGACATAGCGCTCTGAAAATAGCCCTTTGAGAACACTCCTAGACAAGTATCAACTATAAATTAGATGTTTATATAGGCTTCTGCAGTTTTTGGCTGCTTGTGTGTTTTTACCATTGATTTACAAGCTGTTTGTGTTTCGTAGCATATGATGATTCAAAGCAATCCCAAAACATAAACTGCACACCGGGAAGGATTTTCGATCAGAATGATGTTGCTGTTAAAAAGGCGTGTCGATTTAACCTCTCTGAGCTTGGGCAGTGCTCTGGAAAGGAGGATAAGACCTTTGGCTATTCTAAAGGAGCTCCCTGCGTGCTTGTGAAAGTGAACAGAGTAAGTGACTATTGAGTTTTTATTTCGTAGAAAAAGTGCTCCCAGCTACCTGTATGAAAAATGACTGTATGAAAGAACTGAAGTATGTGCTCAGTTTGCCTCTTGAGACATTGGCATTTCTAGAACAGTGTAATTTACTGAAATGTCTACCAATTCATATGTTTCAGAGAGTAAAATGAAGTGAGCTTTTTGAGCACGCCAATACTTACAAGTATTGGCTTTGATTACTTGCATCAAAATATCTGAAAGCCCCATTTTAAGCAGGACGGAGCTCTTTGCGTTTTTTTACTGTTATTTGTAACAGATTCTAAAACACTGTGCAGGTGAAGTGTTGTACTTCCTGTCTGCATTCTAGAAATGTAAATAAAATGTCAGTCATCTGAACTGTGTAAGGTGGTGAGAACTTACAGTGAGTGAATAAGTGCTTGACTTTTCAGTGATGTTATATGTTACTTGAACTGGTGACTGGCTTTAGGCATTAGCGTTACATGCTTGATGTACAATAAGAAAATAGTCCTTTCTGTGTTTGCTGTAACTACTTGAGCTTTAACTTAACAAACGCTTTAAATCTTAGTGTGAAATTGTGCTTTATATAAAAATGACACTAGATAGATGTGCTTCCTGTATGAACTCTGTCATACTGAGTGGAGGGGGAAGTTCAAATTCAGTCTGTAAAACTGGAAATGTGAAGAAAGCCTATAAATAGTTTAACTTTCTCTCCCTTAGATAATTGGATTAAAGCCTGAAGGAGAACCACGTATACAATGTACATCTAAGGTGAGTTCTGAATGTAAGAAATGCGTAGTTAATTTTCCTTGTGATTCAGATGAAAAGTGATGTACTGTGTCAGAACATCCATTTCACTCTCTTCCATTCTTGTTAGATTTGGACTTTTTTTTCCTTCTTTTCATTTCCTGTATGTCTACTTTAGTTTTAGTTTATTCGGTTTTTTTCAGTGTACTTGCATAAATGTTTTTTTTGTTGTTCTTCCATCTTTAGATGTATTTGAGCTACCTGACTTGCTTTAGAGTCAAGGAAAATGTATGTGCAATTTGTGGTCATGTTTATTTGTTTATTTATTTATTGTGAGTTGTGTTTTGTTTTCTCATTTCATAACCTATATTTTTATTTTTTCTCCATGCTGCAAGTGCACCTTAGACAATTTTATAAATGATGGGTAAGACACAGTGTGGAAATTAATGCTATTGTGCAAGTAAAAGAGGCCTTCAAGTAAAGTATGAACTACTTATAATAATGGCTAATCTATGCGTATTTGTTTTGTACCCATGGATTTGCACAGAATGTTTTATGGCAACTGTAACAATTACTTTGACTTCTGCATGCTTTTCCTAGACTGCCTGGGGAGTTAGTGAAAGCCTTGGTAAGCCGGTAGCTCCAGCAAGGGAGGGAGTTGTAACTTTTAGCTTGAGATGACTGATGAAGATGTAGGCTGGGAAGTTTCAGTAATTGATGAGTCCAATACTGTAAGAACTCTTGCCTTCATCCTAGATACCTGTGGTGGGCATAAATGTTAATGCTTGATTTTTTGAAAGTTTTGATCTCCCTATGACAGTCTGTTGCAAGTAAAGGTGATTCCTTCTCTCATTTGAGACTGATTTCTTCATGTCCATGCGGAAAAAATGTTGTTCTGTTGGAGGAATTACTTATTTCTTTAGAATAAAGCAATCAAGTTCCTTCTACTTTTACTAATATTCTTTCTTCTTTGACTTCTCTAGTTTATCTTTTTTTGTATTGTGGTATCCCAAACGGGACAGAAGTTTGCCTCTAGGTGGGAGAGTTAATGACAGATTTTTCCTTCTGTCATCGCGTTGGATACTGTCTCAAAGTGCATTTGCTGTTTGTAATACATTGAGTTTTTATTTTAATTGTTTTACTACTTAGGTCTTTCATTTGTATACGTGATTTCTTGAAGTTCAGAACTTGCTGGTTTTGATCCCACCCCCCCCACCACTTAATTTTTCATTGTCATTTAATAGGATTGAGTCTCTGAAGCATTTTGAACTATGTATGGCTTGGTGCCACAAATAAATGAACTTTATTTTACATCTTGTGAGTGTTTATTAAAAATATTGAATATTGTCCAGGACAGTCATCTTCACTTTTGTCTGAAATGCCTTGTGAGGTGTTGAGAACTAATGTTCAAGTGACTGGTAAATTATTGGTCATAGAATCACTAGGTTGGAAAAAACCTCTTGGATCATTGAGTCCAACCATTCCTATCAACCACTAAACTATGTCCCTGAGCACTTCATCTACCCGTCTTTTAAATACCTCCAGGGATGGTAACACAACCACCTCCCTGGGCAGCCTCTGCCAGTGCCCGATAACCCTTTCTGTAAAAATTTTTTTCCTGATGTCCAGTTTGAACCTCCCCTGGCACAGCTTGAGGCCGTTCCCCCTTGTCCTGTCCCCTTTCCCTTGGGAGAAGAGGCCAGATCCCTCCTCTCTACAACCTCCTTTCAGGTAGTTGTAGAGAGCAATAGGGTCTCCCCTCAGCCTCCTCTTCTCAAAGCTAAGAAACCTCAGTTCCCTCAGCCGTTCCTTGTAAGACTTGTTCTCCAGCCCCTTCACCACCTTTATTGCTCTTCTCTGGACACACTCCAGAGCCTCAACATCCTTGTAGCAAGGGGCCCAGAACTGAACACAGTATTTGAGGTGCGGTCTCACCAGTGCCGAGTACAGGGGAACAATGACCTCCCTGGATCTGCTGGTCGTGCCGTTTCTGATACAAGCCAGGATGCCATTGGCCTTCTTGGCCACCTGGGCACACTGCTGGCTCATGTTCAGTTGGCTCTGAATCAGCACCCCCAGGTCCTTCTCTTCCAGGCCACTCTTCCTCTAGTCTGTAACACTGCATAGGGTTGTTGTGCCCCAAGCGCAGGACTCTTGCACTTGGCCTTGTTAAACCTCATGCCAGTGGTCCAGACTATTTAGATCCCTTTGAAGAGTCTCCCTACCCTCCAGCAGATCGACACTTCCACCCAGCTTAGCGTCGTCCGCAAACTTACTTAGAGTACATTCAATCCCCTCATCCAGGTCATTGATAAAGACATCAAACAGGGCTGGAGACATTGAACAGGACTGGTAATCCTGTTCTATGGTGATCATATTTCTTCAACTTCATTATATGGATGCTCTATGCAAATCACAGATGATGATTTTTCTTATTGTCTTGGCTGATTTCACTAGCAAAAGAGGAAGTTTGATAACTTGGTTGATCACAGAGGGACTTTTTGCTATTTTTGTTTTTTTACTCTTTGATGTACTTAAATTGTATTGTGTGTTATGCATTTCTTTGCATCCTCGTTCTTTAAGTATGAAGTGCTGCTTTTTACCATATTGAGGTAGAATTTCTCTGATCTACACAAGTGCGGTGTTTTTAAATTTTAAAATTATTAGTCTTACTAGTTCTTCAATGACTTCCAGGGAAAATATTTGTAAGGCTTTGCCACTCTGAATGCATTTATTTTTGTATTAAATTAGTATATTCTTGCCCTACCTCATCATGACTTACCTGCTTAGGAAAGCTTAACTATTGGTTACAATTCGTTCTTCTCCTTAGACAGCCAAGCAGCATCGACAACTTTAATTTCCTCCTTTTGTCTGTATCTCATTTTTTACAGACGTTCTCCTGTTTTTCTGTTACATCACTTGCTTATTGAAGATCTTGCTTTAAGCTTAAAGGATTACACTGTTCTTTACATCAGCTTATATGGCCTTGTTTCCCATTTCATTTTTTATTTCTTTGACTGTAAGATATGAGTGCTGTGTAATGGTATCTTCCTCTTGTAGTGGATGAGGTGAATGCTTCCCTGGAAACAGTGTCTGGTGACCCTCTTGTGTGCACACTGGAAAGGTAGAGAATGACAGCCCATAGACTGTTGTGTAGTTTGCAGGCTAGTTTATAATCACATTGCATCTGCTGCTGTATTTGAATGTTCCCTAAATAATGGTTCATAACAGAAGCTGAAGTGTAGTGGTCATTTGTTCTTCTCTATTGTTTCTGTTATTCAAGGTGTTTATCCAGTATTTATGTAACTGACCTGTTCTGTGGCAGTGATTTAGGTTTTTTGTTGGTTTTTTTTTCTGTGTTGCTGTCAGCAAATGTGGATTAAAAAAATTCCAGGTGTACTGCGAAGTTTAATCCAGGTGACATGCATTTCTGAAAATAAATCCCATGCTGGAGTTACCAGCCTTATGGAGTGTAGGAGCATATTTGTATGGTTCCTAGCATACAGGAAGCTTACTAGTAAGTTTAGATTTTACATCAGAAATCTTTGTCTGAGTGGCCACGATGGATTTGCTTAAAAGGTGATTTAATTGAGCAGAGTGGAAATACTTACTGTCATGTTCTCTTCATTTATTATTTTTTTTAACATGTAGATGTGCTGTTTACCAGTTCTTCTTTCCCCTTCTCTGTTTTTTTAAATACTGTTGTTTACAGTTTTTCAAGTTAAAACTGCCTTTACTGAAAACTGCTAGATTTGACGCATGGTATTTTGGGGGGTGCGTGTGTTTTGGTACCATTTCCTTCATCATAAGAATACGTTCCCCTTATTACAGAAAGTCACATTAGGTACAGGCATTTCCTAATGGTGTGGACTTGCAGTAGTCTGACCTCCTGCCGGGGTACCCAGTCCTGAGGAATACTGGCTGTGGGGGAGACGTGTCTGTGTGTCGCCGTACCGATAGCCTGTGCCACGGACAGCTCAATCCATGTGTACATATGCTGTGTGTCTTAGACTCCTTAGTCAGAAACTAGGCAGCAGTTTTGTAGGTAACTGCTTATTGCAAGGTTTGGGATTACACCGGAAGTTCTAGTGATAAAGCATACACGGGTGCATCGTTCCTCTAAGGCGGTGATGACACACGCAAACTCCAGTGACATCACCGTTTTAAACTTGGGGGTTTCCTTTTAGGTAGCCTGGATTCCAAGGCTAGCTGAGCAAATGTTAGGAGTAGCTCTCCATTGCAGGGAGGAGCCTAGAGTTCTTTGTGAAGGGTTCTATCATTCCAAAGTTGAGAGGCTTTAAAATCTGGCTTTAAAATCATCTTTAACTTCAACGTATATATGGATGTGCTGTTGCTCCCCCAAAACATACAAGACTTGCTTGTGGATACTTGGAATTTTAGCTTATGGGGCAGGTGTTGGTGGTTAAGTTTTTCCTTGCAATCAATATCCTCTCCCCTTCCCCTCACTTCCTTGAGTCATAAGGGAAACATTAAGGCAAGCTGTTCTGACTGGGTTGCTAATTTAAATACTACTGTAAATTATCCCTACTGTAGCAGGTGCATGCTGCATGCAACTGTTGGCCAAAAATAGATCTATTTTAGAAGTTATTCAATAAGACTTTGGAGTTGAGTTTTTTTTAGAGATCTTGCACTTTATCATTGGGTTATAATTTTAATTTTGTATTCATTTGTATGCAGGCAGATGTTAAATTTTGATGTTGTTGCTATCTCCAATCACAGGAAGAAGGCACGGTTGAGATGAGTTATTTTCCTGCCGATGGTTTCATTGACTTAATGTACTTTCCATACTATGGGAAAAACTTGCACGTAAGTATGCCTTAATGATCATCTTCATTTTATAAATGTTTTGCTTTGGGTTAGATTTACTATTGCTAATATAAGATTGATTCTGAAGTTTGAATTTTGTAACGAGGTACTCGTAAGGAACATTGCATTTGCAGAACTTTCACAGTGCCTAGCGTGATTAGAGAGATGCTTTAGCAGACATGAGGAAATAAACTGCACATTGTCCTAAAGAAGAAGAGGCTGTATAGTAGCAGTATTAAGGGCATCTGATGCTTTTTGGTCACGGATCTTTTGGACCTTTTGAATGCAGGGAAAGGTAGGAGAAGTGAACTAGTTCTTTGTGTGACAACACAGTTTCTAATAATCCTTTGGGTTCATGTATAGGATATTAAGTTTATAATTCTGTATTGTGTTGTTGGTTATTTGTGGTCATGTTTTCAATTTGCTCTGATTGAAGAAGAACCTCAATTTCTTTTCAAACTTGAATTTAGTTATTTTTTTTCTTTTCTTTCCTCAACTTGTAATAACTGCACACAGAAAATCCATTCCTTCCATTCCTTCTACCAGATACAAAATGATAATGCATCTTATTGACCAATTTATTTAGTCTAATAAATATCTTCACTGTTCACCATTGAAGATAAAAGTACCTTTTAAATGTAAATCTGTTCGATCTGCAATATACCACAGTGGTGGTTTGTGATTTCCCCAAACTGATTTTTCTACTAAATTATTCCATTATCAGTTATTTGTCCAGTGTACTCTATACTTGCTTGTAGCAATTCACATAACCTTTTTTCATCCTCACGTGGCTTTTACTAATGAGGAAGGAGTTTGTTTTTCTTCAGCATTTGTTTTCATGTTACTTACTGTTCAGCTTTTTCCATTTTGTTGCCAGACTTTTTGAATTGGTAAACATCCATTTTCTTACAGGTATGAGGTTAGAGAGAGACTGTCAGTCAGGCTGTGCTCCCAGCAGGCAGAGTCAGTCTGTACCGTACCCTCTTTTTGGAATGCAAGAATAGGGGGAGAGCACGGCTTCCCTAAGAAATGCAAAGTACAGTGTGTGATGTCAGAAGGTAGTTTCTACCAGAGATGGCATAAAGAAATTCACTGACAAAATTCCCGTCTTGCTGCTATACTGATAGAAAGGAAAGATTATGGAAGGCAAAACTGAAGCTGTTCCTTGCTTGACTTAAAGAATAAGAAAAAGCTTTCATTTTAAAAAAAATAATTTTTATTTTTTTAATTTTTTTTTTTTTTTTTTTAGTTTTTGGTGCAATGTCCTTTCAAATTGGCTTTGTCATGTGTGATAGAGGCTGCGATTTGAAGCATGTGAGAGCTCAATTCTCATAACATTAGTATATTGTGAAAAAGAATAGGCAGTAGTAAGAGTTGTGGGAGGCTGAGGTAATGGCAAGGTCTCAAGAGACTGGATCAATTTCTTGGTTATCCAACAGAATTTTTATATTATATCAGTGTAGAATAGATGAATTACTTTATTTTGTAAAGCGGTTGAGAGACTCAACTAATCTTGCTGCTCTTGTGATAAGGTAGAAGCTGTAAAAGTAAATATGTACAGTTTCATGGTCCAGGATGGTTATTGGCCTTTGCTGCTCAGCACAATGGACCCAACTCCCTGACCTTAGGGATTGTTACCTTTTTCAGATGATCCGTAGTGCTTAACAAGGATGCTGATTCTTTGTCCTACTCTCCCCAAATTTTATACTGAGTGAAAGTCCATTCTGGTATCCTCTGCCTTCAAAACATCATAGGAATTTCTGTACCTATTTGAAAAACCATGGTGGTGAGAAGACTTCTCTGAGGAAACACAGGACTTTTATTTCTGATTTTTAGAAAACTCAGTACCTCAAATATGATGTCACCTTTACAGCCAGAGAATTTTGAGTGTGCCTTCTGTAGCTGTGTTTCAAACTTCAAACCCTGCATTTGAAGTTTATAGGAACACCTGAAAATTTCTGATTTAGTAAAATGCCCAAGGAAAGTAGTTATGTCACTCTACTTCTTACCTTAGTACTTTATATTAATAATTCTAGCACATCAGCTTCCATGCTGTCATTCTTTGTAAATCAGACTTCAAATATTCTGCAGCGCTTTCTTTGGTAGAGAAGATAGCCTAAAAATAACAGAAATGCATTAGGGAGTCTCCTGAGTTAATGAGGGGGGGAAAAAAAACCCCAAACTAAATTTTGTTGAATTAAAATTTAAAGCTTATACTTCTGTGTCATATGCAGTACCCTGCCTTTTATGAATTTTTACCAAGAAAATAGATAATTTTGCTTAATCAGCAGTCGGCAGCATTGACCTAAAAACTGTAAATAAATTATGGAAATACTTTATGAGTATTAAATGGAGTGCTGCTTTAACAGTGTGTAAAAAATAGTCTTATTTAAATCATAGGTACTTTATAAGAGGATTCAAATTGAATTGGACTTCAAATAATACTGTGTTGACAAAAGAAAAATTAATTCCGCATTCATTCTTAAATTTTAATTTTTTTAATGGGGAACAGAATAAAGAATTGTAATTGTTCCACTAAGTATGATTGACCAGGGTACTGTCAGAATGTCCAAGGAAAAGTTTTTATGTAAAGCTGTCAAACAGATAGATAGCACACTTTTGTTGCTGGACAAGTAAATGGGATAGGGTGGAAAGGAAGCTAGTCTAATAGTATTTGTTGAATCATCCTTCAAAAAAAAACCCAAACACTTAAAAAAAACATAACAGAAGAGACCATGGAATAAATATGGAAGAAGAATATAATTTCAGAGGCTGTTTCAAGAAGAGCTTTTTAGAAAAACTACACCAAATGTAGTAGAAGCAGCAAGATCATGTGCCTCTTGAAGGTACCGCCTGTGACTTAAAGCAGTTGAATGTTTTAGTTAAGAAACAGCATGAACAATGTATACCTGACTGACTAACTTGGATAAAAAAGTCTTACCTGAGTTGGCTTGGGCTTTCAAAGGTTGGGTTCCTAATTATTTTTTTTCTTAACTGTTCTGATGGATTAAATGTGAATTTAAGTGCTGACTTGCTCCGGTATCTCAAATATTTTCCCCGTCTTTCTGTTTACTAGGCTCACTATTTACAGCCTCTAGTGGCTGTTCAACTAGCAATTAACTCCAACAGTACCAAAGAAGAAATAGCAATTGAGTGTAAGATCCTGGGCTCACCTAATTTAAAAAATGAAGATGATCGTGACAAGTTTCTGGGACGAATTGCCTTCAAAGTTCAGATGACTGAATAGCAGGAATACAAAATTCTCCACAGAGTAAAACCTTGTGTTGTCTGTTTTGTTTCAGCTGGATGTGCCGTTCTAGGATATGAGACCACCTTGGAGAATGTTAAGGTGGTCTGTGGCGTTCAGGGTAGCATAACAATATGCTTCCAAACCCCAAGTTTAAAATCCCTCAAAATAAATCTGTCCTGCTTCTGCCTGCCCCATTGGAACAGTGTACAGACTATAGTTATGTCATAGGGACCTGTAAATAGCTATTTCAAACACATAATGATGGTGACCTTTGTCCTGATCTAAAATGTGGTTTTATCTCTCAAGTGAGTGTCTCAAGCTTAATGTGCTGTGCTATGTAAATATTGTATTGATTTAACACTGGTTTAACTGTCATTTCTCAATGCTGACACAGTTATAGGGATAAATAATAAATGGTACCTGATTGACATAGTGATTTTTTTTGTAAGAGTAAACACCTCCAGCGTAAATTGTGTGTCTGCAGTGGGTGGATTGGATGGCTGGTTGCGTGGAGATGCCTTAAATTGTAGACTGGGTGGCGTGGGAGAATTGAAATGGATTTTAAGAGTTGATCTGGATTTCTGAAAGTACGTGCTCAACTAGTACTTCCTTGTGCTTGTCACCGTGCAAGTATTGTGTATATGTAATACTTGGTAGAGATCTTGGTATTCTAGCTGAGGAATTGAATCTTTCTTCGTGTTATTAATTGCTTGCAATATGTGGAGCACAAATAAAATCTATATAATATTTTGAAACTTTTTAGTTCAGAAATATCAATATACAAGAATTAGAATTGTTTAGGGTCCTGGTAACAGTTAGACAACTGAGCTGCTTGAAAGAAACGGCATCAGTATTGTGGGAGTAGGCTTTCATTTTCCAATTAAAAAAATTCCTGAAGAACCTCTGTTTAAAAAAAAAAAATTACTGTTTCGATTAAACATTCCTGTTTAATTTATATACTCTGTTTTGTTGCATCATTTTAACATGCTTCACATCTTTGTCTACTCTTTCATCTTGGATTTTCTGTGTATTTCCTCATCATCCATTTAGAAAATCAGTGTTATCAGCTGCTTTATAGAAATATCATATTGACGTGGAGTCGATTACTTGCAGTTTAACTTAAGCGTTTTCATTAATCCAGTTGCTAAAATGACTACAAATAGACTGGTTTGCTTGTGACAGCTCCTTGCATTAAACCAAGATCACCCATTATGCTGGGTTATAGCTTCCACACTCTTGCTGACATTGATTTTATATTACTTTTCCCCAGGGTTTTTGTTTGTTTCTTTTGGTCTTTGTTTTTTGAGCACATGGTTCACATTCTCATTTCTTCTCAAAGACTAGAGCAAATCAGCAGTTGTGTAAATACCCATATGTTCTGCTTGCTATGCCTAAATTGGCTCCTTAACATGCTTTTATGCCTAATTCTCAAAGTGTTTTTTAGCATTTTATTTAAATGCATTAGATGAATGATTACTAATATTTGAGGTCTAGTCTTAGTGCTCTGCTTTGAAAATGTTTGAGGCCAGTCTTAAGACACATTAATGCAAAACTCTAACACCTATGCAAGCTTAAACTGGTGCACAGTTGGAGGAAGCTGCTCTTAATGGGACTTGACCAGTGTGTTGAACCTCATTAAAAATAGGTTTATACTGATCTGTTACCATTCAGCATGCTTTTTTGTTGTCTACAAAAGAAAAAGTGTTGTTCCTTACAAATATGCAATGGGTACTTTTATAATAATAGCATGCATCAATACTGATTAAGAATGTTCTTTCAAAATATTCCTTTACTACTGTTTTAAATCATGCACTTTCAGAGCTGGGGTACCTGGGTTCTTCAAGATATGACTAATTGCTTCTCTGTATATTAATTCTGCTTGAAAATATTTTAATAGTCCTGAGGGAATTTAAAGTGTAGATGTTGCATCTGAAAATGAAAAGGACTTGCTTAATTTAAAAATAAAAAAAAAAAATTACCTTTGTGTTCACTTAGGAATGGTAAGAAGTTCTGGAGAAACACTCAGTTCTCAAATGAGCTGGTTTTTGCAACAATTTCTCTTTCAAGTTATCTATATAGAAAAAGCATGAAATAGCAACTCTTCACCAGCACTTTTCAGACAGGTAGAACTCAATAAACACCTGTTCTCCTTAGATTTTGTAGAAGTGTTTTTTTTAATTTGATCGCATAAAGATTGTCATTTGGGGGGAGGTGGGGAAGAAGAGTTTTGAAAGGGCTCTGCTATCAAAATTAACCTGTAAAATGTACGTAGTTAATGAGCCTGGTGTTGAACTACTGAATTAAACCAGACCATTTCCTTGGTTTTATTTCTGTTGTAAGAATTTGAGTAAGTAAATGATTTAGCAGTTTTTTATAAACAGATGTATTTACTATTAGGACATGATAAAATTAGTAACTTTCTCCACCTGACATTTATGTAAAGGTTCCTTGGACTTATTTTTAAATTATTGTTATCTCGTTACCAGAAACCTGAAACATCTTAACCTTTATACTGGTGAATACTCATTTATCTTGCTGTGTAACTTCTAGTGCCTTCAAGTCTGGAACAAGGACTTCTAACCCTTGTGAGATTTCCAGTTGTTGCAGGTGCCGTGAAAACCTACGTATCCAATTCTGCTGAGGTACCTTCTTCTCTTTGCCCTGCTCCCTTCCCTTGCACCCTACACGTGAACACACACCCCAGGGGTAAAAGGGAAGTTGAAGATTGATAGGAGACAACATTAGCTGAAGGTTTTATTTACAGTGATCATGCAGTAGATAAGATGATCCCTTGAGGACAGATGACACTGACTTGTGATTACTTCCTGATGCTTCTAGGACCCTGGTGATGATAACAAAGGCACCCTTTCCTTTTGTACTGAAATGTCTTTGTACTGAAATGTCTTAAAAAATTTTTCACAGAAAGGGTCATTGGGCTCTGGCAGAGGCTGCCCAAGGAGGTGGTGGAGTCACCATCCCTGGAGGTATTTAAAAGACGAGTGGATGAGATACTCAGTGGCATAGTTTATTGGTTGATAGGAATGGTTGGACTCGATGATCCAAGAGGTCTTTTCCAACCTAGTGATTCTGTGATTCTTTAGTAGTTCCAAGATGTAGAGAGAAAAAGGAAAAAATCTGGATGGAAATGAAGAGTAGATGGAAGACGTGTAGCCTAAAGGAGTTGTGAATGTGTATAGAGACAAAGACACAAGCTGGGGGTTGTTCTTTTTTGTTTTTTTAATCCCTGCCTCTCAGTAGGAGATTTGGAAAGGAAAGGTACATTTCTCTACACCGAGCCCTGCTGACTAGTTTCCTACAATGTTTTAAATGCAGTGTTCCTGGCACTGAACCTGGACTTTCCCTATTTCAGGATTTTTTTTTTCCTACCTCTTGGTGAAGTTTATTCACCAGAACTTTTGGATTATTATGAGGAAAATAGAGATTGAAGCAGAATATGAAGTTTTATGTACTTAAAATGTTCAGAGAGTACACTTATTTCATTTAGTTCAGGCTACATTCTACATCTACAGTTGTTTTTCTAGTTTGGTGTTTTATTTTTTTCTTTTAGGTAAGAATACAAGAATACACATGGGGGTTCCTTCCAGTTTACTTTTGAAAAATATCCCTTTTGTATTGGAAGCCTTTCCAGTATTATCTGTGCTGGGAGGATAAATAACTTGATTTAACTTTCAATCTTCACTGTTTCACATCATGAATTTTTGTCCTGATGCTTGTTTGGTTACAGGTGTTGGGCTACACACCCAAAATGTGACTCCTTTACCGTAGAATTTACCCAACTATTAAGTCAGTGTTGCTGTAGACCAGTTATTGCAGTTTGAAGTGTGTAAATTAGGTCACTGTGATTCTTAACATAAAATCAGTAGAACACTAGGGTTATCAGAAATTTGCACGTGACTGTAGTTTGTTAGGATCGAATAGCTCTGATAATTCATGACTAAAAGTAAGAAGGTTTTTGTCCTTTTTAAATCTCAGGCAAGTACCTAAGGAAGCCAATAAAGGAAATGTCAAAGTTATGTTCAACTAGCATGTAGTTAAATGTTTTTATGTGATGCAGCTCTGAACAGTGAGTTTTGTATGTAGCTGTGGAAGCAGTGCCCCATCTCAGTTTTGCATTAATGGAATAGAATTGTTAAAACTTTACTCTGGATTTGGTAAAATTTCCTTAAAAGAGCTGATAGGTTTCAATGTATGAAACAAAAAATTTAATCCCATGTTTTATTTTAGAAAATATACTTAGCTGTGTATATTATGCATTAGAGAGGATTATAATATTTTGAATTTGCTTTACAATCATATGGAATAAAAACATGTCCTTCCAGTACCCAAATATTTTGTGACTTGTGAGCATATTAGTGCTATTTCTATTTTTCTGACACAGGAGAGCCCCCACAGTGATAACTCCTCCATGGTTTATTGTCCCTGACAAGGGCTCTCTTAAGCCTGCTGTGGCTGTAGAGTCTAACTTCAGAAACTGCCCCTTCACTCCTAATTACAAATGGGACAGATGCATTTACTTAACACTTTAAATATTTTAACAGCTGTTACTTATTACCAAATTGTCTGAATGTTTTAAGTTTTCTTGTGAACAAGAAAAAGGAAAATGCATCAGAACTTGGGTGAGTTTTAGTGTAAGGGATGGTTTATGGTTAACTGCTAATTTTTTTTCTTGTTTTCACCTTTAAGTTTAGGAAGAGGTTAGCATACAATTAGTACAGCACTTGTAATTCTGTAAGTTTCTAATTTGCTTAGGCTTGAACTGCTTAACATAAACACTACTTAGAAGTGGTAGTAAATTTCAGCTGGGTTGGTCTAAATGTTAGCTTAAAACAAATCCACAGATAAGGTTACAAATCAGATTCTGCTTTTAAAGAGAAGTTGCACAAGTGGCTCTGCCTTCTTTGGAGGTGGCAGGCATAGCAGCAGCTCGTTATTTGTCTTCTGGTTTCCTACAAATCCCAAAGCGAACTGTTCAGTAATTGATTGAGCTCTTCACTTCAGGCCAGCTGTACCACAGGGGGCAAGTAGGAGCTTTCTGAGATATTTTCCCTGGCCCCCACCCTCAGCGTTTCCAGTGACTACTGGTGACTAAAGCCCAGCACAGTGAACCAATAAAGTACAGAGAAGCTTAGCTGGTCTAAGAAGTGAAATGGGATTCTTGATCTGCATCTGATTCTTGACTTTGTAAGAAAATAAATCCACCTCTGAAAAAATAAAGCTGAACTGAGATAAATCTCTCTAGGTGGTTTTGAGTATTTCAGTTACTTCACTTGATGTTTTATTTGTATGTCCTTTCAGTGGCTTGTCCGTGGATGCCAAGATCAAGCACTTTCTCCAGAGGCAGCCGTACAGTTTGAACGGAGGAGTTTGCGGTCACTGTGACAAGACGTGCAGGTTCATTGTAGTGCAGTCTCATCTTCAGGCTTAAAACTTTTGTGCTACAGAAGAGAAAGGAAGTTGTGTGGCAGGAGGATGCAAGTTTTGAAAGAGGGGAAATGTTCCTATAGGGAGTTCCCTCAGTCTAGACTGATAGCTCTGTATGCTTGTGGATTGAGGAGATGTTTTTTCCCAAAGGTAACACAATAGCTAATTAAGAAAAGGAGGATGTGGACTGGTTGTAGAGAGTGTCAGGCACGGGGCAGGGCGGGTTTGTAATGCTTCTGTGGATGTACAGTAACTTCCTTCTTCGGTACAATGAAGCTTCTGGAAATTGTTAAGAGATTGTTGGGAAGGTCTGAAGTGAATTGTATGCAAACCTACAGCATTATGGATAGGAGAAAAGTTAAAGAGGTAAAATATGGTTGAGGAGGTGAGAACCATATGATCAAATGTTAGCTCCTTTTAGTAGCCTTCTTGTGAAATGTACCATATAGTTCAGAAAATAATATAGAAAAAAGAGGTTGAATTGAGGAGGAGTGGGGACAACTTACAGGACAAAAGGAATATATTTTCCCAGTGTAAATTCCAGCTGGAACAGAACAGACCTAGACTTCTATCAGTTACACAGTTTTCAGCTGAAAGATGAGTGTGAAGCTGATAGGTACAGAAAGTGTGCACCAAGGTTCAAGGTGATGCATTAACCTACAGGTAAAGTGTTTCAGACTTTTCTTAATTTTATTAATTACCTTAAAGGATATAAGAACAGAACACAGTGAAGAACAACCTTTACTACATAAAACTCCTTTAATATGACACAGAAGTAAGGGACCCCAAATCAAGTGTATACCAAAATGCTTGTAGTTTTAAGGGTTTACGTGTAGGAATATCCTCACTTAAAGCCAAGGCATTTCAGGAAAATAATAAAAGGAAGATCATTAGGAGCACTGTAGTAGCAAGGTACAAATAATATGGGAATGGCAGGGCAGGAGCAAGAGCAGTGTATTAAAGAAACAACGTAAAATAGCTGTTGGTGAATAATACTATATGTCGTTTGGACTTTATTTTGTCTGCATGGGAAAAGTGCTGTTGGGTTAAATTAGTAATCAATTATCAAGATTGTACAGTATCAAGACATGAGATTTTAATGTCAAAATCATATTTAAGTCTCTAGAATTTTAAGGTGAGAGCATTATTCCATTAATGCAGGATATAGAATGACCAAAGATAGAGGGGGCAATAAAACCAATAGATCAGAATAGGGAGGAGTTGTGACCATGGACACAGAATATACATGGCCTGGTATATGAGTCAGATAATTGTGTCTGTTGTGTTTACTTCAGCCATGCTTAAAATGTTCCTGATATCTTTATAACAGAACTGGGGGAGAAAAAACCCCAAACCTTTCTAGGATTGTTCTGGAAAAAAAACCAAACCGTGTTCTGTAGCGCTTGAACTTTGACAGAGTTTGCAGTGACAAGTGCCTGCAGGCCCGCTCAAATAGCTGTGGCCAGACATCTTAATCAGGTTGTAGTACTGAAATGTAAACGCTGTGGAATGTGTCTTGTAACTTTTAAAATCCCTGTATCGGAGCCCTCTTTCTCATGTGAGAGAAGGAAGATCAAGGGATAGTCATCCCATTTTTTTCTTGCTACTTACCCTCATGTTCAAAGATTAGGTCTGAATAATAGGTGGGAATACTTCTATTTACTGTCTTTCCTTTAGTAGTGGTGTTTAGCCCCCCTGCTGTTCACACTTGGTAGTGAAATAGATAATAGAAGAGTATCAAAGGTCCTCTTTGAGAAGACCTGTAACTCCTCCAAGATCTAGAGTTTATCACTAGATTATGAGTGGATAACTAGAAGACAACATCTTTCTTCTCCAACATAGCTGTCTGGTGGGGCAAAATAGAAGATCTAAGTATCGCTGACCCTGTAGTGTTTCATCATTAACTCATACAAGCCCTGATATTCAGGAAATCGCAGCCTAGAGAGGTTGAAAAAGAGCATGTTGGTGTATGTGTAACAACTTACTGATTTTTTTGAGAGTTTGATCTCTTTGAAATAACGTGTGCAGTTTCTAGCTGAAAATATTAGGTATAATGATTGATCTGGATACTTCTAAAGTTTTGACAAATACCTTGAAAATGTCTTTGTCACCTGTGTTTTAGTAAATCAATATATTTGTCTAAAGACTTGCTTCCTGCTGCAGTGTAACACAGTCAAGCAGAAAGTTACTGCAGTGGATCTCATACAGTGGATCTCATGTTTCCAACATGCCCCAGTATGTTAAAGTAGGTCAAAAATTGCATAAGATGCCATTACTGGAAACTGCTGTAGGCTGGCATGCATATAGAAACTCAGCAGTGCAACTAGCAAATGCATTCTGACAAACAGAAATGCAGCCATGACTTTAAAATATGAAAAGAGAGCTCTCTGAAATCTCCCTAGGACATGAATGGCTGCTGGAATCGTGAGATGCCTTTGCCCCTTGAGTTCATCTTCCTGCTATCTGCTGAGCCAGAGCTGCCTGCCTGCGCTTGTCAGAGGTTTCACATTGTTCTTGTCTGCAGGGAGCTCCGGCGCAAGTTTCCTTAACTCATTCTGGATCACAGAAGATGTAGTCTGCATTTTCCTGCTTACCCAGCCCCTCTTACGAACAAACATACATAGCACAGTGAAAATCAGGTAAAGTTAGGAATCTGCAATGGCTCTCTCACTGACTGAAGAGCTGCTGGTGATTAGGGACTGAAGGGAGTTTGTGGGGATAAGTGCAAAAGGCTTTGCAGTTTCTGCACACAGGAGCAGCCGATGTGCCCTGTGGGGCACTCGGCAGAGAATGGGGGTTGTATTTTCTGTCTTTGTTTCCCCTTGTCTCTTTCTACTGACATTTTCATCTTGTTCTAACAGAAGTTTAACAATTTAAGTAGAAACAAGAAAAAAACTCTCAGTTTAAGGGATTATATCCATTAGCAATCCGAGCAGGATATATTTGGCTGTTATTATCTTCTAGAGCAGTGTATTTAACTGTCAACAACTTATTAGTCATATAATGCACCATTTAATGGATGCATTTTCCAAAGGATTGAAATAGGAATATTCCTCCATGAAAGGAATTAATGAGACCTATGTCCGATTCTGGCAAGAATTCTTTGGACTCTGCAGTTATTTGTGAACAATCTTCATCAACCAGTACTGCTTTATTTCCCAGAATTGCTGTGTCTCTAGTGGTATAACCATTTGTTATCATGCCAATCACACATTTCCTATATTTAAACAGATAAACAGATGGCTGGAAGGATCCTCAGGTCATGAACAAACCTGATCAGGGCTCTGCCACTGCAAAAACTTCTGCCCCTCATTTGCTGCTCAAGGGCCAACAAATACTGAGCTGATAAAAGCTCTGATGTAGTTGTCTCAGTCATTTGGCAATGGACCCTAGACAGAACAGACCTATAATTCAGTCTTAATGTAATAGTTTTAATATGTTTTCTGATGTCAGAAAACTGTAGGTAGGAGCTTGGCAGAACATAAATAAAGTTTGTGAGCCTGGAATGGTTCCAACTTGGCCTTAGTCATGCTAGTGAGAAGATGAGAAAATACGGAAAGTTTGAAGGTTTGAAAGTAATAGTAACAATAAAACTCAGCTCACCTTCGAAGGGGTAGCCTAGCTGCAAACAGCCCACAGCTGTGTTCATTTACAGCTCACACTGTTATCTAATTAGTAATAGGTATAGTAGCTGCTTCTGCAATTTGGTTAATTTACTATTAATAATAATTAACTACTTTGTTATGATAATGTGAAAATATTATCTTAGTGTTAAGATGATGATAATTATTAAAAAAAAAAAGTCTCCTTCAAAGGGTGTTTTGCAAGCACTGGATCTTTTTCCATCTTGAGGTTTTTGTCTGCAGATTCTTCAGAGCAGTTTGTATTTTTTAACTCCTGTATTTAAAACAGTTAAGGCTTTTCACCTTCAGAGGTTCACTGCCTGTTAGATCTGAGTGTTTGGCTGAGTCACTCACTTTTCCCCCAATTCATACCATATAAAATTCACACTTTATATTACTGTATTCTCCCTGCCACAGTTATTCTGTACTACTCTGCTTGTACTCTCAGAAGTTTGAAGCTAACAGTCTTTCTTCCTGGTGAGAGGCTACTTTATATGGGAGCGGCTCCCTGGATTTCATAAATCCTGGCAGGGAGGGGAAAGTCCAAGGCACAGAGACAATGCAAGGGCATCATCTGCTGTGAGGACAGGCTGAGAGTTGGGGTTGTTCAGCTTGGAGACGAGTAGGCTCTGGAGAGCAGACCTTAGAGCAGCTTCCAGTACTGAAAGGGGCTCCAGGAAAGCTGGGGAGGGGCTTTTTACAGGGGCATGGAGTGATAGGACAAGGGGGAGTGGCTTCAAATTGGAAAGGGGAAGATTTAGATTAGACATTAGGAAGAAATTCTTCATGATGAGAGTGGGGAGGCCCTGGCCCAAGTTGCCCAGAGAAGTCGTGGCTGGCCTTGGAATACCTCTAGGGATGGGGTAGGTTGGATGGGGCCTTGAGCAGCCTGGCCCAGTGGGAGCTGTCCCTGCCCATGGCAGGAAGGTGGAACTGGATGAGCTTTTGGGGTCCCTTCCAATCCAAACCATTCTATGATTGGATGCTTCACACTCTGGAATTCCCTGTGTAAGTCCTAAAGGTATTGTAATGCGGGTGGGGGACGAGGCTCTGCTCCCGCCGGAGGCACCTGGGGCTGCATGCTCCCCCATCCCTGCCCGCCTGCTCACACCAGGTGCTCTCACAGAGCAGGAACTGCGCCTCCCAAAGTGTGAACATGACTGGACAGGCTCTCATCTCTGTCCTGATTTGTGTTATAAGAAAAATCAAGGGTTATCCCTCCAGGTTATAAGCTTATTACAAAAATACAGTACTCTTCGCTAAGCCACCTGCAAGGAGCAGAACATTCTCAAAGCCCCATCATGAACACAGTAGCCAGCCACTCGCAGCAGGACACCCATTGCCACTGAGGCAGCACAGCCTCCAAACCAACAATATTTTCCTGTTTAGTTTAGGCCACTCTTTCTTATTAGAGCATTCACTTTAATAAGATATTATTGACTTTTTGGTGAAGGTGTTAAATGGACACATTTTTAAAGGTTGTGTTAATTTTCACAAAAATTCTTGCGGTCATCAGTTTGACCTCTTATTAATTTTACGGTGTTTCTTAATGCAGATGTGCACTTTGGAGATCAGTGGCAGACTGAAGGAACCACTCAAAGTGGAGTTGGTAGACTTGATATTGCACAAATGTGAGTGCGATGGGGCAGTTTTACATTATAAAAACCTGACTTGGGTGTGGGGAAGCTGTGCCAGGGCAGCACGGCTGGGACAGGCTGCCTTTGCCACCTGTGAAATATGTGTGAAAACAAGTGTGGAAGCGCTCAGGCACTGCGCGTCTGGAGTGGGTTGCAGCCTGTGGTTGCAGTGTGATGGCCACAGCGAGCCCTGAGTTCTCCCCTCGCCCAAACCCCACGCCATGGGGGTGCAGAGGTGCCTGCCCTCCCTGGGTGTGGGGGAGCTCAGGCATGACTGAGCAGGGGAGCGCGTAGTCCAGTGGAGCTAGGACATGGACAGACCAGATAGATAAATAGAAGCAAATATGGGCATAACTAGAGAGAGAGGTATGACGTTTTGGAAAGGAGAATATTATGTCTGTTCCGATCACTTGCTGTTCTGCAACAGTAGATTTAAAGCACAAGAACTCTCTTAACAAAATGCATGAACATGCAAACACCTCTTTTCCTGATGTTTAATGAGGGAGTAGACTTAAAACATGCCAGCAACTGTGGAAGCTCTGCTTCCTGCTACCTATCTTTTAAAAAAATAAGCCCCTTTCCCACAGAGTTGCTCTCTGTGGAGCGCAGGGGGAGCTGTCACAGTGTGAGCACTCTGTGGTGAGTTCACACCCTTCCTCACCTTGCAGTAACTTGTTCTTGTCTGTGCCCTCAACCCAGTCCTCTTATCAAGAGCTCTGCATGCTCTTCAATTTCACTCCGGAAAGCCAGAGGCTTTAATTGTACACAGGTAAATGCTAGGACATCTTCCCATCGTCTGTGTGGTTTACTCATTTGAAATGTTTTTTAACTCCTAAATGTGCCAAGAAATTCACGTCTTTGTGGTGCTTATTTATTAAAAATTTGTGCCAGCAGCTGCTGTAAAAATGTAGTCTGCTGCTTTTTATTTAATCTGGTATTAAACAGGATTTTTGTTGTGTAATATTTGAAAAATAATGTTAATGATGATAAGTTAATTAATTGTAATATTTGTGTATTGCCATTGCTGCATAACCTGGCTTTTAATGCTTTTTATGGCTTAGGACTGATCATTTGATCTAAAGGAGAGTATTGGTTTCATGGCTTTGCATGTTCTAAAGCAATGGTGCTTTGATGAGTTTGCCATTTCGTAACTGTTTGCTGCCTTATCCTGGAAGAACAGGAGCTCTTCTGTTCACCAGTTCTTCCTTTGAAGTCATCTTGTTGCTGCAGGCTTTTACATCTCTTCCTGCTCAGCTGTGTCTGGGATGATGGTTTTCAGTTACAGTCCATGGATCTGTGAGTTCTTGGAATGACTGGTGAGGGGTTCTCAAAACCTAGCAGAGCCAAGCCTGCAGTCGGTTCTCTCGGTCGCAGCTGCAAGAACCAATAGGCAAAGATGCACAGCCTTGAGCAGCCTGGGGTTGTTTGTAGGACAGCTTGTTTTGACCCTTGTGACATGAGAATTACAGTTGGTCCTAGAACAGTTTCTTGTGTTTTGTTACCCTTGAACAGGGGTTTGGGCAAAGAGACAACCCCAGTGACATTAGAGTTTTGAGCTTTTAAATGATCTGCAGTAGGAGCAATGGAGTAGGAATGTGAGATGGAGCAAGACCCCAAGAGCAAGGCTGGGCTGTCCAGACAAAGGACAGGCGCACTGCAGCGAAGCTGAGCCGTGTTCAGGAGCAGCCTACACAAATCACACGCAGTCAGGGACACTGCTCGTGACAGCGGCCTTCCACAATGAGGTATTGTTCAAATTTATCTTCTATCCTACACTTGGGGTTGAGACAAAGTTTAATGAATAATAAAGCTACACAAATTTGGTGGGTTTCTTTTTCTGGTTTCCCTGAATGTGTTGAGATCTTTTTGCTTCCTAACAGAATGTGTGGAATTCAGCAACGTACAATTTTAAAGACTTTTTTTTTTAGTTGGCTTAATGTTCTGTCGTTGTTCGCATGGAGCACCTTCCTGTGGCAGCAGTTACCATGGCTCCATTCTTTTTTTAGAAAACATGGATTTATGTAAAGAAAAAGAAGTTTGTATAATGCTGTCGTATTGGACAGTCAAAGAAATACCCACCAAAAGCATTTTCAATTCCAGAGCGAGCTGTTGGCAGACTTCTTCATTCTTAGAGAACCATGCCGAGTACTTCTTCCTTAGAAGAACAAAAGAGCTTTTATGCTTTAACATTTTCTCAGTCTCTGTGTTCAGTTCCTGAGGGGGGAATCCCCAGGTGAAAATGCAGCACAAAGAGGTTACGTAGCTGCCAACAAAACCCTGTCCTTTTAAGATTCTTTGGGGGAGGGTATTTATTCCAACCAGCGTCAGGTGTTCCTGAATCTTTCTGGTAGAAACTTGTGTAGTGCTGATGCAAAAGGAGGTACAGATTTTTATACTCTTTTTTTTTAAATAGGCAATATCTGTGTAATTGTGATCAAGACTGTGCCCTCTCTTTTCTTCATTGTGTTTCTTGCCCATAAAAACTGTGTAACAGGAGTTTTTACTTGGTTACTTGGGGCTGACTAGAGTCTGACAGGCCTGTTCATGGAAATGCCTTCCCAACTTGGCCAGCACATTCCAAATGAAAGGGGTCTGTGCTGAGTTTTTTATTATTACACAAGAATGAATTTACAGCTTTGCACCTTGTTTCCTGTTATCTCTCACCTTTACTTTTGGCTGGTTTGAGTTAAAAAATAATGAGTTGTGGGTCTTCTGTGCAGACAGGGAAAAATGAGCACTGTGAAATGACTTGGTGTTTGGTTTTGTATTCTGTGGAGTTGGAAAACCAATACAGGTGATGAAGAGGGACTGTATTTACTGCTACCTAAATTCCTTGCCTTTGGATTCTTGCTAACAAGATACAGGGATGTGGGTGGGAGGATACGTGTTCCAAACCTGCTGATGTTTGAAGGGTGCCCCCATGACAGGGGCTTTAGCGTGAGACACAAGGGGAGCACCCAGTATACGGAAATAGAGCACCTGAGAACGCCGTGCATTCCTTCCTCACAGGCTTGACTGTTCAAGAGAAAGACCCAACACTTCTAAGAAAATAGAATGAAACAGCTTGTATGAAATGTGCATTCAGTTTGGTGTGGCGATGGATCAGCTGTTTCCGAGGTACGGATGGAGTGCATGGCTGGAGGAGATAGGGACAGGCACATTCCCACCATTTGTGAGTTACTCTGTCAGAATGCAAGAATCTCATTAGTCTGTCTTTCCCTGGATAACAACACATTAAGTGTCTCTGAGTGGTGAACTAACCAATGGGGCTGTGATAGCTAGATTTCTGTATATATTTTCCCAACACCAAAGGATGCAGTAGCTCCTGGAAATTAAATTGTAAACTGAGGGTTCCTTTATTTTTTTGTTCCACAATGTTTTTCTCAAAAACACGCCAAATCCCATTGCCTTGAAATTCTTTTATTCAGTTCTTCTACAGTTCAGCCTTTACCTTCCAGTTCACAGACATCCGTGTGGTTTTCTCCAAAAGGGTACGGTTTTTACTTCAGTTGGACTTGGCTGCTCCCCACCCCCATTTTGCAGCGTACACCTCCCACCTGCAGCATTTTCAGTAAATGTGGGATCAATTGAGTATACAGAAATAGCTTCTTCTATAAAATTTCCGTTAAAAAAATAACAAGTTTTTATTTACAAAGTGTTTGCTGCTACAAAGTAGTATTTCCTATTGATTCAAATATACTATTTGCTAGTGCCAGTGTTCCTATTAGGAAAGTAAAACTTTGTGTATGCATTTCTTCTTTATATCTTTGTCAGCATTTAAAGCACACGCAGTACTACCACCTTCTTTTCACACTACTCCTAGCCACGCACAGTGTGGTAGTAGAAATTAACACTATTTCATCAGGACAAAAAAAAAATCAGCATAGCTTCATAGCAGTCTTTCTGCAAAAATAAAACTTTAGTTTATAATTTAAAGGTATTTGGAAAAAGAGAAATCTATGGAGAATTAAAAAATATGCAGCAAATTGTTTAAAAGATGAATGGGCAACCTGGACTCTGCTGAAGACACAGGAGTTCAGCACAAGGAAAGGGAGAAACAGTTCAGCCCAAGTGTTTGGGTGACATTTTGTGCCGACGCAAATCTGGGGGGAGGGAGGAGATTGAGATGGGGGGATCAAAAATTAATTAAAACTTCAAATCCCATATCACTAGCGTCCTTGGAAATTGGATTTGTCAGTGTGCCTGATCTTCTCCCCCACCCCCCGCCCCGTGTTTGCCAACACTCCTTTGAATTCAGCACTGAATGAGGTCAGAGAACTGCTTTGCCCACACTGGCTTCCTCCTTAGACCAAAAAAAAAAAAAAAGGAAAGAAGTTAAAAAGTCTTATTTCATGGAAAAACTAATGAATTTTCAGGTGGTTTCTGCATTTTAGGCATAAAAAGCAAGTGTCTCTACAACTTAATTCCATGTAGAACATGGTAGATGTTCAAAAGTGCCTCTGTAATGGGGGGACGGAGGGTGCAAGGTGTTTCTCATGCACTGCCTGTTGCAGGGGCTCTGCAGCACTGGCTCGTGTCCGCGGCGCTGCAGCTCCTTGGGTAGGGACTGACCTGCTGCCACCTCACCTAAGAGGTGCCAACAGACACATACTGGGGGGAAAACCATGCCTGGACTTGCTGGCTTGTTACTCCTGGCGCAGTGCAGAGTGGGCAGGTACAAAGGCTGGTGCCTTCGTCCCACGGCATTTGCAGCCAGGGCCTGAGGAACAAGGACGAGCTCATATCCCAGGTGTTGCCGGTTTGCTCAAAGGAGGTCTGATCTTTTTTGCAGTAGGTTTCAGTGAGATAGCGTCGTAACAGTGGCATAGGCTGCTCTCAGTGCTTATCATCTGCACAGCCTGGCTTTAGAGACAAGGGAAGGTGCCAGACACCTGCATGGTGGGCTCCAATTCAGCTGGTGGTTCTGAGGGAAGGTCTGGGAGATCAACAGTCTCCCTGCCTTAGCACAACCTAACAATTGGCTACTGATTTTTAGTTAGTTACATTATGGATTTAACAAACCCGCCGAATAAACTGGAGGCTGATTTTGTGGGCTTAACCTTTCCTGCTTTTAACTTTTGTGGCCATTCATAATAATTATACGTCACCTAAACATTTCAGTGGGAAGGGCCATGGGTATGTGGGGTTTTCTTTTCTCTCTGGACTGCCTTGCCCTGGTGGTGCCATTGCCGCTTCATGGGAGGCACAAGAACCAGACAGCGCTGGGGATTAGTGTCTGTTTCACTTAGCCTGGAGAACAAGACTAGGCTAAAACCAAGTTACTGTTAAAGACTCATTCTGTCTTGGGAAAGCTTCCTGTCTACAGTGTAGATGGGCTTGATTTACATCTACATGTAAATCAAAATTCGATGTAGCTGGATCCTGCTGTCCCATGGTGTTCACAGATCTACAGCCCTTTGCCTGTAAAGGATAGAGTACTTAAGCATGGCATTTAGAGAAGGCAGAAGATTTAAGTGGGTGCCACGTGTTCCAGCCAGTACAGAATACGAAGAGCAGCTGCCAGTCTGGGCTACTGGGGGATTCCTGTATCTGCTTGGAATTATCACGGCCCTCCTTCCGATTCTGATCTGATCTAAGTCAGCCTGCTTTTGTTGGTGGAAAAAGGAAAAACTGAAGCTTATCCTTTGCTCCATATTGTAATGAAGTGGATGGTTTTCTCCTGGGATCTGGATAGTTAGATCTCAGATGTTTCTTCTGAGCAAGGATTTTTGGTGTCCTGCAGCTTAGGGTGGATATCCTAAATGTTGGATTCTTGGGTACTGTCAAAAAGATGTAAGCAAAAAGAAAGCATTTTGGTTTGCTCTGATCTTTGGGATGGGCCAGACAAGGGAGGTATATTAAAGATGTTGAACGAATACAGGCTCTCTGAATAGCTGCACTATGCAGCTTTTTCAGCATCCCCTGTGACAGTCACTGCCAGCTGGATTAGGTACCCAGGGATGCTGACTCAGGTAATTAGATTGCAGACACTGCAAAGCCTGAGCAGCTCTACAGCGACTTAAGAGACGGCAGTGCGGAGCAGGGCAGCGAACAACCGGCAGCAGTGCTAGTTGTGGGCACTTTTTTGGCAGTATCCCTGGGTCCAGGAGACAAGACTTGCTTGGAGCCTCTTAAAAACACTCTCACCAGACTGAATTCTAACAGCTAAATGGGGAAGAGAGACTGATTTGAGAACTTGGCTAAGTGTAAGGAATGAGCATTTCCAGAAGCTTCGTGGTATCAGGATTTGGTTATATGAACACCTAATCAGCAAATTAAGTCTTTAGCACTGTTAACATGCTTACAGGTGCAGGTATGTGATAACCTATTACAGCTGATTGATTGGCATATTGCTTTTAGAGGGCAGAATTCAAGAAGGGGCATATTTTGAAAACCAAAAGCCCTTTCCCAGTTCATCAGGAACGCGGCCACAGGCTCCGCTGCCCAGTTCTGATGGCTGAGATGCCTTCAGCTGTAGAACAGACTAAGCCTTGGAAGAATTCAGCTGTGGTGTGTCTTTTAATGAGTCGTGCCTGTAGAAAGCAGAAGGTCAGCACTGCAAAGTAAGGCTTTGGCTAGAATTTTTTAAATCAAATCTTGAAAAATGCTGATATAGTCTTTTCCCAGCACTGTTTTATCTCATTCTTTAAAACCCTTCTGTCCTAAGAGACTCTAGGAATGAAAAGCTGCAAGTTAGGGGGTCAGACAGAAGATAATCGAGTTGGTTTGTTTGCTGTGTCCTGCGCCCTGTGGTTACCAGCTTTGTTTTCCAATGAATCCCAAATGTCTTTCACTAAAAGCAGTCTTCTCAATAGTCTGCCTGGATGGTTTTCAGCTGAAGAGAGCCAGATAATTATAAAAATGAGTACTGCCCCATGTTCATATGTGGTTAAATTTCAGCCATGCTCTTGAGTTAAAATGGCGGAAACGGTCAGAAGAAAGAGCAGTTGATGTTTCAAACTTTAACTATGGAATTCTAAATTCAAGCATCATTTTATGCATGAACTCGAAGGGTTTGTTTTTCTTAAGAAAAAAGGGATTAAAATGTGGTTATGAGGCCTTTTTACGTGAGGGTGAGTTGGTTGATCAGACAAGTCCTTCTAGGGGCATTCTGTGCACTCAGCACTTCCCAGCAGCTCAGGATTAGCAGTAGTGGCAAGCTAGAGTTTAAAAAACTAAACAAAAAATCCTTCACCAAAATGGAAGCAACTGCAGTGTGGCAGGTACGAGGTTCAATGAAGCGAGTTAAAATCATAGCTTCATATAAGCGGTATAATTTGCTTCAGCCTTTTCCTAAATACAGACACTTTGTTGGATGAGGGATTACTGCTGCTAATCCCAGTGTGGAAATGGGAAAACTGGCACCTTCATACAATTTTAAAAAACAAAATCCACAAACATTATGCCAGATTTCCACATAATAGAAAAATGCCGCCTCCCACTCATATTTTTTGGTTTATTTGTGGCGCTGACAAGTTTTTCTAAATCAAATTTAGATTTGTTTCCAACACGAGAGTAGCTCCAGCACTAAAGCTGTCTACTGCAATAGATATGAAAGCATTTACACCCAGCATTGTGTTGTTTGCAGCCAAGCACTCTCTGAATGTGTAACCAAGAGAGTGTTCCAAGACACAGAAACGTGGCACGCATGAAAATGGAAGCGTTAACTTTGTCTTACGATACCATCTGGCACCAGTGGCCGCTGGTTCCATAGCAATGAATGCCAAGGGTATTGCAGGAGACAGGAGAGGATGATGGTAACTGTGTAGAAAATGGAAAACCAGTCTTGCTAACGCCCAGCTGAGCCTGGAAAGCGCCTGCTGCTGGCTCTCAGAGGAAGGGGAGGCCTGTGCGCTGCAGCAACTGAGCACAACTACTGCCATTGGCTTTGTATGAGCTGTGGTTGAGCTCCATCCCCTTGGTACTCCTGGGGGCTCAGAGCTCAGTGCAGGTGCAGTGGCTGCCTTGTCAGGCCCTGCGTTACCTGCTTTGGTTGAGGGTGGTTTTATGTTGTTTTGTTTTTAAAAAATACGTCAGCTAAGATTAATCAGAATGATTGCAAAGTTCACCCGAGATCATACATGAGTGACTATGGCTGGATAAGGCCCAAAATCCTCCTAGTTCCCAGTCTGCAGTGTAACCACATGAAAACAGCGCTTCGCTGGAACTTCATCTCAACTGGAACTTGGCAGAAAGGATCCCAAGGAAGGAATTTCCTTTTCAAGCCTCTTCTAACTGTTCTAACTTGTTTTATCTTTTGTGTTCAACTAGTTCAGGGAAAATCACTTTTAAAATCTTGGTTCAATGGTCTAAAGAATTCTTTATGGGCTCCTCGGTAGTTTACTTAAAAATGAAAAAAAGTGATTGCTTGAAGTGCACCTGCAAGCCTGGAACCGTGTGCTCGGCTGCGCTGAAGGAAACAGACATCGATTGGAAGGGAAAGATCACCGACAATCTCCCTCCTGTAAAGCAGAAAAGCATAGCGATTCCTAATCTAACACATTCCATTTCTGGGCAGGAAGCTTTTTTTTGCAGGTTCTTGTAGTTCAAAGGAATTGTTTATAGTGTTCTGCTGGTTTTTCTTTTTATGCACCTCCTGAGTGGGAAATGTGAAGAAAGCATATAAAGGTAAAGGTGCCCCCAGATACTGGGGTGTGTGTGTGTGAATAACTTTGGAAAATGTTCCCCTCATTAATGAGTTCACTGGGCTCTTGCATAGATCAGGTACCTTTGATCTGCCCTCTCCAGTGTCAGGGGACTGACAGGAGAAGCCTTGAAAAAACAATGGGTTTTTAAGACTAAACGCAATTATCTATTTAAATTAAACGTCACTCGTGAAGCTGACAATTCCACAGTCACATGCCTGGAGTGTCTGTTACCCTCTCCATCTCTTATTTCCACAGTCAGTCCGGGGCACTGACTCTCATTGTTTTGTATTTGTAAAGCTTTTCTTCCTATGGAGGTAGTGTTACAGAATTGGTCGAGGTGAGGTGGGGCAGATCCCTCCGCCTGCTGCTGCCTGAGCCAGGAGCACAGGACAGACCGCACAGTCTCGCCCAGAGGGTGAACGACACAGTAGGCATAGAAGAATTCTTTTAATTTGTGCACTTACAACTCATTTGTGTCAGCTAAGCTCGATGGCTCCACCTGCTCCACCAGGAGCGGTGCCTAAATAATTGGGTGCCTCACATGCAGAAGGTTGATCTCCCTGCAAAGAGTTTCTACCTGGATGCTTTAATTTCTAATGCAAATGTGCAGGCCTGCTTGTTTGTGCTTGTTCCTCACCGTTTCCCTGTCCTGTACGCCGCCAGTCGTGTGCCAACTCCTGTACCACCGGGAGTCACCTTTCAGCCGGAGCCCTTGATCTCACTGGCTTTTGGATCTCGGGGGCCGAGCGCAGGCTTGTCTGGGAAGGAGCGGGTGGCTGCACCCACGGCTGCCGGAGCAACGGCCGCAGCCGTCAGGGATGCTCTGCTGCCACAGGCAAGGAGCAGCATCACATGCTGCCTCTGGAGCCGCAGGGTGTGAGCTCCGACAGCCCACACACCCAGTTCTTAGAAACATGTCAACTATTTACATACAGTAAAAAAAACCAGAAAGCAGTAATGCTCTTTTAACCTGGATTTACCTAATTAAAAATAGTTAACTTCAAGCCTAGTTAAAATACTGGGTGTTGGAACACCATGGGAAGGGTCCAGCTGCAGCGTACTTTGCTCTGGTATTCAAGGGATTTTTAAACTGTCTTTATGTTTGGATGCGGTGTCTGTGGAGCAGGGAGCCTCCTGCGCCAGTCTGATTTAGCAGCTCAGTGGGATTTGTGTGACTTTAGCCACAGATTATTTTAAGAAGTGGTTTGATGCTGCTTTTCAAAGCACGTCAAGGTGAGTGCAGAATTCATTTTAAGAACGCCAATCTGCCACAACCCGAGCTGACCAAAATGCAAACATGAAATGATGGATTGGTGACATTTAATTTTTTTCCAAAGAACCTCAGCCCATGACTTTAAAATCCCACGCCCTGAACACGCCTGGAACACGTGCTGCCCCAGGGCCTGGGCATAGAGGCCACTGTTTTTAAAAAAACCAACACATGCTACAAAATCCCAGGGATTATAAAGTCAGAGCAGTAAGGGAGAAGCTGCACTGAACACACCATAAACTAGAAATACAACTTTAAAACTCTTTTTCCCTGTAAAAGCTGGCGCAGAGAATACTGCTGGTTTTATCCTGACTGACTGCTTAATAATGGCTAAGAATAATCACGTATTTATAATAAATAAAGTCTGCAGTATAAATGAACATAGGAACCCTTTCAAAAGAGATGTATTGTTGTTACTTTTAGAGTAGCTAAAATGGATTTAAACTATTTCAAGATTCATTTAATCACTTGCAATTTATATTAAGAATCTTCTATACAGCAAGTTGGACAGAAAAAGCAAACATTCTAACAGCCCCTTTTCCCTAGAACAGTTTTCATATAAGATAGTTTTAAATAGCTATTTTAGCGCATTCGTGCGTGCTCTCTCCCCCTTCTTTTAAAGGTAGCCCAGCCAACAGACAATGCGAGAACTGGCATTCATTGACTGAATCTGGTTTTTTCTCCCTCTGGTAAAGATAAGGGGAAGATGGAGACTTGAGACAGAATGCCCCAAAATGGAAAATGTGAACTTGATGTTTACTTTGCCAAATCTCCAGGGAGTTTGTTCCTTTCCTTGGTTATAGCTGATAAAATCCCACTTTGCTCTGTGTCTGTGTCACCCTGTGTTCAGTTATAAAAAGTGTTCCATTTCAGCTGTGGAGGAATTATTTGAAGCTTCCGTTTTGCTTCACTGAACACAGTGCAGATCAAGGCAAGAAACTTCAGTAAAATCCAGACAGGAGCTCCCATTAAGAACATTTATGAGCAGCATTTTGTATATTCCATTTTCTACTGTCCTTATTCTGGGGAGGAAGAATCCTCATCTTCATCCTCTTCGTCTTCATCATTGAATGAGCATGGAGTTTCTCCCCGTGATTCAGAGTAGCGGGAAGTTGCACTGCTGGACTGTTGACTGCTAGGGGCAAGAAACTGCCCAGTTGCTAAGGCCACTTCAGCATCGAAACACAACCCTGGGTTCTCACTAGCAAAACAACAGAAATGTCCAAGTTTAGAGGAGTTTTCATGGAGTTTTAAGCTTCCTTTTTTGGCCTCTGGCTTTTCCTTTAATTAAAGAAACACTACTAATGAGGGAAAAACCCAAAGTTTTATGTTTAAAACAGCTAATGGTTATGACAACTGCCATGATACTGAAAAGTCACAGAAAGAAGATTATTCTTCCTAAAGCGTAGAATTGCTCAAGGCGGAGAAAGCATACAGAATAAATCCATCACAGTTTTGTCAATAATAGAAATGTTTGCAGTATGAAATTAAGCTACTAAATTACATGAGGAAGAACCTGTTCAGAATAATGCCTCCTTCCATTTTTGAAGGTGCAGGCAACCTCCAAGCAACGTATGGTTGTTGAGGTGGTTTTTGGATTGGGTTTTTGGTGGCGGTGGTTGTTCCTTGGTTGGTAGGTTGGTTTTTAATTTAAAATTATGATGAGATTGCATGGACTGAACTTCTTTCATGAAAACATAAATGCTTTCATAGTGCATTTAGACACCGTGCATTCTTTTGAATCTTTCTGAAGTATTACCAGCCTTTTCTCCACATGTAATTACCTCTTTGTAGTCCATGCCTAGGCAGGAATTTAAGGTTAATCAAGAAAACTGTCCTTATAATTAAAGGCTTGGAAGAGATTCCATTCTTTTGAAACACAGATACGTAATAGCCTGTATGTTCAAAATTCAAAGCACAATGACCTGACCTTTCAAATATAATTATCAGGGAAGACAAAATAAGAGGCTTTTTCACAATCAAAAATCAACCATAATGGAAGACGTCTCACTCTCTGCATGTCAATGGTACGGAACAGTGAGGGCACCGAAAGTACCACAAGGATAGAGCACTATCCTCAAGTACAAAAATATGTTCTTTACCTTGATTTAGCGTCAGAAGTGCCTCCTGCTGCCTCTAAATGTGAAACTGCTTGTGCTGAACTTGAAAGTAACCCTTGGTTTATCCATGAAAATCCTGTAGACATATCTAGAAGAAAGCACAATCGTATTGGTAGTTACTTAATCTTTTATTACTTTTACAGTCTTAAACTTTGCATTGTCCTTGCAGTCAGGATTCCTAGGTTAAAGAGAAGGTACCAGCAGCTTGAGTCAATTTTCTACTGTAGACACGTGCTGTTTAATCAAGATTAAATTACGTATAGGTACACCCAGTGTTCGTGGATGCCCTCAAGCCTTGCACTCCCTGACACTCAGATCAGTGTTTACTTCTGTGGAGCTTTTCCTGAAAAGGAGTTTTGGACTTCTTGGTGGGAATGCAGTGCCACGGACTGACCCTATCAAATGCCCCAGCAGCTCCAAATGCTTTGCTGCCGCATGTGGTGAAGGCATCAATGGAACTGCACTTGTCAGGATGGGCGATGCTGCCGCGAGGCCGCAGCCGGTGTTTCAGCTGTGCCTGTTCCGATGGCCAAAGGCAGTTTCATCTTGGTGGTCTCACAGCTGCCTGTAATGCAGACTCCTAATCCCTTCTGACACTGAATGGAGACGGCAGTCAGCTGTGGACAAGAACAGACCACGCAAGCCTCTGCTGCCAAGAGTGTGAACAAGAGAGCCAGTTGTACACTGCATGTGGGATGCATAAGCTTCCGCCCTAGGGACAGGAGATTCTAGGATTAAAATGGTCTTGCAATAATGCCAAATTCCTTGAGGTACTTAAAGACCCTCTGAAGAATGTGACTAGGTTACTTACACCCTTCACAGTACTTGTTTTTAAATTCCCTACCAAGTAATGCCTGTCACTCATTTGCAATTATGACCATTTCTGCCAAGAGCATCAGCAGACCAAGCCCACAGCCCCAATTATGGGATTGTTTAGGGGGTGGGGAGCATTTTTAATTTGTTTCTTAGATCAGGTGTTTCTATTGACCTACCCGAATTCCATCTCAACACAAAATGAAAATCAAAGTTATCAGGACTGTCCAGTTCTTTTTCATGGTGCTTGCACGTGGCTCCAGCTGCATTGGTGGCACAAGGAGTTACAGTCCTTATTATTTTCTATCCCCAACAACAAAGCTCTGTTCTGTAGAGCACAACAGCAGCGAAATGAGACTGTACTGCTCCCATTTCATCTAGAATTGCTCTATTAGAGCAGGTAAGAGGAATAACTGAATGTGTTTGTTACATGTGCTTTCTCATTTGCCCTTCCGTGTTCTCGTTAAGCTCTGGCTCCTCGAGATTTGGCAGCGTACTGCCTTGCGCAGGGGCTGCGGCAAGCAGGCCGGCACAGCCACGGGAACTGCCTCCCCATCCACTGGGATTCACAGGCTGCCTTGGTTTGTGCTGTGGAGACTTGTTAGCACCAAGTTATTAAATGATGTTACAAAGCAAAGCTAGGAAGGCTGCGGCTCCTGCTAGCAAACTCTTTGGAATGTGACAGAAAGCTTCAGGAACTGGCAGCTTTAGGGTGAGCTATGAGGACAGAAGACACAAGAACAGTTGAACAAGAAAGTAGCTGGATGGCTTCAGTAAGGCTGCCCCAAGTGCAGGTTTGTTTTCACAGAGCATGTGTTCCGAGTCTCAGTGTGAGACTTAGGCTTGAGTCTAAGCATGACGTGTTCCAACAGCGCAAGGAGGGGAAGTGAAAGCCTCTGCATGGAATACAGAGACTTCTGTTCTTCCAGAACCTTCTGGAGCCACTGGTTTTACTTAGAGGAGCTCAGTTCTCATTGGCACCTGCTGGCCTGGGGGTGACACATAGATTACGTTCAACCAGTTCAAGATGCTCTTATTCTTCGCTCCTCACCTTGGAAAGAGCTGCCTTCTTCCAGTTTGCTCCTCCATACATTCACTTATTCAAAATTAATACTAACTCACGAAAATCTGTTCAAGCTGTCAATTTTGTAATTTAAGAAATAATATCTTCATAATGCAGCTCACTCAGCAGTTTGTTGCTATAAGTCAGTGTGAATCAAGTTTAAAGGACAAGTGTAACCTTAAAACTTCCATATAAACTGTCCATAAAACTTCAATCATAACCTACTCTCTGTGTAGGTGAGTATTGTTCAGTTGGCTGCAGTTAACTAATGCTATGAGTGTGATCAAGAACAAATATCTCAAAGTCTCATCTCACTTACCTGTGATGTAGCCTTCCAAAGCTTTCGGCACCAGTGATTTTGCAGTTCGTAGGTCCTCAGCTGAGCACTTGCCTGCCTCAAGCCCGAAGGACATTCCCATTCTCTTCAGCACCTCACTGTCATCGTGAATCTCAAAAGTGTTATCGAAATTAAAGAGGTATTCAAATCTGCATGGAGAAAGTCAGAGTGAGATGGGCTGTCAAAGAGCACAGCTGTGCTTTTTTTGCCTTTTTTTTTTTTTTTTGGTAGGCCCTAAGGTAGGTCTGGATTCTTCAGTATCTGTACAGAGCCCTGAAAGAAAAGAAAGTGCTGCAAATGCCTTTTCTCTTCTGCGCCTGCGACTGGCATGCTCCAAGGCTTAATGTGGCACTTTCTCAATTGAAGTAACTTCACCACTGCAGGAAGAAACTCTTAAATTTTTCTACCTCATTAAATAGATTGAAAGGGGAAGAGAGAGGCTTCATTAAACATGAACCTTCACTTGTATTAAATCCAATACTTGTGCAGGTCACCTGCAGCCCTGTCACCAAAATCACTATTTTGGGTTTACTTCTTTTACATTTCTGTTGCTGCTCTCACACGCAGTGCTCCTCCTGTGAGCTGACCTATTTACCTGGCTACAATCTCATGTGTTTGGATGCAGCTCACAGAGCAGTCTGTTCAGAGCCCTGTGTTGCTGCAGGACTCTCAGGATGTCCATTGTTATTATCACCTCTAGGATGTTACTTCTGTGTTACATGGATGTTACGTGTGCTGTCCCAGGGCATGATCTCAATCAGCTGTTTTCCCTGGGCAGTGGATCTCTTTGACATGTCGCTCTGAGGGGCCTTTCACAGCACTGAGAGCCAGCCCGTGTTAACTACTGGCTGTAAAGCAATGCTGGGAAACTGGTTCCTGTTACTACTGTGCTTGCATTCACTAGTTAAAAAACACTCCAAATAACACCCTGAAGGGACAGCAGCAAATTTAAACACATAATTACTGCTAATAAACTAGAACTATTTCATTTGCTCAAAGAACAATTCCAGTCCACAAAGAGAATAAAACTCTGGGAATGGTCACTCTGGACACTCACTTGTCACTTGATATGCTGCAGTCTATAACTGTTCTTTTGCTGGTGTTGACTATTAGGAAAGGCAGCTGTATCGTTGAGTTCAAAGCTGGAGGGCCTTGATTTTGTTGTTCATTTTGCTGATTTCTTTGTACCAAGTTTTTGAACGCGATTTGCTGTAGAAAGAAAGAAAGAGATTACTGACAATAAAAGAGCAGACATCAGTGTTTCCAGGAGGTGGAACTTAATAGCTCTTATTTAGCAGTAACCTTCTGTCACAAAGTAAGCTGTGGCCTGACTGCCCGGTTGCACTAGTGAAGCTCACCAGAAACAGAACTTAAACACCCATCTTTCATACCTATCCTCATGGCCATGCCCCCCTCACAATCCCGAGAGAAGAAATGAGGAAGGAGCACGGAAGCTGGATGGAGAAGGGCTCCTCTTTCCTTTTGAAAGGGCACTGGAGTCAGAGGTCTTCTCTGTTATTTTATATAAACTCTTACCTCAGCCTAGGAGCTAGTTACACTGAAACCAGGGTGAACAGAAATGCCAGCATTCCCCCACTGCCTGTGGTTCTCCTTATCACCCATCACCCTCTTTTCTCTCTCTCAAAGGAATAGGTTTGGAATTCTCTGAAAGTTTTTAACTGGCTGTCCTTCATCCCACCACTTGCTCTACTGAACCCTTCTCTCTGTATGTATGGAGAAGTATGGGTTTAGGCAGTGTTATTCGAGGCACTGGAAGGCAGAGCACTCACCTGCTTCGAGGCACTGCTTACCCCGCTTGAGGGAAGGATGAACTCACAGAGCCCCAGGGGAGAGTGACCCACTGGACAAGGGACAGACTGGGCAATACTGACAGGTGCAGACAGTAAGGGAGGGCAATTCTGCCATTCTCCGGCTAATAGTTAAGAGGCCTGAGCTGCTTTATTTTCACCAGGATAATTTCATGTTACTCTCAGGGAAGCTGACAGTCTATCAGGTCAGACAATCAGAATTGCACCATAAGCAGAGAAAGAGTTTTGGTGGTGAAACACAGAGAAGCATCAGATCTTTAGAAGTTTCAGTGCGAACTGTAGCCATGTACTTGCACCAGGGCAAAAACAGAGCCTTATTACTGAGAACCTAACTTAAAAAGGTTGATTGCATTTATATTACTGCAAGTCTACACAGATTAAAACACTTCAGAATGCCCCTAGCTGTGGTTATGAAGCGTTACTTTACAAGCAAAGATGCATTTGAAATCTATTTCTGTAATCAAAGCCAAACCTCAAGTTATCTCAAAGGCGCACACTGGGATGTAAAAGAGCTGGATTTGTCAGCCTTTGACTCTTAGGATCCTAGAAATGTCCATCATCTCCGCTAAACCAACTCGGTACACAGTTATACAAGGGCAGTTGTAGATTGCATCGCTTTGAATCAAAGAGAAATTTTCCAGTGAGAATTACTTAGAGAAGGAAACCCTGGGGGGACCTGGAGTCTTCAGAGGGACTCGGGAGTCATTCCCGTTCTCACTGACAAAGCTCCAGCAGAACACTTAGAAAAGCCTGAGGCATGCAGATGCAGCAGCTTTTTTACAATAGGTAAAAATGAGCCCGAAAGGGAGGGTAAGAGGTGCCCCTGGTAGAATCTAGCCAAGTCACAAGCGTGAAGCTTCTGTCTCCAGTACATCAGAGCTGATAAATAAATATAGACAGAATTCCAGAAATTCCAACGTGTCAGATTTGCACTTGATAATTTCATTTATTTATTAAAAAAATAAATAATTAAAGTTAAATCTACCTGCAGCAGTAGTTCTTGTAGTTGGGCTCGCTTCTGTTTTATCCTTTCAATCCGCTTCTGTTTTTCTATCTTAAAATACAAATGTAAATACATCAAGATATTTCCTTAGTTACCTTCTTTATTCCACTGCACCAAACCAAACAGGCTTAGGAACTCCTTCGGGCAGCCAGCACCGTCACAGAAACGCACTCTTTCTTTGTAAATGCTGATGAATACCATGGCACAGTAAGCAAATTGCAGTAGTCTTTTCAGCCCTACTCACTTGCCATGTATTTCCTTCCTTTTCAAGCAGGTTCATTGCAGTCGCATGAGTTTCTCCACACAACAGGGCTGACAAACTGTAACTTCTTTGTCAAGAACTTTAACTCCAGTAAAGAATCACTTATTACAAGAGCCTGGACTATTTCCCCACCCATTCCTCCTCTTTCCTGTCATGCACCAAGTGCTCATTAGCACCAAATGAAACGCTTGATGGGGTGCTCTGGGGCTTGGTTTGTTTGCCCTCCTGCCCTACCCTCTTGTGGAATCATGTGTGCCCCTTCCGCTGCTCTCCTGGCAGCCACGCGTATGTGCAGACCCAGCTGGGGATCACCAGTGTCTACCCACTGCCCCCAACTTTATGTCTGGACTCCTTTGAGACTTGATCAAACTAACAGGATTTCAGCAACAAAAAGAGAGTAGAGGTAACATTTATTACATGAGCAAATCCACTGAGTTCTAAAATTCCCTTTTCATTCAGCCACTGAAACTGAACAATACTGTCTTGTAAAACTCAGCTGCTCTGACCTCCACTATTTTATTTGCAGTTTTGCTTTATGGTGGTTCTGCCCCACACTTTAACGTTTAAAATGCTTCTTTCAGAGCCTGGTAGAGGACATTCTTTGCTGGACAAATGTCTAACTCTTAAGCCAAATAAACACTACAGATATAATTTAGACACGGTTTCTATATAACAAGCTTTTTTGTACCGATTTCTCATTTTTGTACTGTTAATCTCATTAAGGAATTACTCTGTAAGAAGAGCTGGCACTGTACACAGCTTCAAATGCAACATTAATTCTGATTTTCACACCATGAGAATGCAGCTTTATTTTTTTCTATTATTTTCTAATATGTCACAGGAAGCCACATTTTAGGAGAATAGGCCTGGCTTCCATTTTTGGCCTTTGGAACTGGAGCCTGAAACAGGGAGTGGTGTCTGATCATTGTAGATGACACGATGGAATTCCAGCTCCCTATCTGTAACAACCTACTGAAGATGCCGCATTCACGTGAATCATGTAAAAAGCAGCTTTATCTGTAAGGTTTTTAAAAGAGAAGCCTGGAGTGACTGCGCACATGCACACTCCCAGGGTGGATTCATTTTCCAAGCTGCTCTAATGGACAAGGATAGCGAAAGCTTTTTTCTTACCATTTTGAAAGACAATTGATGTAAATGCACCTGCACAACACCCCCGTTCTGTACTGGAGAGGCACCTCACCCACCTTTTAAGATATTTAATGTCACAATTCTCACAAATATAGTACACATTAAGATGTATTTACAGTCATTACAGCACACTGTAGTAAATACAGTAACTTGTGCTGTTTATTTATAGAGCATTTGGCCTGAAGGACAAGCAGCATTTGTGTACATGAATTCTGGCATTGCTGCAAAACCACAGTAACTCTTAGCCTGCTGGAAAAGTAATGGAAATAACCAATAAGTAAAACTTCATTTCTTTCCCTGCCAGTTCATAATTAATATTTGACAACCTATAAGGAATTGTTTTTCTTTTTCATTTCCTTTGACTGGCCTTTCCAAGTACAGCAATCGATAGAAAGTCAGCCTCCTTTTAAATGTACACCATTTGTAAGCATAGCTGCCTTTGGACTTTTTTCTTGTTAATTCAAGCTGCTACAGGCGTTAATCTTAAAAGTAAGATTTAATCAATGTCTATTTTTGTAAGGTAAACAGAGATTTTTAAGCTTTACGTAATGTACACTAAATATAACTGAAGGAATCCAACATACCCTCTCAGTGTATTCAAATATCGAAAGATGTATTTTCATGGTGTGCAAGAATCAAAACCAATCAGGCTCAAATTGAGAAAAAACCCTCTTCTAAAAGAAAGCAGCTCTGTTCTCACAGCCTGTGAACTATACAGGATTTCCCGTCTGCCTCACCTTACCTCTAGATTCTGACATTCCTGAGCTGAGTTTGTAGGAAGGCCAATCCATCGGATTTCCTTCTTCTCCTTTGAAATGATGTTCATTGCCATCAGGACATTAAGGGCATCGTAAACTCTCCGCCTGATGTTTTTCTGATCATAAGCCTGCTAAGAAAACAACACAGTATTGATTACAACAGAAGAATTCAAAAGGGAAAAGAAGACAGAACACATCCTTCAGAGAAGAGCACAAGATAAGAAGCCAATGTGGCAGCTCAGGTCACCGTGGTGGTGTGACACAGTGCTACTGCCTGGATACCAGAGGAGAGCGGTTGGTTACAAATGGAAGCTCCCAGTCTGTTTGAAGCCTCTGCACAGCAAATTCCCATCATGGCAGGTCTGTTACATCTGAAAGGCCTGACAAGAGTCAGGGAGTACAAGAGCAGCCTTCTTTCAATGATAATTCTTTTGGCAGACTTCTCCATTTTTTTAATTCAGGGGGAATTAAATTCTTAATTTTATTTCATTAAAATGTTATTAATTAAATTTTTAAGGTTCAGAGGGTAAATATTTATATTAGGAAGTTGTTAAGCAAGTGAAGGAAAGTAGGGGGTGTGGCAGGACAGTGCAGAAACAGAAGGGACACAATTCCATGACAATTTTGTAATGGTCTAAAATTTCAACACATATTTGCTTACCGAATCTGCAGCCAGGTGGCTGTTAGAATTTGTAAATTCTGATACCAGCTCATCGGCGACTTCGTTGTATGAAGTTGTTCCTTTACGTTGAACTTTTTCACATACTTTCATTGAAAAATGCCTCAGACCCTTCCCGTTTTTATCTCCTTTTTTGCTTCTCTTGCTGGAGGGAGAAAAGTGATTACTTTAATGCACTGAATGTTAATGAGCCACTTTGTTACACAGCAAAACCTCTACTTTTTGCAGCAGGAATCAGAACTCACAACATTATGTACTACCTAAATCAAACAAAACTTTGCTGCTTTTTTGAATCAGTTGTTTACTTCTTGTAAGTTGGCAAAATGTTACACTGAAGCCCTTTCCCTTTTCTCAGCAATTTCTGCACTGACAGTATTTGCACACGCACTGCTGGGCAGATGCTTAAAAACCTGAGTTTGTAATTCATCTCTAGGCAGTTTCACAAAACAACAGCCAAGAAAGGGCAGGGAGGGAGAACCTCAGAAGGTGTTTATGTGCCTGGAAGCCAGATTTACAGAGAAGTCTCATGTTTGTGCTTAAAATAGGAAGGCTCAGCCGTCCCTATTTACAGTGCAGCAGAAGATACCTTAACTCTCCTAACAACCAAGTTTGATATCTGTGCCACCACAGTTAAGACTGAGAAACAAGAATCTTTTTTGTAGACAGTAAGTACATATTCATTGGGGTTTATGGTGCCAAATTATTAACTGGCAACTGCCAGGGTTATTTTCCATTCCCTTTCCTCCTCTAGAAAAGCAAGAGCTTAGATAATGGCCATGGAAAAAAAACAGGAGCCATTGGTTTTATCACCCAGCTAGATCTGGATGAGTATTTTGATGGAAGCCTTTGAAAAGCTCAGCTGTGTTGGTTTGGTGTTGGTTTTAATTCCAATTTTACCAGGTGGTTTTATATGATGTTTCAGGGAGATCCGTTATTTTACAGAAAAAAGGCCTGTTCTGTCAACAGCAGCAAGCTAAGGAAAACACTAAAATACAAGAATGCTTTTCAAAATTTTGAATGCATTTAAGAAAACAGGACATTGGGAGGAAGGGAGGATGGAAGAAAAGGAAGAGTGGAAAGGAACAGAAAACTTAAAAACCCAACACTCCTAATTACTACACAGATATTCAACGTGAGTAACCTCTGATCCGTGACCAAATCAAACCACCTCGGATGCATTCAAAGAACTTTAGGAAGTGAAGGAAAAGATTATCTGTTTTCAAGTATTTGTCACACTGAAAACAAGAACAATTCTGTTCCTAAAGATGCAGTATTGTTTTTCATGCATCATCTGTAACAGCAAATTTATCTATCAGGGAATGATAAACCAGAGAGGAGTGAATTAGAACTACAAGGAATAACACACAACACCGCTTTTACATGGAGGCGTTAGCACTTCTGGAAGACGGAGATGTGAAGAAGTGAAAAACAGATACGACTGCATACAGAAAATCTATGTGCAATAACACTCACCTTTCTGAAAAATCTGATTCTATAAATTCTCGAGTCCTCTTTCTGTCCCTAAGAAAAGACAATCCAGACTTAGATGAAAATAAGAGTATATATTTAGACTGATCAAGTCACTGTATTTGGGGCCTAGCTGGGTACTAATGTTTGCTGAAAAGGGAAAAACAGCACACACAGCACTTGACAAAACACGAGAGAAGGTGGTTAGGACTTTCAGGTTGTCTGAGCTCACTGCCAGACAAGTTCTAATTGCAATTTTACCTCGCATTCCCACAGCATTTCCTTGGATAACAGGGCCCTGGAACTGTGGTGAAGGAAGAGCTTCCCCTGGACTGGAAGCCAGGCTGCCAGAGGTTTTATGGGCCCTGAGAATGAGTATGCTCATTTGATTTGGGAAACCCATTTGTGATCTGTGAAGAGGAGTAAATAACGGGTAAAGTGAGGAGTCTGGAGTTGCAATCCTGTAGTGGAACTGCCTTCAGCAATGGCTCACCGCTGAGGTTCAGCAACACCACAGACCTTCCTCACCTCTGCTCTTCAGATGAAAATGTGACCTATGGTATGGACTTCTGTGGGGATCAATATTGATCTTGGCCATTTTTTATGGGTGAAACATTAGCCAAGCTTATTGGAAACACCGTGTCTATTTACTTTGACAGTACACAAACAGAAAGGTGGTGCTTCTCCTTGGTGGTGACGCAACTTGATGCACTGCAACTAGGATTCACAAAATTCATAGAAACAAAGTAGTCTTTGATAACTCCTTTTTCAAATAAAATCAAGATTAAGCAAACTCAGAAGGTACTTCAGGAAATGAACACACAGCACAAAAATCAAGCTTAACATGTGCTCAGCTGGGTCTGCAGTTTATTGGCTCTGTGGTGGGAACATAGCAACTGGGAAGTACAAGCCCATGACATTCCTTGCTTACAGCACAGAATGAAGAAAGCCAAGGCACAAACGTTATACTGGAATTTCTGCTGTTTCCTACATGCTCCATCTTCCCACCTCCAAAGTGGAAAAGTACTACTGACATTCATCACTAATTAGAAAAATTAACCTAGACAGGGAAACAAATCACTTCATTTTCAGAAGCAAGGCTTCTGGAGACACATCGGCTCGACAGTACCAGTATTAGAAAAACCAGCCATGAAATACTGTAAAGACTAGATCTGCCGAGAAGAGACAGACTGTCCTGTTAGCCTGGAGCACCTCAGAACCCCATGAAAACTTGTTGCTAATGTAAAACAGTAATAAAAATACAGCAGATTACTTTAACAATTTTCCATCAGAGTTTATTCTTCAGTGCCTCCTGAAGTGTTTTTGACAGTCTCTCCCCCACCGGCACCTGCTGATACGCTCAACAGCAAAGCTCCTTGGATATACTATAAATTTATGAAAAGAAATAAAGGCTTGTTTTAACAGGACTCATGGAATTGGGACTCTCCATTTCCACAAAGAAACAGACACTGCCTTAAACCGAAATGCAAATGGGCAGTGAAGTGACCAGCGCTTGTACTTCGTGTGCACTCCAGATGTTAGCAGTGCCCAGGAGGCTGAAGAGCACACACCTTTTAGTTGTGCAAGAACTAGAAGCTGTAAGCCAGTGTATAGATGCAACAGTATAAATGAAGGAAATGGTCAGAACAGATGCTCAAACAGCTTTGAATAAAACATGGATCTTACCCTGGGACCCAGCCCGAAGCTTCCATTACGTGTGTCTGTGTGACCATGGTCGGAGCTGGGTTATATGGACTCCCAATCAGAACACTCCCTGAATTGCTCAGTCTTTGTGATGTGCTTATGATCTATGAAATTTAGAAATAAAAAACACAGCTTTCTCAAGTAAACAGCAGTTACCACAGCCTCAAATTTATGCTAAGCATGGTACTAAGAATAAAAGCAATAATTTTGTACCAGGTGCAAGCTGCAGTCAAAATGTACAGCACAGATGTCCCCAGGAGATTGTCACAGACCAGAGTAATGACAATGCTGTTCAGGTTTCTAACTGCACCATGTTACTCTATTACTCACACAGACAAGAACTAGACAGATAGAAACAATTCCTGGGTATGGCAGAGCTACACCCATATAAATCTACCATCGCATTGTTCTTCCCAGAGTACATCTAGGCAACTTCTCGATCACTGTAATCAATAAAGCCTTCTTGCCCGTGGATTTGTCTCTTTTTATTGTCTGTCTTTGGTACTAAAGACAGACTGAGTTGCAGGCAAACCAGTTGCAGTTTCTAGCATTCACAAGTTGCCAAGGCATTCCGGCATGCTAATAACACAACGTTGTACCTATGGAACAAACATAAAGTCTGTCCAGTACAGACAGAATTGACATCTACCTAAACCTGGGGAAACTGTGTAGAATAGTCGTTAACGCTAAAACACTTGGTCTCAACTTTCAAATCATATCCAAGTTCATTCTTTAAAGTAAATCACCAGAAGAATTTGGATAGTATTTATAAATTAAACAGTATTCATTAGTTAATCTTGAAAATAAAACATACATTAAATTATTTTTATTCAGGTATGGCAAGATTAAAACAAAAGCTTCTTGGACAATGCTTTTACTTGCATACCTTATTTCACTTTTTTAAACTCCGTTTTCATTTACTCCATTTGTCAATGACATGTTGAGTAAGGACTGCAATAAACTTTGTAGTTTCCTTTACTACTTACCTTACCCAACACTCACATTAGTGTACAGCAGACACTTTGTTTGGTACCCATTAATACTGCTTAAGCAAGTAGAAAAAGTAGTGTCTGAAGAACTTCCCATTTCCTTAGCTCACTGAGCACTCCTTCACATCCCTGCTGATACCACACTGTGATGATATGTCTGTATTTTTTGTCTTAAAGATATAAATTTATCTTATTTATTTTTGCAAGTGGATAGCTTGACAGAAACAAGTGCAAACCAAACACAAGTTGGGTATTAATTTACTGGTTGACACTGGAGAACCAAAGCTCCCTGGCCGGCTGCTCTACACGCTGCACGCACACACGGGAAAGGTATCGACTCTTCCCCATTGGCACAAAGTAAGAAACACTTTGTGATAGAATGATCAGTTTTTAAAAGTGTGCGGGAGTCCAGCCCTGGTGTAACAGTAGCATGTGAGTGAGAATCAGCTATGCAGCATTCCAATCAAATGCTGAACCAATTCAGTGACGTTTCTGTTTCTTCTAACACTGTAAATACCCTTTATGTGCCGTACGCATGGTTCTGCCAGCATACGGCTGACATGCCAGAGAGAACAGATCTTAACTATTTTGCACACTGAAATGCATTGACCCACATTCCATCCTCTCTGAGGTTTCTCATTGCTCTGCCGATGCCTTGTAATTCATAGATCAAACACATCATTTTTAAAGAGTATTTTACATCAAATCTCCTCGCAATTCTCTTGTGACACCCACTACCATGTCCCGAGGTGGGAAAGGATGCTGGGGAGTTCGAGGCCAACCTGTCTGGCTCCCTCTGTCCCTGCGTGCCATCTAGCGGGGACGGCCCCGGCAGCGCACTCGCCATCAGCCCTCTCCCTCCCCACAGCAGTGGCTGCACAAGCACAAAAATCCACCTGCTGCTTATGGATCAAGCTGCACGTTCCTGGATGCAGGGCCACAGAAGGCACAAGCACACAAATCAATATTAGTTCAGTGTCACTTTTAAATTCACCACTGAATGTTTGCCTTCCCCAAAAATGCTACACCGAGTATTTTCAGAGGACTAATCCCATCTTTTCTTAAGAGCAAACATTTTTCCAGTGTGCCTGAAGTACTCGTGTAAATTCACTGCACAGCGTAAAACAAAAAGAAAACCTCACCCTAATTTAGTAAACAAGCATCTGTGGGATGTGTTAAATCCCTGTAATTAAGCGCTAACATTTTATCAATAATGCTTACGCTGTTGAATCTACACCTACAGACTGAATCTAAAGAAACCATGACATTAGTACACAAGAAGCCCACAAACTGTGCCTATCTGACCGCTCGCACAGCCCTGCTCTGGGCACTTAGCCCAGTGGTTCCCGTCTAGCCGCGAGCCCGCTCCACTGGCCCTGGGAAGCAGCCCCAGGGGCTGTGCCCTATAATGGCTGCATAAATGCAAAAAACCCTCATGGCAGCAGGATGGTGCTAACGCAGGTGCGATGCCAAAGGAGTGTTAACATCCCCACCATTAAGGACTTGCAAACAGTCTCTTCTACACAGCCTACCACACAACACAGCTGTGCACTGGATGTCTTACGAGACCTGTGTTAATGGCTACTGAATAAGAAGATGGTTTCTGTAGGAGATCTGTCTTTGCAAAGTCACTGAATAAAACAATGACAAATTTAAAATTAAAATAAGAATTAAAAAAATAAAATACAATAAAATGTGTCTCAAACCATGCAGTAGCTTTTGCAACTTCTACCTGCAATAGAACCTAAACCATAAGTTGAGTTCAGTTAAACCAAAAGCAGGGCCTTGAGCAGTCACTCCTAAGAGTAGGAACTGCATTACCTGGCTGCTCTCCCTTGTTCATGGCTATTATTTATTGCACTCACAAAATACACCTTTTGTAGTAGAACTATTCCAGAGAAATGCTACGGGGCGCTTGCTCTAGAAATACTTGCAGCAGTCTGGGTGCAGAGGAACACTGTTCTCCAGGGGACAGCCTGGGGCTGGTATTGCAGATGGAGAGCTCTGCACAGTGGAGAATGCAGCTCGGGGGGCCTGGCAGTAATGCTTGTGCCCATCTGTCCAACTGGGATAAAAGCCACTGAAGAACAGTCATAACTGCTGACGCAAAAAAGACCCACTACAGTTACTTATAAAACACACTAACTGGTTCATGCGCTCAGGCAAAGCGCTTGGCCAGCAGGCATCAGGTTACTTGAAACAGTTCCCTGATGGCCTCTTTAGTTCTTCAGCCACTAGAAAACCAAAAAGCATTCTCAGAACGAGATTCAAAATACCTGAAAGAGCCAGATACATATGCTCATACAGTTATCACCGACAGGAAAAAACAGCCTTAAGAAAAGTACTTCAAACAACTTAAATATCTAGCAACACATCTGAGACATTTATTCTCTGGCAATGCTGTTGAGAACATGACTCAAAATGCTCAGAGTGCACCAATAACATTCTTAATGAGATTTTCTTAATAGACTTTTGAGTAATAGTTCAACTGTCAACTGGCAAAGCTGTTCCAATTTCCGCTCAAAGCCACAGGCATTCCCTAAGGTCACATACACGATCGCAGCTGTGAGGGGCAGTCCTGGCATGCCAAGCTGCACCCACACCTCTCAGTCCAGGCAGGGCACTCCAGCAGCCCTGGCTGCAGCAGGAAGCGGTGAGTTCCTAGCATTGCTCACAGCTTTGTTTGTCATGTTTCCATATTACATCAACAGGAAGCCATGCAGCGAGTTACACGAGCCAGCATCACCGGAGTTGCAAAACTTACCATTTGGGGTCCAACATTCACATTGATTGGTCCTAAGGTTTTTGGCAAGATCTTAGTTGGGGAGTTGGTGCTGGAAACTGGTAATGTGATTATTGAAATATTACCTGAAAAGAGCAGTAAAAAGAGAGTTTTAAATCTGTGAACAACATTTTGGCAAACGCTCACACCATTTAACGTTTTGGAATCATCAGGTTTTTTGTCTCATACCCTGCATACCCCCTCACATAAAGCCTCTGGACCCTTCAGATGTCACAAGGGCACCTCACAAAACTACACCTTCACTATATCACCTTTAAAATTACATGTTAGAATTTTATTTCCAGAAATAACAACTTCTTGCCTAAGAAGAAGAGCATTCAGCCCGCCATTCATCAGCATTAAGGTAACAAGCATACCTCTAGAAAGCAGTTCGCACGCAAGTCCTGTTTATAATCATAAGCACACATACAAAACATATATCCATGTATCTCCACAGCCCTAACCATTCCTTGTCTGACTTACGAAAGCATTCCCTAAACATCGATGCAGTCACCTATCACAGCCCATCACTGTACAGATGGAGTAAATGACAGCTTTACAACTCACCTAAAGTAACAGAGCAGGCAGCTGGACATCAAGAAAAAAACAACCGTGTCATCTCTACCCCAGTGTGTTCTCATCCCAAGATCTTTATCATCTTTGTGATCCTGGACTGCTTACAGATCTAACTCACCCTGTTTTACACAGAGAAGCGCAGGTCTATGCTGAGCGCCTCACAAATGCTGCTGCTCCTCCTCTAGTCCAAACCGTATCTTGTAATCTTGATTATTCAGACTTAATGTCTTAATCAGAAATGTTGTGCAAAACTCCTTTTAGCCCATGAGCATTCAACTGTTGTACACACGTCACGTAAAGCAGTGAACACACTTATTTATCCATGGAAATTGTGGCAGCAGCTGCTCCTGTCTCTATGAGTCTCAGAGAGCTGGGAATTGATCCATCAAATACTTCCCCCCATTCTTATGTACAGCCTTATTCAAAATGGGGGAAGATAGCAGTGGGTAGGAGACAGAATTGAATACAAGGAAGAGCTGCTGCTACCTTGTAATCCAGAGTGAGCTTGGGTCTAGCTGGGGTCTCGAGCCCTAAGGACAAAGACTGGCTCCCAAAGAGCTCCTTACACTCTCTGACACTTGCAGACAGGGACTGAATGCACCTGGGGTGACAGGTTCCATCAGAACAGCGCTGACACCAGCCCTCACCAACACTCAGCTTAGCCTGGAGGATCCCAAGCTGACCCAGTGATGTCAGACACCTCTGTTCCCTGGTCTTTTCTCATACAACATATTCTCTAATGCCCTCTTTCTCTTCTCACTTGGTCCTGAACCATGCTCTATGAACCAGTTTTGTACTACTTTACTACACCTATGTTCTACCATGAGGTAACTGGAAAACCAGAAATTCAACAGTGTAGCTATTCTGTAATATGAAGCAGAAGCAACACAAGTGAGAGAAAAAGACTAGTTAAAAAAGGATCTTCTGTACCTACAGCACAGAAATAGAAAAAGTGTAGCCAGATTAAAAAATGAACAGAGATTTGAGAAATATTTACAATCTAACAGAAGATTCTAATGTTCTCTGTAAATTCCTTTGGCATCTGAAGTAACACTACTGTTTTCCAGAAGGCAGATCCGATTCCAAGAACACCTTCTGAAGAAGCTTACTGCTTCTCTAGTCAATAAATCAAATAATTTATTCAGCCACCTTGAAAAAAATAATTTATTCAAGTCATCTTGAAAAAAACTTTCTAAAACCCACACGCTCACAACCCCACGCCCAACAGTAAATCCATGCTCTATTATGAAGCAATTTTTGCAAGGCAGTGCCAGAGTGCAAGAAGACAACAGTAATTTGTGATTTACATACACTGTGGGCCCATTTTGAACTCAAAGAGTTCTCAAAACTGGCCACTTAATTGTCGGTTTTACTTTTTGATAGGATTTTGCCCAGAATTTACTCAGCTGTGCTAGTGTATTTTCATTAAAACCTAGTCTCTCCTCTCACTGCAGACTGTTGTCATCAGTGATGTGCCTGGTGCTAAAGCTTCTGACTCCTTTTCCTTCAACATCAGCTCTCATGCCAATCCTCCTTGTCCCTTTTCTTAGCAGGAAGAGGAAATAGATTCCTTTCCCTGGTGCTGACAACTTAAGTCACCTGGCAAAGCGCAGTGCCATCGGGTTCATAGAATCATAGAATCACCAGGTTGGAAAGGACCCACTGGATCTTTGAGTCCAACCATTCCTAACACTCCCTTAAACCATGTCCCTCAGCACTTCATCAACGTGTTCCTTAAACACCTCCAGGCAAGGTGACTTGACCCCCTCCCTGGGCAAACTGTCCCAGTGCCCAATGACTCTTTTTGTGAAGAATTTCTTTCTGATATCCAGCCTGAACCTCCCCTGGCGGAGCTTCAGGCCATTCCCCCTTGTCCTGTCCTCAGTCACTTGGGAGAAGAGCCCAGCTCCCTCCTCTCCACAACCTCCTTTCAGGTAGTTGTAGAGCGTAATAAGGTCACCCCTCAGCCTCCTCTTCTCCAGGCAAAGTTAGGGTTAGACCAGAGTTGGCTCCAGCAACGCTTCTGCAACGTCACGTTTCACAATGCAAAAGTGAGCCCTGTCAGACAGACTGTGCCACACAATCAGTACAGCCAAATGCACTGCCCGCTGCCGCACATCAATCGCTGTGCACACTGTTTGTTTCCTTCTCAACATGGGGCACGAAAATTGTAAACTATTAGCACTGATAGCAGTTTTTAACAGAAGTACGTATGTACTCCTGCTTTGAACACACATGCAGACTCTGAAAACTATAGCTTAAAAATACAATACCCGTGGCTGAAGCCACACACAGCCACCAGACTGAATGTAGCAGCCCTGGAAAAAACATGAATTAAGAGCTGCTGCTGCCCTGTGCCTTCATCTACAAGGCTACCTAGATAAACGTACGTTACCATTAGGGCAACTTCAGTAAATACAAGAGTTGTTCAAATGTCTCGATTTTTAAAAAGACAGTTCTTTACATAGGACACCTTTACAAGTCTTTTTGGATAGAGTTACTGTCAATAAGAAAGATCACCTCCTAATCCTTACACAAATTCCCCATTTGGCAGCATCAGCATCAAAATAAGTGTACGAGATGAATAAGTTTTCAGTGAAATGTTTCCTTTATCCTTCCTTTTAAACTTCTTCATGGGTAAATGTAAATACGTGACCATATTGACTTTTAAACACAGACAGGACAGAAAGGGACCGGTTTCTTTTTATAAGCGAGGCCTCTCTCATCTACCGTGGACAGAAGGAGAGGGCAAGGAGAGAGCAACCAAGCTTTTCACAATAAGAGGTCATTCTGTGTGTTTGTCAGCAGTTGAAAAAAGGTTTATTATTTACAAATAAAATATTGTCTCCCTTCTGTTTTCTTTTTTTTTTTTAAAGTGTCATAGTCCAAATATTTATGTGACCTCGACTGCTCTAAATATTTAATGGTGGCAACACCACCTTCCCAGCTCTCCTTACAGCAAACACGACAGCTGGTTCAGTGAGCTGCTGCAGAGAGCTACCGCATTTCCAAATAGGTGGCATCAGCACCCCAACCTAAAGAGCCAGATTCTGCAGTCAGTATCGCCAGCATCACTGCTCTAAGAAGAGAAATGCACCTTCCAAGAGCCTCCCGTCCTGCCTGTGGCCTTCATGCTACAGCCACCCAGGTCCATGGGACACAGCTCCCACTGAAAGGCCTGCAGCTGGCCAGGACCAGTCCCAGCACAATAAAAACATCCCCACAGACTGGAAACTGCTGACACAAGCTCACTCAGCTCAGAGAGCAGCCACTTACTTCCTAAGATGACTGGCTGTATTTTACACCACACTGGTGAGGTCAGTGCACCTCTGTTTGCTGAAGAGCTCCTAATTTTTAAAGTTCCAAAGGCACTGTAGTCTTACAATACAGCAGGCATCAACAGGAACATCTCTTCAAGTCTTATTTATAAAACAGCATAGAAAAAGTAGGAGGAAGTCGATGTCACACTGTAGATCATCTAAAAATATTCAACAGACTTCTAACAAACATTCAACAGATTTCTGTATTCAACTTAAAGCAGAAATATCACCAAACTCATTATATACACTTTATCACACAGCAACTGCAAAAGCTTTAAACATGATCAAATTCCAAATAAATGCCAAATTTCAATAATATCCATCATCCGGGGACAAAAAAGATTATAGTGATTTATGTCTCACTGAAAAACAGCAGTGGGCACAGTGATAAGCCGAGCACAATGAGATCCATCAGCCTCCTGGCCATGGTAATCTTACTGCATGGATGAAAAAGGTCAGCAGAGATGGATCAAACTAGAATGATTTGTATAATAATGCTCAATTCTTACATAATGTTTCTCGGCTGTACTTTCAATGCACAAAGGAGGTCAGTGTCATTCCCATTTTACCTATGGAAAATGAGCATGTGGGAAAGAAAATCACTTGCAGCTCTCAGAGGGAGGCTTTAACTACACTATATATAAACCCACCACAAACGGAGCATGTTCGTCACTGATACAAATTCAAACCAAAAAGCTGTCAGTGGACATATGTATGTTTCTCTTAGAACAAAAGCACATTGCTTCTACATAAATTGTTTTTCCAGCCCTCAGTCACCACTATTGTTTCTCATGGAGAAAAAATGGAGTTGCTATTCTTTCATATTTAGGAAAAGATGATCACTACATCTGGCATTTTTCACTTGCATGCACCAAGAAAAATTCAATTTAAATGATTGTTAGTTCCAGCAGTCACAGAACAAAGCTATTCTTGTTTATGTCCATGTACGCTCAAACACACACGCTAACTAACCACCTAACTTTAAATCACTGTGCGGCATCCTGAACAGCCTCCCTTCACACAAACATCATGAACTCTGATGCAAATACAAAGCTAAAGAGGTTTCAGTCATTTTTTCCCATATAACTAACTCTGTTAGGTCTGCAGCTCAGTTGCAAAGACAATCAGAAACAATGTCAACTAGAGAATCTATAGAATCTGTCACAGCCAGTTTGAAGGAAACCATGGCTGATGGGCAGCCCAGTCAGCTGGGGTCACACACAATGTGTACGCCCACAAAAAAAGGCTTTGAATTTTTATACAAAACACCAGGGAAATGTTGGTAATTTGGATTTCATATCTGGAGCTCTGGAACAAATGCCCCAGTTTTTCAAAGCACATGAATGAACGGCCATTTTAAGTCACACAGCCAATGGCTTGGCAATAAAGGCAAAAAAAACTGTTCAGAGTTGTGAAATATCAGCAGTCCCTCAGGGTATTTTGCAACAACACATGATGAGTCCTCAGGCTTCTCTGTTACACTAAAACATACTCTGATCTCCAAGATCAAGGTATAGTATTATAAAAGCATATAGAAAACCTGAATTATTAACATGTTATTAGTACACATAGATTTTCTCAGCACACTCTTCATTTGTTTATTGCACAAACTTTGTAGGCTAGAAACCTCAATTTAGAAACTCCACAGTATATAGAAGCACATACATGTCTAGAAATATTTGAAATCAGAGACCTGTAAAAAAGAAAAAACAAAATGGGGAAGACGATATCTCAGTGAACTTAAGGCTTACACCAACCAGTATATTTTCAGTCTTTCACTGCTCGATTTGAGACAAATGTATATGAGTTCACAGCTGTAAGAATCTCGACGTACTAACTGTAGGCCTATCGATAATGGATTCTGTTGGCTTCAGTCACTTCAGCAGATCTCTTCAAGCACACAATGTTAACTCCCAGCGCCCTTCAGGAACCCCCTGAGGCCCTGCTCAGATAGATATTGCAGACACTGCCACTAAAACTTGCTTTTGGAGACCTCATCACCAATGCTCATTGCTGCCTGCAGGCCAGCACAACCACAGCTATGGCTCTGCGGTGGGTTTGCCTTCTTTTCCTGTGGCAGGGGGGAACAATGGGTATTTTTCTGCCTGACTCTGTTCCCAGTCCAGTGAAGCTCAGCTGCCTACACAGGTATGCAGACACTGCACAAAGAAAAACATTTAAAAGCAGTGGTGAGGTGAGCAGAGCCAACTCTACCGGCACTGTTGCCAGAGAAGATGTCTATCAAAGCAAGCAAAAATTGCATCACAAAGAAGGGCAGAAAATGGTAAACAGGTTAACTAAAAAAAAAAAAAAAAAAAAAAAAAAAAAAAGAAAAAAGACAGACAGCTGCCTCAGTGGTGCCACTGCAGCGGCACGTGCACGTGGCAGACCTGCGTACCGAGAAGGTTCTGAAACATCAGCCCTATCAGGACTCAGTAAAAATAAGGTACTGCAGAAAGAAAGATGTGTTGAAAGAAAGTTCAATGTGAAGTTGTATTAAAAGTTATGATTCCCACACAAAACAATCGGGGATTGCAATTTGATCTGATTAAGGGATCCTCCCTCATGGAGCCTGGCTGCCTAGAGCTGGGGCCCTTCTCCTGCCACAGCAACACAGAACACCTTGTAAATGCACAGAACTGAGAAAGAAAGTAACACAAAAGTATCAACTAAAGACAGCAGGGCTCACCAACACTGTTGTCTTAGCCTACATGATACAGTTTAAGACAAGAATCAAATGTCATTTATAGTTAACCAGTTGAAAGCTGCTGTTTCTCTCTTCCATCCCCAATGAACAGATAGCTGTCAATGCACTGTTCATGGACAAAAGTGTATCAGTACCCAGTATCTGCATTTGGATACACACACATCACGTAAGCAGATCTCGTTTAGGAGCCAAACAGAACAGTTAACCCGGAAAATAAATTATTTTTAAAATGCAAGAACAGTGCCAATGGAAGAAAACAAAATACAGTTCCAGTAACTTCTAAAATTTTTTTACAGGCACTTAAAAATTCAGAGTTATTTAAATTTTCAGGTCGTTATCTATTGAAAATTAAGCTTGTGCGCCAGGTGACTTCTCTGTGTATTTAACTGATCCAACTTACTTTTGGGACTATCCCTTAGTCTTATAATAAGCGAAAAGCATGCCAAAAGAAGACCTTGGAAACAGCATCATTAAAAACACAATCTATCCCATACAAGTTACTCCCTCCTAGACTTTGTTACACTGCTGTCAGATGCATCACCTCTTCACTGCCATTGGCAGCTCAGTTTTGAATGAAACACCCTTCTTCAGCAGACACAGTAGTCTTCAGAAACAAATTCTTGTTGGGAGTTTTTCCAGCTCAAAGTCTGGCAAGGTTTTTCTTCCTCAAAACCAAGCCTTCTTCATCAATCCCACTGATTTTGATGTTGGTTTTGTTGTAATTGTAATAATTCTGATCAAACACCAACTTGTCAAGTTTATGAAAAACATTAACTCCTATTGAAACCTCTCCCCTTCCCCAAACCTAAACTATTCTTAGTTAAATATGTTCTTAACAAGACTCTGCAGGCACAGTCACAGAATAGTAGGAGCAGGGCCATGGAAGGCCACCTTGTCCAACGCCCTGGCTCAAGCACGATCACTCAGGTCACCTCTGGAGGACACCTGGTCCAATGCCCTGGCTCAAGCTGGGTCACTCAGGTCACCTTGTCCAACGCCCTGGCTTAAGCAGCGTCACTCAGATCACCTCTGCAGACACTCAGCTCAAGCAGGGTCACCCCGAGCTGATTGCCCAGGACCACATCCAGGTGGCTTCTGAGCATCTCCAAGGATGGAAACTCCACAACCTCTCTGGGCACTCTGTGCCAGTGGTTGGTCACCCTCACAGTAATTGTTTCCTGATGCTCAGAGAACACCTCCTGTGTTTGGGGCTGTGCCCATGCCTCTGCTGTCACCAGGCACCACTAAGAAGACCCTGGTTCCATCCTCTGTGCACCCTCCAGTCAGGTATTTATAGACACGGCTAAGTTCCCCCAAACCTTCTCTTCTCCGGGCTGGGGGGCTCAGCAGAGAGGGACAGAGATGAGGGAAGCAGGGGGGGCAGCATGGAGTGTGGGGGGCAGAAATGGGCAAGGCAGAGACGTGGGGTCAGAGGCAGGAGAGCGGAGATGGGGGTCGGGGATGGGGGTCAGAGCAGAAAAGAGGGTCAGGGATGGGGGGGTCAGGGATGGGGGTCAGGCCGGAGATGGGGGTCAGAGATGGAGGGGGCAGGGATGGGGGGCAGCGTGTAGATGAGGGGGGTCAGAGACGGGGGTTAGGGGTTGGGTGGGGCGCAGGCCACGACACCCCCCCCCCACCCGCCCCGAGGGGGCCAGGCAGGAACAATCACGCGCCGAGCGGGGCCGCGGCGGGGCCAGGCAGGAGCAGTCACGCGCCGAGCGGGGCCGCACGCGGAGCCGTCGAGCTCGGCCGGATCCCGCAGCACCCCGGGCACCCGTGCGGGACAGCAGGCGGTGCGGGTCAGGGACCGAGCCCTCCGCCTGGCACCAGCGGGGGAGATGCGGGTTTCTGTTTTGCAACACGTGGACGGAGTTACAGAACGGGAAGGGTTTGACGCATTGACCGGGAACGTCTCCTAAACCCGTTAAATGCTCAGTTCTCCCGGTTACACACTTAACTGTCCAACGTGACCCCTAGGGCATCCCTGATTTAATTCACGGCTTGAAAACATCCCCCAAACCCGCAGCTGAACTGGTACTGCCCAGCTCAGTGACAGACCCAACCCTACCTGCTGAGGAGCAGAACTGGAAGCATCACACTTCAGTATAACATGGGCCAACTCCACTTATCTTGCCACTTGAACGAGGGCTTGGCCTAAAAGAGCACCTGAGCTGCTGATAACTGACTTTATTAGGCACCACAGTTCTGCCTACACCCACGGATGCGTCAGCCTAGTTGGCATGGAGCACACCAGGAGTTTCTCCCAGGAGGCACAATCCACAATCAAACCCTAGAGGAACACCTAACGTGTACGTACAGCCTATCCCCAAGGCCAAGAACAGCAGCAATCACCTCTGTACTCCAAAAGAGGAGAAGGAAGCATCCCTTTGGCACTCAGTAACCCAAGATTATTCATCCACTAAAGAATGAGAGGCAGGGCCAATTTTCTGTGTCTGGGAGAAATAAAATGTAAATGTGTCCTACAGGAGCAATTCTCATCACTCGTCTACCAAGTACTTTTAGGTAAGGAAGCATCGTCAGCCCAGCTCGCCAGAGCTGAACCGTTCTGGTTGTAGCAATAATAACCTACTATGTCAAAGACTGACTGAAAACATGATTGAAAGTGACTTTCAGAAAGCAGATACCCAGACTGTGCTGTGCCAAGTTCTTACTGTCTTTTACCCAGTGACCATCCTTGCAACAAGCAGTCTCTGTTGTTAGGTGATTATCCTGGCCATTTGTCAAGAGCCACCTACATGTGGCATTCCCTCTCAGATCCAATGAGCATTCATTTCAAGCACAGGAAACCAGATCCAAATGGAGATCCTTTAGCAGCACATTATTTACCATCAAGGAAAGGAAAAAAAAAACACAGGGCTTACTTTATCTTGTAGTTATTTTTACTACATTCTTTTCCCCTCTGAAAACCTGAAGATCTTCTAGCCTTTGTTACTTACAACTGCATGTCAGTGATGAAACATCTACCAGTGTGGATGTATGAAATACATTTTGAACATTTAAATGCTGAGTCTCCCAGACTGAACCAACCATATGCAGTGAAATCAGCAATACTAATTTAGTAAACATGAGAGAGAAGTAAGTCTTGATGTACACTTCTTTTCTATGTATACAAATAGAATTCTCTTACCTTTTGTTGGACTCTGGTTCTGATCTATAAATCCTTTCAAGTCTCCATTTGTGGAAGTCACACCAACCTGAACAAAACATTTTTGAAGTCTTAAAATATGATAAACCTTTCTATGTTTTCTAGTATTGCAACCAACAGTATTACGAATGTTCTGCATTTGTGAAACATCATAATCCTATGGACAGTAGAGTCTAACAAGAACATGAGATTCAAAGCAAAGGATCCAAGACATTTATTGTGTATATAAAGGCAAATTCTAATTTTAACTAAGTTCTTACTCAACAAAAGCCCTAAATAATCTGATACTGCAGTATACGTGAGCCAGGCAGCACATTTGGGCTGTTACAGTGTAGTCCCTGTCCCCTCCAAGCCAAACAGAGCAGCTGCCACCAGTGACACAGACAAAACGGCATGATGTCCAGCAGTCTCAGCACTAAGCTGCACTGTCTGCAGGTCAGAGGAGATGTGACCCGTCGATGTATTTGAAACACATTCTCTAGGGTTCAGGGATAAACTGATTTACCCTGAAGGTGAATTACAAGAGACATGGAGAACATCAATCACACAGAATGCTGCATCTCAATTTTAGCAAAGCATAGAAAGGTGGAATTTCTACTGAAAACCACAAGATCCCCGTTTCTGGATGAGGGAGGGAAGAGATGCAAAGTCCCTCAGATCCCAGCTAGCAAATAATGGGTCCAGCAACAGTAAGTAACAGTAAAGCAGTTTCAGAGCATTATGCTTGCACCACCAATGCTCAACTAAGCATTTTGTTTTGCTTCCAAGACAGAAGCTGTGCTAAGCACTGAGGGTCTAAGCTCTGTTGGAGCAGTAGGCAATGAAACTAAATACTACAAAATCTCTTTTTAAAATATAAAATTTGAGTACTTCTGCCAATACTTGGCACAAAGAGTTCATGTATCCAAGTTAAAAAAACCTAATCATATAATCAAAGGTCAAATACTTGCTTTATTTTACAGATATACATAGGAATAATAGAACATATGCTAGGGCTGCTCGGAGAATTTTTATGATAGCAAATTAGAGAATCATTTCATTGCAGACATTAAACACGAGCAACATAACACTAAAATAAACTACATAAGAACGAAATCCAAGTACTACAAGCATTCAATGGCTCCGTTTCACAAAAGAACTTGTATTGAGCAAGTAACTTTTGAAGGGGGAAATCTGCACACAGCATTGTGACAAGCTCTTCTGAAACAACTCCTATTAAATTCTTTTTTGCCATCAGGAGCAACATACAAACATTAACTGTTGTTGCACTGTCCTGATAATAAAATACTGCCTAAATGAGCTCTGTTATGTGTTTCTGTAAACAAGCCCTTAGAGATGCTCTATATAGCTCATCAGTTTATCTCAAACGTTGTATCAGACTCGCTCTTTCCTGTCACACCCAGCCTGACAGATATTTCCAACAGGCAACCAAGTCCTCTGGCTGCTGTGGACTATGGGATCACCAGCAGTGGCTTTTGAACAGAGCTATTCTTTCCCACGTTTGGCATTTCTCCCTTTTGTCTCCCACCAGGTGGCAGCGGCGCAGAGGCAATGCAGCAGGGCTGGGGAGCAAGAGGACAGGAACGCCTGGACTGGAGCCAGGCGAAGAGGAGGAAGACAAACGCAAAACGTCTCCTATCACATTTCGGTAGCAGGTACATACCGTAAACCAGCAGTATTATAATACTCTGTCCCTTCGGGTGCTTTGTTCAGGGCTGCTCAGGGCTTTGGGATTTGAAAACCCAAAGCCCTTGTCCCTTCGGGTGCTTGGACAGCAAGGAAAGCTCACGTGGCAGGAGGCTATTGTGATCCCTTACACTGAAAATGTATTCTTGAGGAGTTCTTTAAAAAGAGGGGTTGGAAAGGTTAGGAACTTGCATAGCACATAGCACTGAAAGGGCATTGTGACTGCAAAGCCAAGATGAAGAACCAGCACCTGGATCATGCTGCTGCTGCCTTTGCATGACCAGTAACAGTATCAGCTTCTCCCTAGGACCCCTGCAGCTGCACAAATAGAACACAAACAGGAGAAGGTTTTGATTCAGAGGAGGAACAGGGGAGTCGCAGGGATGAATACCAGATGTTGGATATAAGAGCCTTAACCCGTTGCAAGAGAAAGAATGAGGATTATGATTCCCACCAACATCTTCAAAGACAGCACTGCAATTTGCTCACAACTGAACCTTCAGCTCTAGATTTACACCTGTATGTTTCCCTATTGATTCATATTGGTGCTTTATTTAAACACAGGAGGTGCTACACACAGGCACTGCCAGCCCCAGGTAACTCACCAGCCATTAGGAATATTTAAACATTTACATTTAATTCTCTGAAAGATTTAGAATATTGAACTGATCTAATATTTAAAGAAATATAACAAAATGCTTGAGCTCTTTTTTTTAATGTATCTTATATTTCAGTGATTCAAATGATACAAAATTATAGCAGAATTTTAGTTTGCATAGAAAAATGGATTTTCATGATGATGGTCCTAGTAACACATTTATAAAGAGCATCCAATGGAAAGGAACACTTCTCTCAATTTTTAAACCTTTGTATTTAAGTATAGAACTAGAGCTTGAAAACACACTTGAATTTCACAAGTACTTAAATGAGAAATGTGGCAGATCTAAAGGAGTTTGTTTCTCTTACAGAAGAAACATAACCAAGTCCTCAGACAAAGCAAAGCGGGAGGTGATATTACACAACTGCAGCAGAATGAAACTTTGTAGTATTCCATTTTCATGTTACAGAGGTCCCAGGTCATGTTGTTTATCGGGAGACTGTACCACTCACTGCTTTTGGGAGTCGTGTCATTTAACCACTCCTAGGCTGAAACCAGCAATAAAATAAATCAAACACATAGGTATCTTTAACTACTTTTTGTACGGCTCACGTGATATTTCTGCTTTATAACACTGACACAGAGTGCCTGGATTACTAGCTATGGCAAGAGCTGGACTCCTGCTTCTGACCCTCTGCAGTGAGATGAATCCAGACATGAAGACAAAGCAAGCACTTGGCAGGCCTTTGAATCCTATGTACTGTTTTCAATTTCTTTCCCCCGTCCTAGCTGGTGACTAAGAAGTTTCCAAATGGGGCAGGGGGAAATAAAAATAGAATCGCAACCAGAGTCTTGGATGAGGCAACCTTATCACAAGCTGCTCTTTGGCTTATCAGCTGTCTATGCAGCTTGACACACTGTTGAGGTATCAGGTCTCCACCTGCAATCCTTCCCTTTCCTTACAGGAATTAACTTTCCCCTTCACCTGAAACTTCTGTTCTCTCTGCCCTAGAATTAATCCAGATTATAGCATGTAGAAGTTGTAAATGGGTAGGGAATCCATTAACTGGCTGTTTTCTTATACCTGTAAGCCCTAACAGACTCATCTGTAGACATACTGCAGCAGTATCACTTACAGAAACAACTCCAGTAGGACCTAAAAAGCGCGGTCTCATCATAAACGAAAAGCAGCTTACGTGGACTGTTAGTACAGAACAGCTACTGTCCTCTTTAGTGTTTTTGGAGAGTTTCCTGTGTAAGACAGGTGCTAAGGCCTGTTTGAAGTCCTGTTGGCTAACTTCAGCAGTTAAACTGTTTCTTCTATATTGACAAGTGGAAGGACATTATAACCATTTAACTGACCTCATCTATTACAAGGAAACCATCCTCTGAGAAGCAGTGATAAATCACTTTACAAACATATGTACATAAATTCAAAACTAACAGTCTTATTCAAATAATCTGCCTGAGTCATATTATTTATTTTGTCCTAAAAGTAAGTCTACCATGAGTATTTGCTTTTTTTTTTTCCCCATTTCTCAATACTGTTTAAGTGCCTTCTTACCAGAAGGATAGATGGGAATGGAAGTACAAAACAGGCAAGAAAAATGTGTTTTATGATATCAGCAAATAATTAAATAACCCGTAATGACAGGGCAATTTAAATTATGGGTATTAAATCTCAGTGTAATACCCATATACACATAAACATCTCACATCCAAGAGAATCCATAACTTTTACTCAACATTTTATTATTCATAGCTGTTTTGGTTGGACTTGTTTTCTAAGGAAGGTCAAATTACCCATAAGCAGTATTCCACAAGCAGATGGTAGGCAGTGCCCCTCACTTAGAGAAAATGTGCAGTGAGCCCAGTCTTGCTAATTGTCCCATCATGTACTCAAAAAGAGAGCAAAGATAAAGAGTGATGGGGAACGTTATCCATCTTATACCCACATTCAATCTATGGAAACATTTTGCCATGTGCTTGAAGCATCAGATTCCTCGGAGACAAGGCTGCTCAACACAGCTTGTGCATGAGAGATGCAAAGTCATTTTACATGCCTAAGCTCACTGCACTTGGTTCTTGTGATGCAGCAGGAGCACAAACGTCCCTAGATTACTGAGTGCCAGTTAGGGAGTAGTGATTTCAGAACACAGAGGTAAGAGCTTCCCGATGTGTATAAGTTTGGTGAAAGATATTTCCCCTTTAAGAGTTTCCCAGAAGATGTCCAAATTCCAGCACTTTGAAGTTCCCTTTCCTTGATGCTTCAACAGAAAGGGGAAAAAAAAAAAGGAAATATTTCTGCAGAGATGCTCTCCCTCAACTGATTTTGCAGGTCATTAAAACATTTCAGACAGTCTAAGAGACAAACACTAACCTTACATATGAAACAGGTTTCAGGCTGCAGAAACCAATGGACATATGCTAAACCCTGGAACTTTGCAAATCAGAGGTGTTCATGGACCTTCCAATACCAATAGAAAACCCTAAGGCTCATGCTATTGTCCCGACTGTGCAGTTCTCAGTAACGGAGGCTGGGAAATCCTGAAGAAGTGCTACAAATAAGGACAGAAAACATATGACTCCACTTGCTTTTACACTATTATTTATTTTGCCAATCCTTTGGGTAGGTATACTTAAATGTGAAAACTGAGTTCTACTTTCATCTGGACCACTGGAACTTATCTTTTTACACTAAACCAATGAATATTAGCTAAATGACTAGGTCTGCATAGCTTAATATGCAAAATTTCGAAGCATACATATAAATAAAATACTTATTCTATAAAATAATTGTAGCCTTGCATTAAAGCAAACAACAACGAAAACATATTTCCATATTCAGCACAGGAATAGGTTGCCCAGATTGGATGTCACACATCTGTCCCTAGCGGTTTTCAAATCCCAAAGCCCTGAGCAGCCCTGAACAAAGCACCAAACAACCGGGATCTGAATTCAAGTGTCAAAAAGCTTTATGTCAAGCCCCAGGGTAGCTGGCCACCTGAGATCCCTTCCAACTGATGACCCTTTATCACACAACACTCCATAGATTTTACTGGCATCAGTATTTATGCTTTGACTGCATTGTACAAAAGGCCAAACCCACAAATGATTTGGACTTGTGCAGCTGTTCCATGTACGTCAGTAGAATTTACCGATTTATGCTACAGTTGAACACGGCCTTTGAAATAAAGTAAAAGTCAAAGGGCTTTGCATATGCACATCAATTTACGTCTGGCTTGGTCAGCTTGAATCAGTCAGGCATAAGACATCAGAAAGCCTTACCTGGAACTACACACCAAATGAAGCTATTAAAACAGTGAACAGAAAAGCAGTTTCTGAGACCTAAGAATGAATTTAACCAAACTATGCCTTCATCACCAATCTAATTAAATACGCACAAAAGCTTTGGAAGGTACTGAACAGAGAGCCATCCTAGGGTCACCTGCACTTTTCTTGTGGGGTACTTCTTTAATCATGTTGGTCCCTAAACCTGTTCAGATTTAATTAGAATGCAGGATGTCTTACAAAGGCAGTCAACAGGTGAACTGCCCTGGGCCCAAAGTCATACCCAACTCACTGACCACCAAGCTTAATCAGAACTGTTCTCTATACAAATTGTGCCCCTCAAGAGGCGTAGCTCTCTAAGCAGAAAACTAAGGTCAGAATGTTTGACATTTCATAAGCTTCTTCAGAGCTCAGGACAGAAAAGTCAAATATAGCCTCTAGACACCACACTACAGGCTTGTTAATGCAGCAGGTGAAGAAACAGGAAGTTTCTCAGTCTTCTAGAAATGAAGGGCATACTAACATTAGCAAAGAAATATGCTGTGTCTCTGTTCTTTCTTGAGTTCCGAGGCTTGAACACAGTGGAAGGATTTTACTCTGGTGCAAAGGTGAGATGCTTCAACAAAATGAGAAGCACTTTACTAAGTTTGAAGCAATGTCAGAGGAAACATATCTTAACCTGAAAGGGACCTGCAAGGACCACTTATCAACCTGACCTGTAGTTGAGTAGATAGACATCCTTAAAGAACCTCTAATCAGTTTACCAGAATACTGCAGAAGGGGGTGCTACACAAAAATGGGACAAGATTTTTTAATTTGAAGGTCTTCGGATTTTGAAAGCCGGAAGTGAATAGCAGCATGACAATAGAAAAAATAATACAAGGGGTAGAATTATACTTACATTTTTTGCCGTCATGTCAGACAATATTGCTTTAAATTCCGTAAAACCATAAGATATCCTTTTTCATCTTCACTGGATCTTTAAAACGAACATCCTGTAAGAAAGTTAATAAAATATCTTAGTGAAAGTATAGTTTCAGTTACCTCTCCAGCTGAAAGTCTGCATCTCCAGAGGATCGCTTTTTCTTTTTTTTTTTTTACTTTGTTGATAAAATCAATCACCATGATAACCAGGTTCTGCACAGATACTAGAAATGTACATTGCTTGGAATAGGCAGAGATGTAATCTTATGTATAAAGGCCCAACTTACACAGAGGTCTAAGTATATTAACATGCTGGCAAAGCATGTCACACCTTTACTGAGGTCTTGTCATTAAACCCATGCAATCATTTGCATCTAATGCAAACTGACTTTAAAAACTGGAAGTGAATTTTCTCTATCCTATCTGTAGCCTCCAAAACCAGAGATAGCTTCTAGTTCCATCACTGCAGACATCCAAAGATCTTGACTAAAAGTAAGAAATATCCTGAGATGTACAGACACAGGAAACTTCCAGTTCAAACTCATCTTTTTAATATTTCCAGGGTTTTATTAATTAACCCTATGTAGTCAGAATTATAATATTAGAATTCCAGGGAAAGACAAACACTTCGGCATACTGAAAAATACTTAAATTGACTGCTTTTTTAAATCAAAGCTCCCAGAAGTCTTGCAGAAAACAGAAGAAAACAAGTTACAAATGAATGCTGGCAGCATAAACCATTTTATAGATAGAATTAACTTGATAAAACATTTAAGTACTTTGAAAGTACTTTATAAGCACGACTTGCTGTTAAAAAATGGACTACAAAAGAGAGGAAGAACTGTTAACTCTTTCAAGTGTGGAATCAATTCAGCAAAATCTGTTGGAAGATGCCTAGACCAGTTAACAGATAGCAGTCACAACTCTCTAATTTACAACAGAATTAACCAGCTACAAAAGCAGGGCGCAATTCATGCTATCTCCTCTGTATTTTAACCTACACAAAGTCTGAGAATGGTCAGTGTCTTCACCTTTCTTCCAGAGAAGTGCCCAAAACGGTTCCAGTAGCATGTCTGGCTAACGGGGAACTCTACCCTCACTGCAGTATTGGTTCTAGACAATCCAGAAGCATTTTAAATTCTCAAATGTTTCTATAGAGTTAATGGAAAAACATTTTATTCAACTTGGAGATGGTCTCCATTTCCTATTGAACAAGTTGTATTTATCTTCCTTACTGCCTCCATTTATTGCAGCTGTGATCAAGCTTTTTCTCCAGCACATGAACACCACACGATTCCGTCTACTAAAACATTCTCCCATGAAAACTTACAAGTTTTAGTTTCATAACAAAATACCCAGGAAGATAAGATTCATTTTTCTTTGCCTTCAGAGAGGACACCTCAGAGAGGCATCTATTCACACCCTGGGGAAAGGGACTCTGGATCTGTGCAGCAATCTTGAAAGCTGAAGAGCCACAGAAAACCCATAAAACTACAGTAGGCATGGGAAAGAGTAAACACTGAATCCTTGCACTGTACCCGAAAATTATGATCTATGTGTCTTTTCTATTTCCACCTTCCTCCTCCTCCTTACATATAAATTCTCCGAACAGATCACCTGGAGGTCTGGCCAAAACTCATGAAGCAGCCTGACCTCCCTCTCTTGCTTTAAGAGGTTTTACAAGTAATTTACTCAAATAAAACAGTTTCGAACACATTTGCTAAGCAGTTTTAACCCATTTACAGATAAGCTAACTAGTTTCATCTTTGACAAGTTATTTGCTGTCAAGCTTAGTGATTCAGAAGGCACTGTCCATAAGCTATTTATTACAGGCCTTTGCCACAATGCTTCAGCCAGTACGAACAGTTGGTATTCTTCCAGCTTTATGAACATGTTTTGTCAAGCTCAAGAAGCCAGACTTTGTGACCCCACCATCTGCCATGACCTCTTGTCAGATTCAGACAAAAGAACCTACACAGATGGCCTCAAAATGGAGATTCCCTTCATTCCCAGTTGCTGTTTGACTGCTTGTACCACACAGATAGAGAAACATAAAATTCAACCTTTTTGTTCTTTTCTTTCTTCTCTAGCTGTTTCTACGGAAATGATGCTGCATAAAGACAGGTTCAGAGCCCAAAGCACAAGATACAAAGAATACTTTATTTGAATTTGGTTGTCCCTTCCTAATGTAATTCTGGTTTATAGTCCACTCCCATAATTCTGCCTTTTGGTCAAATATCATACAGTAAGCCAACCAAACTGGCTGAGCTGGTAAACTTGGAATTGGCATTTCTGCTAAGACATATGTTGCCTAATCACTTATGCCAATGACATTAAAAAGCCAGTTTGGGCATTGCATTTACAAAATCCCAGATAATCAAGCTCTGGTTACAACAGAACAGTACAAGAGCATTTATCTGTACCTATTCTCTTTACAAGCTAAAAGCCAGATCGGATGTGAAGTTTCAGTGGTACTGAAGCTGAATCCCAGTACAAGAAACAACCAGAAAAGTTATCTGCAGGCAAATATGATATTCTTTCATAGGTTTCTTTTCTATGGTCCAAAGTTTTTTTTTAAATTATCCCCTTAAGATACACATACCAGCTAAGATCCAACAGCAGAACAGAATAAAGCCCTGTACAATAACAATTTTCTGCCCCTGATAATGAAGCTTTATCAAACTTATCCTGGTTTTCTTTAGTTTTCTCAAATTCCTATCAGTACTCCAGGTATTGCTCCTTCACGTAGACCAGCACCACAGAGAGATTCTCCCCAGTCTAAGAAGCCACTTTTGCTTCACAACAGAAAGTGTCATATATGTAACTATTCCATCAGTATTAAACATCTACAAATTAAGACAACTACTGGACAGTTGCCTAAACTGTTATGATGAAAAGTCTTCATGGAACACAAAAAACTGCAGGGATATTTCAGTGTATTAGAACGATTTTTATCATCACCAAGGAGTGTTTTTTTCATTTACTTGATCAAGACCACTGCAAAGAGAAAATTATGCCAAATAACTGGGTCAGCTAAGAGGACAGAAAGTGCCATCCATTTGGAGAAAAAGAAACCTGTGTAACACCGGTCTTTCCACTAGAAATTGGTTTAGATTCCTCAACCCCTTCTCCGTAGTACTCACTTCTGAGCTACAGTTCTACAAGGCTGATTTCAGAAGACAGTAGTAACAAAAAGATTTCTTATGAATCAATACAAGCTCAGTTCTAAACCACTAATTTATGCACAGCATATCCATGCATCAGACCACCTGTTACGCATATGTTGCTCCCTTGTGTCTCAGTTTTCAGACCAATAAAATTTCAAAATTACAAAGCACTTATCAGAAATCCACCTGCTCACAGGCAGCGCGTCCTCATCTTGTTCCTAACAAACATTTCAATATCCAACTCTTTTCTGAAGCAGCTGAGCTAGAAAAGGACCAATTTTAGTGAAAATTTCTGTGTGTACCAGTCAGATTAATTTATTGATACCCCAAGAAATAGAATTACAACTTTGTTACCAAATTTCTGAAATTTAGACTACAGATTTTGCATCTCATTAACATGGTTCCATTGATTGGTCAACTTCTTTCCCTGAGTCCTCTTCAAATGACTTAGTCCCAGTTTTATCCTTTATTTATGTACACGAGAAATAAATTTGGCCTACAAACTGCATGAGACAGGAATACCCATGTCAATGTAACATCCAGTTTATCAATTAATAAGGAACTTCAAAAAGCCAACCAAGGGCTGCATTCAACAAATCACACATATGGGATGGAAAACAAGTTACCACCTTCAGTTATCAGACAGTAATTTTTATTTTTAAAATACATTAGAAAGTAGCTTTTAGGAAACATTTGAAAGGAGCTCCCAGCATGATGTGTGTGATGAAAGCCTTGCAGGTACTGCAACTTACTTTTTCCAGCTTTTACTGTGAGCAACCGCATGCCTTCAAAAACGCTCTGGTAGGTAACAGACAAGGTGATTAGAGAGACTGAACAAAGGAAATTTAAGGCACTTGACTGCTAAATGATATTTGGAGTTTTTAACAACATAACTTGAGTACTGAGTTTAAAAGCTTTTACGTGACTTAAAAGACTGCAACCTATGAATGCAAAGTAGAGGCTTCACTACTGCATGACACAAACCCGAAGCGAGCATGACTGCTTTAAACCAGATGCAAATGGAAGATATAAATGCCTGAACCTAATTTGAAAGCAAAGATCTCTTCTCGTAGTTTGGGGTTACCAAATGACACACAAGAAATTGGACAGAATAAAACCAAGTACCTACAATTGACCGGGTTCTCCTAAGTGGCTGAGCAAAATGCCAATGTATCATCAGAACAAATTAACCAACACTTCCTGACAACAGCAGTAACTATGATTCTGGCTTACACAGTGCGAAGAACCTGGAAAACCAGAAAAGGCCTACATGCAAGCTCAATTAGTATAAAACAACAAACATAGTGTGGTTTGCCAAAAGCACGTCAGAAGAAATGTCCCTTTAAGACCGTCATGCAGCATATATTCAGAAAATAAATTAATCAGATCCCTTTCAGTGCTCTCAGACTTGATCCCAAATGCTATATCCCCATTACTCCCACTACTCCCTATATTTACTCTCAATGTTGTATATATAACATGCCCAGAAAAAGCACCGTTGCCGGAGGCTACTGAATATCTTATGTCCCAGGGGTGAAAACAGGTCTGAGTAGATGAAGAACACACAACACAAGATTAAAATGCAAAGCTGTAATAAAACTCTCACCTAGATGAAACAAAGTCTCCATGCGCTTAACTGCACTGCTGAGCCTCAAGTTCTGCTGCTTGTCCAGAACTGACAGTGCTAAGACCCACATCCCATCAACCTGGAACTAGATATTCCTTCCCTCAAGTGACTTAGTTTCTTAAGCATGCTCTTAGACATGCCCAATGTCGTGGAAGTACTAGCAGTAAACCACACATCTAAGAATAGGAGCAGCACTCATGGCTTATTTCAGAATCAATGAGGTGAAGCATGTCCCCCGTTGCTCAGATAAGGAGGACGTTACGTTAAACATATGCAATAACTCCCAATACTTGAACCTGTGAAGGCTCTTTTAATTCCCAAACCAGCTTACTGTCATTCACGATAAAGTACTCAGGGCTTGACATCGGAACAGCAGAGAACATTCATGCAGCACTTAAAAAAGTAAGATGATCTAAAATTTCTGTTTGAGTTTTACAGACGACTCCTATCAGCACAGATGCACTTGGAATTACCAGAAAGTTAGCTTCCATTCTTTTAAGAAGACAATCTATTCTATAAGCTCATCTTTTGTTCTCTAACTAGGTTTCTAGCTCAGGGATTTTCCCATGGCCAACTACTAAACAGGGCACAACATTTGGGAGTCTGCCGCTTCAGTGGAAAGAGGCAGGTACAACTGCCTTTCAGCGTAAAGAGCACAGTGGATTTTCACAGACATATTTTTGCCTTAAGAAATGTAATTTTAACAACAGATTGACATTTGAAAGAAGTCTGGTGATCTATATGACTGCCCGTGAAATATCTTGGTAAGAAAGCCTGGTGCATTGCCAAAAACACATCAGCTCCTTTTGCAATTAAGCTCAGCAGAAAAGAGCACCTTTTTGACTACTGAGAGTTCAAATGAGCTTCTTGCTACCACCAGCTCCTGTGCTATATGATAAACCAGAGAATGCTCTAGATTCTAATCCAGTCTTGTAATGTGGTTTAATTTTGAGATTTTTAAAGTTTCTAGAGTTACCAGCACATTGACAAACACATGGAAAGATTTAACCATCCTGCTGAGATACACTTTTCTCTATACCTTGCAGCTGGAAGGACCTTAACATTCAATGAGCTGAAGATAATTTTACATTTGCATTTAATTAAAGATCCCCAAGTTACACAGAGATAAAGAACCTGATGATGGAGAGAGATTTAGTAACCATTTCCTACATTTTCTTTATAATTCACTAGAAGCTTTGTTGTGGTTTAAAGCATTTATCCTTCAGTGAACACTGACATAAAGATTACAAAAAAATTTCATACTTCTTTAGTTATAATTCAGTACAATGGCAAAAAGGGATTTTTCTAGTGATGCACAAGCCTTCAAATACCAACTACAGCACACAAAATTACCTAAAGGCTACCATTCTATGAAACAAGGTGCACCAATCCACGATCCTACATCTGCAATCATTGCTAGAAGGGATCTTCCACTTTTTTCCACCTTTTCCACATACATGCTCTGAATAACTCCCACTCCTACCTGACCCCCTCAGTGAGCCAATTTGATTCCAATGCTGCCAGAACAGCAACAAAAGGACTGAAATGGGGAACAGGAAACAGGACTAAACCAACAGACCAAGCAAGCAGCGTTAAGTAGTTTGGTCTGGTTGGAAGAACCACATCATGACTTTGTTTCTGAAAAAAATAATTTCTGATCTCCTGAAAATTTACTTATGGTTTGAAATGTGACAAAAATGTTGGTTATGGTTTGGTTGTAGGAAGACTACTCCACGCTTTTGAAGAGCTCACTGGAGTGTGTGCATGCTTCAAAGCCCATTAGGAAGAAGTTCAATCTTTTGTCTTCAGATCATAGCTTTCCCAGTTTCTCATACAACAAGAATCAGAATGAATAATTTGCTTTTGACACACCACAGAGGCCTGCTGTTATACAGCATCAATACGCAGCTTGAAATTTTATCAGTTGTATGTATGAAGTTATTGATTTTAAAAAACTGTTTAAATGTATTTGCAATTGGAAGCTGAATTTTAAGTAAACTGCAGCTTACAACAATTCGATTGCACATTTAAGAGAACAGAAATATATCTGTCAAGCTTCTCAAGTTTCAAGGTCAAGCATATAATGAAGGGAGAAGTTACTTAACTCTTTCCTTACAATAAATGGAGAGCCCATGCACACAAAGGTTTTTGAGTTCCCTCTAGGGACATAAATTCACTCTCACTTGCAGATCCTAATCTCATTCATAATTATTGGTCATGTTATAACCACAATTTCTATTGCAGGTCAGTTACACTTACTCTGGTAATTACAACTATTGCTTAGCTGAGAAGGGTTTAATATTTGAATGACTCTTAGGGTTTATTAGTGACTTTTAATATGTTAAAGCACTGGCATTCATAAGCCTTAAAATGCGCACATACTGATACATTTGCTTTAAGACTTTAATTCTCGCAAATATCTTTATAACAGCTGCTACCAAAGTGAAGAATTCATCCATATGACTCCACTAAAATGTCACAGCCTCACAGACAGTGTGTACTTGCAGCAACCTGACAATTACATTGTGGATGTATGACCTTATTTTTCTTGATTTTTTCCACCGACATCTTGGGCTGAAATTCCCCAATAATAACACAGTGAATGAAAGCAGTCAGTTAGTCACACAGAACACACCTGCTAATATCTACCATGGGGAAATGGATTATGAGTTCCTATTAAAGCAACTTTTCATGCACCCGGCCAGATGATGTGATCAGCTGACAGAGGTTAGTACAAACGAAAGACCCAAAGAGGTTGTAAGACAGAACTGAAGCAGTTGCTATTTGCACCCAAACTGAGACAAAGCTGGCAGCAACAGGAACCTGATGAAACAGGAGAAACCTGCCTTGCCAAATGGTGGAGCATGCCCTAACTTCCATAGGAAAAAAAGAAATTAAACCGCAAGACCAGAATTACATCCACACATGGATTTTGGTCTATAGAAGTTAACAAAAATCACATGTTCGGGGGACAGGCACTCCATTTGCTGTGAGGAAAGAATCAGCTATCTACGAATAGGAGAAGCATAATCACAACTACCATCACTGTTTCCTCTTACCACAGTTTATGTAAAACCTGACGGCTAGGGCACATCTCACTGATTGAAATAACGTAAAACCAGTCAAAAGAAAAGGAACATCACCTTTATAAAATGGATTATTTCTAGAAGCTATGTTAACCAACAGTGGATCTAGAAGTTTTGTGAAAAATATGGTTGCTTATGTCTATCAAATACCTGAAGGATTGTAAACCAGGAGGATCACAGTGCCATAAGGATTCTGGATGGTGCCTTCAAAGATCCTTCTGAAGGAGACCCCTGTGCAATTCATGCTTAAGTGATTTAGGAAGTTAACAATATCAAGTTTGTCTTTTACCTCTCTTATCGCTACAGAAAGAACGAAACTGTACAAACACCTGAACTGCTGCAGTTCACAACCAAGCCTCATACCAGAACCAAACACTAATCTCTTTCCAGCTTAGTTTCAGTCTCTGTTGTGATAGCCAAAACTGAATGTGAGCTGGCCAAAACGTTATTTATCTCCAAGTCGGTGCTACAAAAATCACAGAATTTCTATACGTTTCAATAAAGACAAACCTTCTCACAGTGGCTTCAGTGGGCTGTGGAGTTTGCAAACTGTGTTCCGAAAGATGAATGCCTGGCACAGTACTATGTGAATAGCTACCTCTAGTAGAAGTTATTTCTAAATATCATCCCTTTTCATTTAAAAAGTACGTCACTACGTCCGCAAGTCACTAAAAATAGGATATTCTAGAGAATTGTGCTTTTGTTACAGATTCCACTAATACATATACTAGTGTACGCATTACTAGCATATACTACAATATATAGTCTCCCAAACTGAACTATCATAGGTGTGCAGTTTGATTTGCTTAGATTGATTTTTATACTATTAATATTGGAAAGTATAAAAGTAAACTTGGAACAGCCTGTAGAGACCTTTACTGGAACCTATCCCTGCACACAGGAAAGCAGACAAAGCAGCAAAAAGGTTCCTTTAATGAAACTGTAATGAATAACATCACATACTGCTGCTGCACCTTCTTGCAAAAGAGTTGTAGTCTATGAATCAAATAACAGGTGAAAAAAAAAAAAAAAGAATTCCATTCTAATACTGCATGTTACCAAAAAGCACAGGAGCTGCTACAGAGCCATCAGTCCCTGCCTCATCTGTACCTTTCTGCACTATTTCTAGCACATACCTAGTTTTCAGATCCCACAACAGGCATTTACACCATCAGCTCTGACGCAGTAAGCGTACTATTACCACACCAAGATATTTGGATTGTTTTCCACTGAATATCTAAAACTTTATGATAGACCTGTCTGATTGCACAGAAGAACTTGTGGCATATTTCCTTGCACCAGACAAGTTTATTGTCCTTATTTTAAGATTCACTGTTGATTCATTAGTAGTCGTGTCCCATGAATGTAATTGGAAAGGTAGAGGAGAAATTCTTAATTGTTACACCAAACAGATTGTAGGAAAAGTAAACTATTTAAGAAACCGTCACTTTTTATTAAAGACAACCCTAAGTGCTGTTGTAAGGTAGCATATTAGCAGAACTGCAATTCCAAGAACCAAATTATTAGACAAGCTGTAACGAAAGAACTCATTGTGCTCCACATTGGGATGCGAAAGTTTAAACATTACTATCTACACAATATGGGCTACAGCTTTCCTCCTCTGACCATATCAGGTCATTGTTCTTTTGTTGCTTTTAGAGATTTGCACTAAACATTCCTGCAGGCACGTGAAGAGGTCTGCACGCTTAAATCAAATAACATTATAAATTCTTGAAAGGGACAGAAGGTTGGCATTTTGGTTCCTATTTTTTTCTACTAGATCTACAACAATTTTAGCCAAACCCACTGAAACAACTTCACCATAAGGGTGCTCACAGTTGTCCAAGAAATATGTCCAGACACCCAAGAGGCTCCTAGAGTTGTGTACAACATATACAACTGCAGATGAAGCTGAAGAATCCTCCTGCGGTATTGACAGCTCTTGCAGAACGACACTGTGCCTTTTGCCAGATTAATTGTTTGGCCTATGCCCTTTGCAGCAGACAGCTGCTGTCACAGTGCTGTACTGAAAACCACACCTTATTGCTGTGTAAAGCGCGGTTGCCAGTCAGAACCCTCTGTGGCAATAAAGAGCATTCCTTGCAGTGGGATGTGCTTTCTGTGAAGTTAAATACATCAAGATAGTACAAGTCAAATGGTTGCGTTACAGTAGTGATTTCTGTACAAACAGGAACGAGTCAAAAGGAAGCCAATAATTTGACAGTTAAGTGAGGTAACTCCTCAGTTTACCCATGAGACAATCTTATCATAGAATCACCAGGTTGGAAAGGACCCACTGGATCATCGAGTCCAACCATTCCTAAGACTCCCTTAAACCACGTCCCTATGCACTTCATCAACCCGTTCCTTAATCTTGACAGTATTTCATATTTTTTTTCCCCCTTAATATAGAACCAAGTCATTTGATTTATTATGCTTTTTTCTCCTAGAGGCACTAGGCTCACTTCACAAGAAAGTTTTCAAGAGAAGAATTTGCCCCTTTTTTCCTCTCATGACCACCTCTCCTGCCAAGTCTTTCCTATAATACAAATTTCTCCTCACTCTTTCATCTTTCTTCAAAGTGTGGCAGATAGCATCCTACACACTGTTCTGAAGAGAAGTTCCTGAAATCCAGTACTTCCCTACCTACAAAACATCTCCCAATACACACAGCACCGGCACAAATAAAGGCTGTGAAATACAGGCCTGCATTTGTTCTGTAACATCGCTCATCTGTTGTGAGTCTTTGTCCCATGTATGCAAACCAGACATATTTTGTATAAGATGGGATATAACGTGATGAAATAAATTACAGTTAATTTTGGGAAGGGCAAAGAAACGAAGCAAAAATTATCCATTTGTCTTTTACTAGCAGCAATTTATACTACCATAAAATTATTTTTCTAATCAGATTGTATCAAGTAGCTACAACATCACGCAAGCTCCAATGTCTGTCTCTTTTGTCAGCACAATTAAGCTACATCAGGGATAACAGTTGAGAATAAAAAATCTATCAGGTGGTAAAAGCATTAATGAAGAGTCATGGAGTCACGGCCAAATTACAAAAACTGAGCTAGAAATATATTTTTTAAGACTTTTGCACAGCATATTAAATCACATAAATGTAAGCTGTTCATTTTCCACGTCAATGCAAAATTGAGAGAGAAAATGAGAACCCAAGCCCTTTCTGGGGAGGACCCCCCCCCCCCCCCCCGAGCCCTGCTCGCACCGCCCCTTTGCCGGGTGCGGGAGCGCCTCCGATGCGGTTTTCTCCCAGGCCGCAAGGAACTTTGCTTATTCCCTGTTTTCCTCCCATTGTTTGCGTTCCCAGCCCGCAGCCGGCCCCCCCGCCGCTCAGCGCCCCGCGGCCGGGGGCGGCGTTCGGGACGCTCTGCCCTCGCCGCCCCGCCCGCCCGCCGGCCGGCACCGCCTCGGCCCCTCCCGGCCCCCACCTCCCACCGCATCCCACCCCAGACTGCCCGCATCGCCCACTCACGTCCCCCCTTTTCCTGCCCCCCCCCCCGCCCCTACATCCTCCCTTTTTCTACCTGCCCCTCCACTCCCAAGCCGCTTTTCGTGACCCCCTCCTTTCCCCCCGCTTTCCTGACCCTACCCCTACCCCCGGCTCCCATCCTCTCCTTTATCTACCTGCTCCCCCTCCCCGTTTCCCCCGTCCCCCCTTTTCCTGCCCCCCTACTCGTGCCCCCCATCCCCACACCCTTTTTCCTACCCCTCTCCCCAAGCCCCCCATCCCCTTTTCCCTGCCCCTTTTCCTGATCCCCCTCACCCCCTGTTCCCCATCCCCTTTTTCTGCCCTCCCTCCCTGCCCCTTTCCCTGTCCCCCATCTTTTCCTCACGCCCCGCTTTTTCTGTCCCATCCCCGCCCCTTTTTCTCTGATCCATCTCTTCCTGATCCCCCCATGCCCCCCACTCCCCTTTTCCTGACACCCCCATCCTCACCTTTTCTGCTCCCCTCTCCTTGAACCCCTTTCCCTGCCTCCTACCCCTGACCCCCACCCCGCCCCCTTTTTCCTGACCTATCTCCCCCTGAAGTCCTCACCCTCTTTTCCCTGCACCCCATCTTTTCCTGATCCCACCCGACCCCCTCCCCCGTTTCCTGACCCCCCTCCCCTTGCACCCCTACTTCCCCTCACCCTGTCCCCATCTTCTCTTGCCCCCCACCTTTTCCCAATCCCCCTCTTTTTCTTTACCCCCATACCCCCCTTTTCCTGCCCCCCGTCTTTACTCGCCCCCCCCATCCCTCTCTCCCCGCCCCCCGCTCACCCGCGGCCCCGGCAGCGGCGCGGCAGGCGCGGGCGCGCGCGCGGGCCCAGGCGGCGGCGGCAGGCGGCGGCGGCCCCTCGGCAGGGAGGCAGGGCGGGTGCCGGCCGCTCCGCCCGCCCACGGCGCCCGTCGGCCGGGGCCGCTGTCCCCGGGAGCCCCGGGGCCGGTCTGGCAGCGCCCCGGCCCCGCTCCCCGCGCTCTGCCCCGGCTCCGTCTCCCCCGCACAAGCTTGGCGGCGCCTGGTAGCCGCGCGCGTCCATTGGCCGCCGCGCCTCGTGACGTCACGGGCCCGCGCGGCGCCATTGGCCGCAGCGCGTGTGTGTACACAGGGCGCGCGCCAACCCGCGGCCCCGCCCCGCCCCCGCGCCTCAGGGCGCCCCGCGCCCGGCCCCGCCGCGCCCCGGGAGACAAAGGGCCGCCCCGCAGCCCCGGGGGCAGCGCTGCTCCCGCCCCCGAGGCTTTATGTGTTCCGCGCTGCCTCGGCTCCTCCAAAGCCCGTTTCAGCGAAGCGGGGTGAGGTGTTCTTATAGGAGGAATCACAGACTCATCGAGTAGTTTGGGTTGGAAGGGACCTAAAGATCATTCAATTCCAATCCCCCGCCATGGGCAGGGACACCTCCCGCTGGGCCAGGCTGCTCAAAGCCCCGTCCAACCTGGCCTGGAACACCTCCAGGGATGGGGCAGCCACAGCTTCCCGGGGGAACCTGTGCCAGTGCCTCACCACCCTCATGGTGCGAAGGTGAACGGGAGACGCTGCTGGGCGTAAAAAGCCAAGGTCGCCTTCACTGAAGCAGCCTCTCCTAAACAGGGCGCGTGGGCAGCCACTGCTCAGAGTTCTAGAACACAAATTTACCCCAGTGCCACTGAGCAAGCTGAGCAAAACAAGGTTTATAGAATCATAGAATGGTTTGGGTTGAAGGGATCCCAAAGCCCATCCAGTTCCAACACCTCTCGACTGGACCAGGCTGCTCAAAGCCCTGTCCAGCCTGGCCTTAAATACCTCCAGGGATGGGGCATCTTCCCTGGGCAACCTGTGCCGGGGTCTCCCTGCCCTCCTTGTGGAGAATTTCTTCCTCATGTCTAATCTAAATCTTCCCCCTTCCAATTTAAAGCCATCCCCCCTCATCCTGTCACTCCCTGCCCTTGTAAAACCTCCTCCCCAGCTTGCCCAGAGCCCTTTCCAGTACTGGAGGCCACTGTAAGGTCTCCCCAGAGCCTGCTCTTCTCCAGGCTGTATGTGGACACAGAAACATTATGTTTTAGAGATATCTAGACCATACAGAGCAGATAAAACATGTTAAACCTGTGTTTTCCTTGCTTCACAGACAACACTAAATGCTCTAGAGAAACATATTTAATCCTATCCCCTTTACTGAAAAGGGAAGAAACATCAACAAACAGACATTCACCTGCTGAGTTATTAAAGGAAGGACTGAGGAAAACCTTGGCAAGCAAGAACTGTATGTTTACTTCAGTGGGGTAATCCACAACTGAAAATCTAGCCTGTGCCCAGGAATGTGCTGACTTTGTGGTTTTAGTTTCTTTTCATCCTCTATAAAATACTTTCATCACATGCGACAAAGACCTTTAACAATATTTGCAGTGTTACTCAAGATACTGTCATGAAAGCACTTAAAAAAATGGAAGCTATTGTGTATTCTCTTGGAGACCCCTCTAGCCGGTACAATCACAATAGCTGACATAAAGGCAACCAAAGCGTGCCCTGACAGCGGCGCAGAAGGCATGTGTTGCCTTAGGAAAGGAAGCAAAAGAGAAGCAAACGAGGCTAGCTGGTTTATTGCACTATTCAGTGCTTAGCTCAGGTAATTCAAATACTTGAACTCGATCCTGGCCTCAATAAAGACAGCTGTGCTTCCCATACCTTTTTAGTTCATTGGGTTATTTACTTTTCTGCAAGGAACACAAATGAACTCAAGCTATGTACTGTAACTGATGGTGAACATGAAAAAAACAGGTATTCCAGCCATCAGGGATAGAAAAAGCTGAGATGTCACTGCTGCAGTTTACATTTGCTTTCAGCAGCAGGCTGGAGAGGACTACGTATATACACTGCTCAGCTTGAAGCTGCTGACACAGGTTGCTCGAGGGCAAGTATGCTACTGCTGTAACATTCTAAACCAACACACAGACTTTCAGAACTTACAGAAAGCCTAAACTTTATCCCGGAATGATTGCTGCATTGAAAAATATCTTGGAATAGTTTTTTTTAGACATGCTAAGGCATGTGTTTAGTGGCTAATTACAGTAGAACCTGCACTGCAGGAAGTTATGTTTCCCTCCAAAAACAGCCAGTGGTCTTGCAGCCTTCGAATATCACCTTGTTCCCTCTGTCACATCCCTTTCAGATTGCCCACCCTTCCTCTTTCATCACAACACACTGGTTTTCAACTGTTGCTAGTTTAATTGCTTTCTTGTTTGAAGAGGGGATCACGACCTTGTCTGTACTTTTTGGCTTGGACCAGTAAGACCACAACCCCTGCTCTATTCCATGCCCCACTGACTGGCAAGAAATGGTTACCCACCTTTTTCCACAAGGCTGCCGTTAGACTGGTGAGCCTCTGTGCTGTGCTTTGACCCTGGAAACAAGGGGACTAGTTGAAGGATCTTGCTACAGAGATTACATGAAAAAGAAGCTAGCAAGCTGAAACAGCAACTCAGTATTTTCCTTTTTTACTTTCTTCTGAAAAAGCAAGTATAAACGTTCTTGTTAAAAACAGATGAGAGCGACTGAATTAATTTCACATAAAAATAGCTGTTACAGGAGAGAAGAAAACGCTGCTAAAGAGAAAACAGTACTCAAAAATCTTGGCAAAGTTCGTTACAGTGAGATTTTAAACATAGCTGACTTGGTTCTTTTCTTAGGTAGAACCTCCAAAGGCTGATCCATCTCGGTAGACTTGGACACCCTGTTTGTTTCAGACTTACTACTTTGAACCTCTCTCCAACAAAACACATATTGTTGCAGCTCATTTGAGAGGCTTGGGTGGTGAATATAGCAAGGCCTTTTTGCATCCATCATTTACAGTGAAGCGTCTCTCCTGTAGACTTGAGGCTAGTGAAAGGAAAACAAGTTGAATTTCCTGCTTCAAATTAAGCAGTGACAGTGGCAAATAGTTATCCAGGACAGGCCTTCTAAGACACTATCTAGAGCAAGAGGACCACATGATGCCTTAGGTATCTTCTGTCTTTCTAGCTGTGCTGTGGCCAGGACAAAAACCACCACCGCGTAAAGGTGCAGTATGAAGCACATGGCTCACTGGGTTACCTTCAGCAAAGTGATTTGAACACAATCAGATTCACCTCCATCTGGGAACACTACTAGAACACTCGTCAAGCCCAGTGAACCCACCAAGCTACTGAGTGAACATATCAAGGAGCCTTCATCGAGAGGGTAAGTAGGTGGACATAATCCCCAGGCAGACTTCAATGAAACCAAACTCCTTCAGCGAGAGCAAAGTCTAAGATACCCATGAATGAGGCACAGACTTCTGCTTGAAATGCCAGAAAAAGCCTTTCTGTTTGGCCTGATAGAACCTTCAGTCTTGCTACTGAGTGTTTTCTTTACCTGTGAGGCTGAGATGATAGGCAAAACCACAAGCTGGAGATGGGTGTTGAAGCAAAGACAGTGTTCTGCATATCCTGTAACTACAGGTTCTTACTTTATGGCAGGAGGTGGAGTGGAGGGAACCTCATTAAGATACTTTATATTTTAGTCTTGGCACCTGGTCAGCTATATTTTATAGTTCAAAATGTAAATAAATGAAGTATCTAGAGTTATCAACCATATAGATCATGTAGTCTGCCACATTATTAGAAATTAGCCAACCTGTTTCTGGACTTCAGGTCAAGATTTCCATAAAATCAGGTTCAGGAGGGAAAGGTCTCTGCAAGCTGAAGGACACCCACAGGAAAAAAACATGCCAAGATGTAGGCACAGGTTGAAGGACAGAAAGTAACAGAATAAAAATGGTACTTTAAGCTGAGGGTGACAGGCAAATGAGTTTGAGGAAAAACACAGCTAGAGTAGAAGCTCCAACTCATGGTAGATGACTGCAAAAGAAACCGAGGGAATGGCTCATTATTTGACTTTCCATGTTTCAGCATGAGAAAGACTGAATGACAGCTCTTCAACCTTCTTCAATAATGTTAAATCTATAAACATTTCTTGTCTGCAGTGTCTGTGGAACACAATCACCCACAAATTGAATTTAATATTATTCTAAAATGAGAACGTTTAATAATCTTACATTTTTGAAATCCATTTACACATACTCCTGAGAAAATCAGCAATTTAAAGATTAGTGATAAACAAATATGTAAGAATAATTAACAACACATTTCTTCAATTATAATTTGTTTAAAAAAAATATAAAAGTAATTAATAGCTTCAGAAATAGATTTTTGACCCCCTTTTAGCTAATAAGGAGGATTTAAAAATGGGCTTGAAAATGCCAACGTTACAGATTTTTACAGTAACTACTTTTAATGATTTTGTGCTAGCCACACCAAATACCACTTTTTGTCTTAACTTTTTTAAAAAGTGAGCTACAAGCTACATAGGAACCATCAGACAACAATCCTGGAGGGTTTTTTTTAATGGTGCACCAAAAGCCTATTTATTTCTGTATTTCATCTTAATTTAGTGCACAAAAGTATCATCACAGAGCTGTGCCAAATGCTTCCTTCGTAGTCAACCAGAAGGTGGTAACTGGCTACTACTAAGAAAATATCTTTGTATGCAATCAAGTTAATCACAACCACCTCTCAATAACCATTTTATGATTCTTAGAAAGGCTCAGGGAAGTGTAAGCACCTTTTACCCTTCTTGATGGTTAACATACCAAGGATCCTAAAGATCCAAAAGGAGGTAAGTTCCTCAGTAGAAAAGCCATCACAGGAAAAACCACCCCGTCTCTAGAACATGGTGGGATTCAAGCAGTTGGGCCACCCAAAGGAGGTCACTGAGGGGACACAAATGCTGCAGCTGGACCGCAGCTGTCACAGGAGGACAGGAAGCTTCATTATGGTGTGGTAAGCAATCTTGCAGCAGGGGGGTTGCTAGAGTCCCGAATAACTCTAGATATAGACCATCACAAATTTCTGTTACGGCTTTTACTGTCCTGTTAATGTCAAGATTTTATAAATATTAATTAAAATATTTTAATTCTTCTATAATTAAAACATCAATTTCTACCAGTGCGGGGAGTGTTTTATTGCTTGCAGCCAGGTATCCAAAGCAGGTCTGTATTCCTCAAAGTCCTTCTGAGGCTCAAAAACTGCTTCTATTCGTCTTAGCTTCTTCAGTTGTTCTTTGTCAGTCCAAAATCCTATAAACAGAAAGTTCATTCTCAAGCTCAACTGCAAATGTTATTTTTGAGTTGTTTTCTTTCCAAGAGATCCAAAGCAGAAACACAGTAAGAAATCATGACAGCTTTTCTTTACTCAACCGACAACTTTCTCAGAGGAAAGCATATTTTTAACATTGTGAAACTCCTTTCCACTAGCATCCACTTGTTTGGAATCCTGACAAGAGCACATCTGCTCAGCTGGGATGGCTTCCAAGGCACGGCTCTAGTACACTGAAGGTCCCTAAGATTTCACCCACACTGTGCCTGCGGCTGCAGGTCTCTCTTGATAAAGAAGGGCCACAGAAACCAAGACTTAGCACTAGTTGCTTTCCTGTTCTCTTAAAAATTGCATAAATGGCAGAAAACAGCTGGTGTTAGATATTCAGATTAATTTATGCTATTGAATCATTCTTGTCTGTCAAGAGCTGTGGCTTTCTTACAGGTTTAATTGCTGAATAAGTCTTACCTGAGAGTAGAGTTTCTATCTGCCAGTTCTGTTATTTCCATATCAAAGCAATTTAATGAAGTTAATGGAAATATATTTTATAGGTGGATATTAAGCAAACTGTTGACAGTTTGTAGTTGTTTACAGAAAACAATTCTGTGTGAGTAGAGCTAGGTTGTTTTTCCTGTCAATAACTTATTCCCTACTTCCATTGTGTTTATTTCTGTGAAAACCTTATGAAGACTAAAGACTCGATTCATAGAGGACAGAGAACAGCTTCAGTAGGAGCGACATGGCTGTACATAATGCGGCAGCATCCTTGTTGTGTACTCCACCCCCACCCAGCACTGCTTCAGGGACTGCGAGTATGGGAAGGGATGCAGAGTGTCTGGAAAGAGGGAAGTAGCAAAGAGAGCGTTAACTTCTTCTCCAGCACTACATCCTTCCTAATGGAAATGAATCTTACAAATGTATATGCAGGTATTTTTCACGTTAAACTCTGTCATTATTCATTTATGTAAAACTAAGCAAGCCTACAGCTGCTCAGTAAATTGGGAGCTTGGGACATAAGTCATTGGTTTGGTTTATGAATGACATTATCATCAGTTTCTTTGGTCCATCAAATACAAGTACACGGGTACAAAGCACTACAGAGAAACATAAACACTACTTACACCTTGCATTCCCACAAAAATGGCTAGAGTAATCCTTTGGGGAGTTTTTACCATTATTTGAGGTTATGTCCTGATTTTCTGTTGTTTCCACACACCCCCCCCCCCCCCCCCCCCCCCGCTTTGTATTTGCAAACATGCATTGTGAATGGAAAGCCAAAACCCCTTTAAGTGTATAATACCTGAAGCAAGGCCTGCTAGAAAAGCTGCTCCAAGACTGGACATGTCCGCATTTGCAGGTTTCTCTATTTTCTTATTAATTAAATCTGAAGTCATCTGCATGACAAAGCTATTATTACTGACACCTCCATCAGCTCTGTAGGAAGAGAGGAAGAAGGAGTTTTAAAAATGCATTTTAGTTCAAATGTTTGTTGCCAACGTTTCAAAAAACAGCTTCTGGGGCTTCACACCTAAACATAAATCTTCCTACCACCCATGCACAAATTCATTTCCAAATTTAGAGGCCAGCACAAGGCACCTGGAAAAAAAACCTCTACCTATAAATTGCGGGAAGAATGGTAGACAAGAGACACAGGACAGACATCATCTAAAGCTTTGACAGCTTCTCTCTTCTAAAGCTATGCATCGGCCTGATTGGAATGCCAGTGTTTTTAACAGGACTTCAATGCAGTCATCACCACAACACGACAATAGTGAAAACCATTACATTAAGCTAACCCCTGCAGGTCTTCTCAGATCTGGAAAAGTACTATTTTGTCTACTATCAAATCCTCGTACTAGTTGGCTAAAATTCCTTTATAGTTGCTACTTTTGATAAGGATGATAAGAATGGGGTTTCTGTCTGTCTCCCTAACTGCATCACATCAGAGACCCTTTAATGAAGAAAACTAGAACATATCAGTGCTGATCTCCAATCATGAGAGTGATAACTAGCGGGGCAAAGTAATCACTTTCACAAATAAGAAATAACTACAATAAAGAGCAATCTTGGAACTGTCATAGATTGGTTTGTTATGCTGTTGGACTCCAACACCAGCCAGTATGGAGCTATTGTTCTACCAAATGTAGTGCAGTAAAGACATCTACTGTTTATTACTATAGAAAGTGTTGGGTAATAAAACTTAACAGCTGATTAGAAATCTTCAAACACGCCTCTGAAATCTTCTGTTCTACATGATGCCTCAGAAAACAAATGTTTTGGAGGCAGTGCTTGATTGGTGATGGGTTTCACTCGTTTGTACATACAGTTAAGCAGGGTTACCACCTCTACACTATGGCATAAAAACCTGTAACTGGCAAAGTCACTTTCTTATTGCCAGTGACACGCATTTTCCTCCTTTTGTAAAAAGGTGACATCCATTTCATTCAAGTTACAAAGGGAAAGAAGAAAGAAAATGTCCAAACACTCAGTTTTACATTTAGCTCAATTTTGCTGCGAGATACTATGAAGATTTGATCTGTACGGGACATCTATCTCAAAGTTCCTGAGTGCCATTTGACTGGGGACGTGCTGCTTCACAGAAGTAAAGAGGTGACACTCCAGGACTGCAGGGACCGCAAGAATCGTCCTTGTAAAGGCCGCTGCAGATCGGTACACCACAGGACACAAGGAGCAAAACTGAAGGCTCCTTCTCTGTGCTTTCTTTGATAGTGTAGAGACAAGCAAAGAGAAGTGATAGGAATGTAGAGGACTAATGAAAACAATGACTTTGTAGGAACCTGTAGGAGCCAGAGACCAGGAAAAAAGGAGGGATACAGCACAATAGCTAAAAAGGGAATGAACATTTATGGGATAAAAACAACGATGAAAAAAAATCAAAGGTAATGAATAGATACTGAAGATGTGCAGATAAAAGGATGAGAGAACAGTTTTCAATCCTACTGAAAAACCCATTAAGTGTATCTCGTTACCTTCTGAGGCATAGTCCACAAGCTGAGCTGCTACTGATCACAGTTAATTATTACAGTCATTATATGAAACAGCAATCATATTATTGAATAAAACAGAACATCATCAGACAATTTACAGTTGACATTACAATGTCAATGGGGTCAGATTCTAACGTTCCCTGGGCAGTACTTCTACACTTCTCATTTTTCAGTTTGCACTCTTAATATGACTTCTCAAATTTTGGATGCAATTTTCTATGTAAAAAAGCTTCCTAAAGAGTATAAAAAACCCAATACTTTTGATTTTTTCCTGTTCCTTGTAGGCCCAAGCCTGTCTGTTCCTGCATCTTTGCCTACTCTGTCCTGTACACGAGCGAAGACTGAAGCTTTTGCATCCTCCCACCTTGCACTTTCACCTTTCTTCCACGACTCAAAATTCTGATTTCTCAACTGTCTACACGCCAGACTGCTTTTTCCTTTGCTGGGTATCATCAAAAAAGCCACAAGAGGAACAGGAACACTCCCTTCTCTGTTCTTGACCGTGGTATCACGATGACCCCTGGCTGCCAGAAGGAGAAACTCTGGAGAGCTTTCTCAGCATGAGGGGCTTGAGGTTCTGAGACAACTGTTGAGTCCAAACCAAGTGTTTGCGTCCAGAAGGTTCAACATAGTTTTCCAGCAATGCAGAGTTCAGCTGAATTCTTCAGAGATGTGGTGAAAAGCACATCCCAGGGATCACAGGATCCCCCCTGACTTTGATTTGCTTCTTCAAAGACTGAAGAAAAACCAATGTCTGAACATTTGAGTTGCATTTTTCCTCTTCCCCTCACAAACAGATCCAGTTTTAACCAACGTCTTCAAAAAATATTCAGTGACAGACCCAGCACAAAAAACTTCAGTATGAAAGAAGGTGGTGGACATTGCTCTATGCACTCTAGTGCTACCTGAAAACAGGAGTTGGTCTTTTTTTGTTTTTTTAAATAATTACAGCAATTCACCTACTTACAATGACCAATGCCGATAATTTACTTAAGAACCCCCCCTTCTGTGGGTAGACTCTGCTGCCACTTAAGTTACATTATTTGACTTGGCAATTGTTTTTCTCAGTAGCAGAATTTTTACTGCAAGGTAAAAGACATAATAAAAGTTCACATCTATTTAAAGTCAAACTCCCGTAAGTCAAATTTAAAAGTCACATGGAACTTACCGAATGGTTTGAAGAGGAATGCGTACCTTCTTCACAATGATATCATAAAGCTGTTTGTTTCTTTAAAAAAATATTTAGTTGAATTAGGCATTATCTATTCCATAAAGTGTTTCCAGTATCTACATAGTCAGAAAATAAAATACAAGGCAAAAAGTGCCTCAGTTGCATCAGAACTGCTGCAATAGCTCACAAGTTTCCCAAATGCATAAATTAAAATAAAAGAAGGAGGGGGTTAAGACTGAAACCCATCTTTGTTATATATTGTTCCAAAAGCATGTCTCACTAAATCATGGCCAATGCTATAGCAAGGCTCTGTGGAAGGTATATTTTTCCCCACCTGAGACTGCTGATAGTTTTCTATAGACAAGATGCAACTGCCGGTGCAGTGGGTTAGAGTGAGGAAAGTAGGCTGACAAAAAGTTAACAGGAGTTGGTCCAGCTGTTCTTTAAATGGAACATCTGAAGGCTGGTAGTTGTTCTGAAACTGTTTCATTTACTGTGAGAAAACCTAAACACGAAGGATCTGTACCCTTTTCTAGTAAAGTATTTGAATGACAGGAGATTCTCAAGATCCTCATTTCCAGGAGTTCTATGCTTCAGTTCAGGAATTGTTGCATCTCGCCTTCCTCTTACAGAAAAAAATGCACTAGAAACAGTTGCAGCAATTCAGAATATTACCTTTCTCCAAACATCCTTTTTGCCTGTATGCAGGAGGCTGTTACACCCACAGCAGAGCTGGTGAGCAGGCAGAAGGAATAATATGAGCATTCCCTAATCTGGCATGGTGTGGTGTGCGTCAGGCCCAAACCATACTCAAACTCAGCGGAAGGAATGCTGTACGGGTTAGCAAGGCAGAGCCACTCTGTTCCACAGTGAGCTACGGACGTGCTCACCAGGGACTAGCAGTAATACCTTTAATCTTGGCAGTTAGAATCTGGAAGCTGTTGTCCATTCCCATCTTTAAAGATGGTTAAGATGCCTATTACTGTGTTTTATAAAACACCAGAAATTCAAACTTAAGCCAAAACAGCTGTTATGAGGCTTCCAGCTTCAGGGATGCTCTAAACACAGCTGGAGCAGGCTACAGCTTCTGGCAAAAAGGAGAGCAAGGACAAACTTGAAACAGAAAACATTTTTAGAACATGCAGAAAATAATGAAATTTAAGAAGCCCTATGTAATTACTCAATAACACAAACTGAACTAATAAATATGCACAAGTTTATTCGTAAACTGTAAAAAACAGAAAGCAGCAAAAACTCCTTTTCAATGTAACAGCAATGAATTACTGGAATTTTTATTTTACAAACTGCAGAAGTCCATGCAGCCATTTAACACCATGGATCAAAATAAAAGCAAATATAAGAGTATATAAGCAAGATAATTAAGTAAGCAGTACCTGAAAGCTACAGATTCCAATATAGCTCGTACAAGATGGTTCCTGGTAGTGCAAGGTTTCAGCCCCGTGAAGGAAGCACATAAATATGGGTCATTCACAGAAGCCTGCAGAAAAGATTTCACTGTGAGTCTCGCAAATTGTATTTGCAGGCTTTGGAGAAAGGAGTCAAATAGTAAGAAAAAGATAAAACTTACGACAGTTACAGGCAGCATAGTGAGAGGAGAGAATTGAAAACAAGATGTAAGAGGTATATAGTATTATTTCAGCTAACTCAGTTCAACAGTTTAAATAGCTTCTTTCAACAGGAAAAACAGTTAAATGACGTCTCCCAAATCTGACACAGTAAATAACACTGATCTGTATGACTTTAAAATACACCCAGCGTGTGCTCTAAGTGTCTGGACAGGGCTCACTGATATCACTATTCTCTAGGAAGATTTCACACACACACATTACTTCTAAAACACTCCTGAACTGCGAAAAGAAAGATGAGCTGTCTTTTAAAAGTAACGCTGAAAAGGATGGCAATACTTGTCATTAGTTTCTATGACAGCCCATTTTCAGTGGCACTGATGAACACCGCCCAACTAAAATTCTAATCCTTCACTAAGGTGTCTTTTCTTTGCAGGAGAACTAGAGAATTGTTTGATTAATCTCCTCTCCACCTCTCCACTCCTCCAATGAACTTCATCACAAAACACAAGTTTGCTGGTCCATATCTCCTTATGACAATGTTAAACCTTATTTTCATTGTAAATAGTAATTTTTAAACTGAAACAATTCTTTCCAGCTGCATTTTGCTAAATGTCAGAGACTCCTGTTTCTAGCAGAATGAGTAAGAGGAAAAGTGATTAATGCACATATTCACTCAAATTCAAAAACCCTTTCACAACGATGCTTCTCTCAGTGTGCTGCAACACAGCAGTAGAATCCAGTAAGAAAGAAACTTATTTCTTACTGCTTTAATATGGACAAGTAGAGAAAAATTTCACTCTCTGTAGGAAAGGAACATATGGACTTCATCAGAACCCTCCCCAGTCACTATCATTTTGAAGTCTAACAAACATTACCATACAATCAGTTTGTGTTGGCATCCAGCTAGTGAAGTTAGGCAGAGACGTTACAGTCCCAGCAGTGTTCAACACTGTTCAGGTCCCCTTTCATACCATTTAATCCACTTAGTTTCTAAATTGATACAGAGTCTGTCACTGGGAGTCTACCCACCAAGCGTATTCCACTGAAGTAAGCTGGGCTTTTAAAAAGCAAAGAAAATCACGCTGGTGGATATTGTTAGTGGTAACTACATGTCACTGTTAAAGAGAAACCCACTCAGTTTCCTAAGTACAGCTTTTATATCTGGACTAGGAATATAAGTACTGGGGATAAAAAGACTCGGTGTTTACAAGATGCTAGGTGGGGTTTCTTCTGGAGACGGTCAATAAAGCAAGGGGGAGACAAACCCACAAAGCAAAACAAAAGCCAAACAAACAAGAAAGAGGTTTTACCAACATCTCTAGAACTTGACTATTAATAGAATTAAAGGTCTAAAAAAAAAAGATTGAGACTAACGTTTGTTAACCTCAGGATTCCTGTCTGCAAATACTGACACTTGGCACAGCTCAACATTTGCTTGTTCACAGCACAATTACTCACAGTAATTGTTAAGGGGAAGCATCTCAGTAAAATCAAGCTTTATACCCCTAAAACCCAATACAATCATTAGGTCAGCTGCTTGAGAGAAGGTGGTTGGGCTGCCTGCAGAAGAAATGACATCTTCCTTTGCCTTGTTCCATTAACAAACAGGACTGACACAAAGGTAGGGGTTGAAGATGTTACCTTTCTTTAGAAAAAAACATCAGTCCTGGGAATGATCAAACTGAGTATAGAAGAACAACAAAAATGATAATCAAAATGAACTCTTGGACCCACAAAGAGAGAGGAGATCTCAGAAACATTCCAGGGAGCTCTAAAATGTATGTGTTCACACTAACAAATTATTAAGACTTCTACAAGAAAAGAGAAGGTGGTGATTTGGTAATTTTTGAGGGGGGGAAAAAAAAAAAAGATTGCTTTCATCTTAATAGCTTTTCTTTGTAACACAGTTCCTTTCAAACATCTAAAAGGTTCAAACATCAGTTGTCTACACATCAAAGAACCAGCTGATGGCAGACCTGACTCAACCACCACAGCACAGCAGCAGCTTTCCCTTCACCTTGCCTATCCCATCTGTCCAATAACAGCTTCTAATGCTAATATTCCAAATGAGAACTTGGAGACCAGTGCTTCACCAGAGTTTGTCCTGGACAGCAACACCGATTAGAGAAATGAAGTTTTATGGAGACAAGGATATCCTCCTATTGACAAACTCCCAACACAGAAACAGCTGTGCCGCTGAAAGTGTGCTTTTACTCACATTATCTTATGTTGCTGAGGAAAGTGGCATAACTAGACAAAAAAGTTTCAGTGCTCTGCACAGCCCTGCAGCTGGCAACAGTTACATTAACAAAACCAGTTTATTTTCATTCTATGAGAAGGTCTATCTAAGAGCTTTGACTTGCAGCTCTGTCACGTTACAGACAAATTACAATCTATTCTTACCAACTGTCAAACCCACACTGCAGGCAACTGCTCTGTAGCTGAGCAGGCAGTACGTGAGCTCCCATAATTTGTCATTTAATGTAATGTATTAACTGGAATTCCCATCAATTCCAACCTAGACTAATACGCTAGACTGAATTGCAGCAGCAATATCACCCTTGTTGCTGACTCTGCACAAGGACAGTAACTCACATCTGTAATGAAACTCAAGAGGGATCATGAGTCAGAGGTGGAAAGGACAGATATGAGGATAAGTCTCTAGCACAAATGGGAAGCAAGTAGAATGATTCCAAAGCTTGTGACCCAGAGGCACCAAGTATGAGCTAATAATTGCACAAGTTCTTCAGAGTGGAAGGTAAAACCAAGCTGTTAGGAAAGGGAGGGGACTAAAGCAGAGAACACATGCCAGAATTCCTTCCTATGCACATCTGCCTATCAAATAAGTGTCAAAATAATACAGTCTTCACTTTTTGTAACACCAGGACTTGACATCTTACTCATATTAAAGTACATATAAGTATTCTGATGAACTGTGACCTACATCTTGAAAAAGGGCAGAATAAAATTACTTATTTTAGAACAGTGCTTGCAAGTGCTGTCTCAGTAAAGTGCTGGCTCTGCATGAGACAGAAAAGCTATGGGATTGGTTTCTGTCTTTGTGGGCACCATCTGAATTACTGTGGGCAAGCTGTTCAGTTTATCTCATCCCCAGGTCTCAATCTGCAAGACAGAAGTAATCTTCCTGTTTTGTAGGATTTTTCTTGGGAGGAGTGTATGTTTCAGCATTCTGACATGATAATGATCTTCATATGTAGTGGTAAGGAACACTGAATAAAAGCCTGAGTAGTACAGAATAAATACTGTGATAAGATGTAACTTACTATACTTAAAGATGTGAAAGTGAAAATTTCAAATGGGCTATTAAAAATATGTTCTCAATAACATTATTATTAATAATAATTTTACCTGAAAGCCTGGAACAAAACAAACGCCTCCAGAATCAACAACACTCCGTGCCATTTTTTCTGTTTCATCTACATTGGTGAAAAGACCTGTAGAGATGCACAAGTCATATGTTTATGGTTATATTTATATTTAATAATATAATATTTATATTATTTACTTCAATTTCCTCATACATTACCAAGAAACACAAACCCAGAGTCACACTACTTCCTTTTGTAATATACTAGAACTACATATTCAGAGGGAAACAGTTGCTTCACCTGTATTTTAAATCCATCAGTCATATAAGAAAAATCCTAGTCAGATGAAAACTAAACGCAAAAGTATTCCCTCACATCTATTTCACTACAGCCTTTTAATCTTCACATTCTGTAGGAGGTCATTAGCTTTCCACATAGACATAAATGGGAATTGAGAATGCTAGCCACAGCACCCTAACCAGGCTAAAAACCTAGATTTGCAAAATATAAACCATGTTTGTTCCCCTCAAAGACAGTTAATGTCAGCCCAAGTACCAAATGACTACAGAGAAAGTACTTAATATCCATTATATTTTAACAGCACCCTTAATATTTTTTTACAAGTGACTAACACATATATATCAATAAGGTGGGTTCTAATATCACCTCTTTGATAGCCACTATTTTTATTCTCTGTCTAGACAGACATTTCCTTCCACAACTCTACAGACCTCCCTCTTTAGATTGCTCCACCCATGTGTAGTTCTTGTCCTCACACCCATAGTCTATAGGTTTCACCAATAACATCCTTATGTGGCCACATGACATGTTTTACAGCAGACTAGAGGTCTCCTATAAATGAAAGGTATTGCTTTCGTGTCTAAAAAGTAAACCTATCAGAGATAAATTAGGTTAATTAGCTCAATTTATCTTCGACAAACCTATGTTGGTAACTTACCAGGAGTTCAACTCACGTTTGTAACCTCTGCACATTTATTTGAAAGCTTTGGATTCTACTGTATCCAGACTAATAACACTAAATCTCTTTAACTTCCCGCCGTGTTTGTTTTTCCTGAACTATATGCAATACATCTACAGCAGGACAGGGAATGAAAGAAGTGTGAAACGCTAATTCCTTTTTTGCTTCCTAGTACTAAATTTCTAAGTAAATCTAGTAAATAGTTTATTAGAATGCTCACAGAAGTTGTTCTATAAACAATCAGTGATTTTGAACACTAGCTACTATAGAGCTAGTGTGTTTCTCAGCCTTTTATTACACTTGAATTCCAATCTTTTCATTACATCATAGTCACAGCCAAAAGGAGCATGACTTCTATGTGAAGAATCATGTACAACACAGTTACTTTTAAAAATGAAGTTTTTCCCGTTATTGTCATGTAACTCAAATCTATTATTAGTTCTCAGATGTCCAGCTTGCGTTCTCTCAAAACCATTACAGCACCTGCCTCTGGAATGTTGCATTCATTACCATGCTACCTAAGTTAAATCTGCAGCCAAATCTTCCTGTTCTGCTTCTCAACTCAAAAATTCCAACCCAAACACCAGCACACATCTCACTTTAGACAGGTCTCCTTTACACCAGTCCTGTTCAAGGCCAGATAATAGGTAAAAAAGAGAAAAAAAGGGTACTAGGAAGCTTGTCATGCTCAAGAGAGAGCAAGTGAGGAGTGATATGTTGTAGGAAAATAAAAGCCTCCATGTGTAGGAGGGTCTAAGAGGCAAGCGTGTGATGAGGAGATGATTGTGTGAACCAAACCCCCTGCAGTAAACAGGCTCAGCAGAGAAACTACTAAAGTGACTGTGCATTTCCAACTGCTCAGAACAGGCAGGCCAGTCCCTTCAATTATGGATATTAAATCAAGGCCAGTAACACAACTACAACTGCATAGAAGTTTCTTAAGTAGCAATATATTATACTCTATAAAGTTAAAGAATTACTTACTTGTATCCTGAGCCCATTTTATGGCAGTGCCAATGTCCGTCATGCAGCCTTCAGTTAAGTAAACAACTTCTTCCCCAATCTTCCAACCAATCAACGGATACAGATCTTAATTATTTTCCATGAAATAAATCAGAACACCTGGTTAAATTAAATGTTTCCAGAAAAACATATATAAGCACCCCCACAATAAACCCAACTAAAAATAAAATAGTTTTTGTCCAATTCCTGTGCAGAATTCATGATTAAAAAAAATTGTCCCTGATAGAGGTTAAACATCGTCTGAAAATGGAGTGATAGGAGTACAAAACACTTGAACAAGTTTGTTAAACCAAAGTTAACCCGAAAAAACAATCACTATCAAATGACAAACCCATCCCTCTTTAGGCTAAAGAGAAGAGCTATCTGCACTTATTTTATTCTTTTTCAATTATAAGAGGCTGTCTATACTTAAAAATGTATCAACGTTTTCTTGTTTGTTTTAAATCCATCTAATTTTCTGCAATGGTTTCTAAAAAGTCAGAATTTACTTCCCAATCATAAAACATAAAAGCTGGGCTTTCATATGGGAATCACATAAACCAGACATATACACACACAAAAAAAAGGGCAACACAAACTTAGAACACAGATCTTACTCATTTAAGAGGATGAAAGTGAAATACTTGATTCTTTTTTCAATATGCAACATTTCCTCACATGGAAAGCAAAAAAACCAAGTTTCACCCGTTCTTGTCCCCAGCAAAAGCCACTGTCAGTTATCTACTGCATTTTGCAGTATGTTTGCCCAACAGAAAGAAAAGAAACATCCAGAAAATCAGCAGTTCTATGGCTTACACGATGGGATTTGCAGGAAGTCATGTTTTTGACTGAAGAGTTTTGGCTTTATAGCGACTCAAAAAAATTCAATAATTTTGAAATTATTTTTCCCTTTCTCTCCAAAGAACAGCAGAAATGCATGGGGCAAACACTGTCAGCTCATCTGAAAACACAGCACAGCACGGTTCAGAGAGTTGCCTGATTGAAGGTGCATTAGTAATAGACAGACCACAACGAGGATAAACCTGATGATTTTTTTCTCCCTTTTGCCCTTCCAGATATGCTGAAATCTTACCAAAGAAGAGAGAGAGAGATTATTTAAACCAGTCAGTATGAACACAAAGGCCTTCTTGTTTGCTCTCTGTATCAGTGAGAACACGGAACAAGAGTGCTTTTAATGCTAAAGCAAAAAGCCAAACAGGAGGTGTTCCCCAGCACTGTGGCCGGACAAATGGTTTTTCAAGTGACTCAATAAGTCCCTAAGCATTCAGTGGCCACTGCAATAAAAACTTAACCCAACCCAAGAACAGTAGCTGCTGGAGTGAAGAAAGTGGCCAGACCTTACGGGACCCTGCTCAAGACTCCAAGATCATGGGTTAAAGCAACAAAGGTAAATGTTTTCACAAATACATCAACAACAAAGACAGCCAAGGAGAATCTCCATCCTTTACTGGATGCAGGGGTGGTGGTGGTGGGGAAACATTGCCACCAAGGATAAGGAAAAGGTTGAGGTGCTTAATGCCTTCTTTGCCTCAGTCTTTAACAGTCAGATCAATTATCCCCAGGGTATTCAGCCCCCTAAGTTGGAAGACAGGGATGGGAGAATTGGGCAAGACTATTCATCTACTTGGGGGCAGGAAGGCTCTGCAGAGGAATCTGAACAGGCTGGATTGATGGGCTGAGGCCAATCGTATGAGGTTTAACAAGGGCAAGTGCTGGGTCCTGCACTTTGCTCACAACAACCCCGTGCATCGCTCCAGGCTTAGGAATTAATAGCTGGAAAGCTGCCTGGCAGAAAAGGGCCTGAGGGTGCTGGTTGACAGCCAAATGAACACAAGCCAGCAGTAGCTCAGGTGGCCAAGAAGGCCAATGGCATCCTGGCTTGGATCAGAAATGGCATGGCCAGCAGGAGTAGGGAAGGGATAGGGATTGTGCCCTCATACTCAGCACTGGTGGGATTGTACCTTGAATCCTGGGTTCAGTTTTGGGCCCCTCACTACAAGAAGGACATTGAGGGGCTGGAACACATCCAGAGAAGGGGAACGGAGCTGGTGAAAGGTCAAGTCTTATGAGGAGCAGCTGAGGGAACTGGGGCTGTTTAGCCTGGAGAAGAGAGGGCTGCGGGGAGACCTCATCGCTCTCTACAGATCCCTCAAAGGAGGTTGGAGACTGGTGAGTACTGGTCTCTTCTCCCAAGGAACAAGTGATAGAACAAGAAGAAATGGCCTCAAGTTGTGCCAGAGGAGGCTTAAATTGGATATTAGGAAAAAGTGGTAAAGCACTGGAACTGGCTGCCCAGGAGGGCAGTGGTGGAGTCTCCATCCCCTGTGGTGTGGCCGTGGCACTTTGGGACATGGTTTAGTAGGGACAGTGTAGATTAGAAATTAGAACAGCAGCTAGCGAACAGCTTGCACAAGGATGCTACAGGGATTCACCTTGCAGTCTTAAATACCATGTCAGCTTTAAAGATTGAGCACCATCACATTTCATGCCCAGGGCACTGAGAAAGGTAGGTAACTACCTACTTGTAACCATACCACACAGCAGCCAAGGAAAGCAGGGAAAATTAACAGCTTAAACCAGAGAAAGTTTCACAGCATTGCCCTAAAGTCTTCAATTCTTATCACATTACAATAGCCAAATGTTTTCTTAAAAGAAAACAAAATGGAAAAACCTTACAGCATGCTTTTGTTAACACAGTTCCACAGACTACATCTGTTTTCCTAAGTAAAAGTAGCATCATAATGACATCATTAATTAGCCAGAAAAGCATTTGCATACACAGGGAATTCAAAGTCCATGTTAATTCAGTTCTGACACACCTCCTGTACTTGCCAAGGTCCTTCCAGTACAAGTTTCCTTAGCACACCACTGTCCTCCCCAGCCCACCCCTCCTGAAATTAGTTACTGTTTAAAAATATGACAGAGAGACTCTACGGGCAAATTTACTTCAGTATCGTCTGTTGCTCTCTTGACAAACAGCCAGCTATGACAAATCAACAAGTTTGACAGACCACAAATGTTCAGAATGGCAAAGTTTTAAACACTAGAAATGCACTGGGGAGCCTATTTCTAGTAATTTAAAAGAAAAGTAGTAATTCCTAACCCTGTATTATCTCACTGCAGGTACTACAAGGCATAAGAGCTCAAGAGGAGGAACTTAAATTGATCCCCTGGAACATTTTGACGCAAGAAGCCAGAGAACAAACCCCGCCTTTTCTCCATTCTTGTACTGTATAATTCTGCTATCAAGAAGAACATGTGAAGAACAAAAAAAGGAGGGCTGCAGGTAGCAGATAAATATTGGTAATGTTACTTAAATTCTCTTCCTGAAAAAGCATGTTTCAGGATAACCAAGATCTATGTTTCTAATTAAAAATTTGCAGTCTTGTGTTTTGAAAACACTTTCAAGCTGTTTTGCTGCAGCTAAAGAGACGGAAAAGCACAGTCCTGTTTTATCCCTTTTTGTACCCTCATCATTAACAGCTGTCAAGTAACGTGAAATACTCTGACACTAAAATTTCACTACCTTACCTCTCTGTGATGCAAAGAGGTGATCCCCAGTGTTCACATTCCAGAACCCTCCTGTTCCCATTGTCACCTTAACGTCTCCTGGGTGAAAGCAGCATTCTCCAAACACGGCTGCCTGCTGGTCTGCGACCTGCCAGACCAATGGAAACATCACAGCAAGCTCACTATTGACTACCAACCCGCAACGCCGCTGCATTTTACAGTATCACTGCAAACATTTCAGAGTTCCAAACGCGAAGACCACTCAAAAGGAACTGAGCATCAAGAGAGGACTCATATACAACTGCCTAAGTATTTGCAGACCATTTCAACAGTCAGATTTATCACTAGAATCAAATCACACCAGGTTTAGATACACCGCGAACTTCTGTGATATTGCTTGCAACAATGAAAAATACATTATGGAAAGAAAAGAAGTATTTTAAGTTTCAGGATTGACAAGGATAAATGGGGCATTTGCAATCCCAGGGAGCAGATCAGAGCAGCTTGGCTTGAATTCCTCTTCCTCCGAGTAAGAAGCTGAAGTTTTTGAGGTCTCAACATTTTTCCACACTACTACTCCTGTACAAAATTACTCTATGCTCAATTTTTCCAAAATTGTGATGGTTATTAAATATATTTACCTGTGTTTGTGCTCTGGTGAAACAGTAGATTTACAGATAAATTGAGTTTAATTCCTTAAAAGTAGCAGGAGAAATTAATCTCAGCTAAATGATGTTTTTTCCATTTAGTTCAATTCAAGCAGATTTGTTTGCAAGTCATCACTTGACAAAAATCATGGGGTTTTCTTACCCAAATCCTAACTACTGAGGCAAGAGCATGTTATTCTCAATTTATTTTTAGTGAAAAAAAAAAAGAAAGAAATAAAAGGCACTACAAGGGGATCTATTAGCAAATAGTCTTGCATAGACTCTTAAGTCAAACCAGGATGGACCCCATTGCACAATTTTATCGAGAACAACGGATTTTAAGCCAGAGAAAGACCCATTACCAGAGCTCAGAGCAGAACTCAGCTTTGTTAAGCCCTACGTTCCTAAATCATTTGGTCATCTAACCTTAACAGATATCAGCATCTAGTAATCCCTTCCTGCTCCCCTCTCCTCCTTTCCTTCTAAGGTTGCAAACCAAATCTTTGGAGGGAAAAAAAAAAAAAAATCAGCAACCAGTTCCACTGTAGTTAAGTTAAAGAGAAGCAACAGAGAATACCTGCTAAAAAAGCAAGTGTTTAATCAAAGCTAGATAAAAAGAATATAGGTACAAATATACAGATTTAAGTAAGAGGTATTTTGACTCACCATTGCCATTATTGGAACAGGTACCCCAAATATTTCGGAGTCAGCTGATCCAAAGTTGAAGCTTAAAACAAACATTATGGAGAAACATCACAACACTAAACTGAACTTCTTGTTAAAATGAAATCTAGATATACAAGGCCTGGGTCTGCATCACATATGAAAGGCAACGCTACTGGTCTAATTTTAAAGCAAGCATTAAAACTATTACTTCAAGGAATACTGTTTGGGATGTACTGTTAAAAAAGAACATCTGCATATAAAAATAATATAACGGTTTTGGTGTAGCTGTATATTACTTGGTCTCTGCAAATTATACAGTATTTTTCTCAAGACAGTTTAAAAAGTATCACATTCTTTTTGCATACAGCTCCACAGTTACCTTGTGTCTTTCACTGAAGGATAAATAGACATTGGAATGGAAAGTAAATAACACAAACCGGAGTTCCAACATTTCTGAAATAATATGGAAAAAGTAAAAACATCAGTAACTCTCTCAGAAGCACACAAAATAGCAATCATATTGTCTCAGAACAGCACATACCGTAAACGGGTCAAAAATGCCTGTAGCGCTGGCATTTGAGTAATCTGTAGCATACACAGAACCTACCATAAAAAAACAAGAATAAAGATTTTAGATAAACTTTAGATTTAGATAATTTAACAGTAATTTTAGACATACTTTTTCTTTAAATATCTGAGTGGCTCCTGTGAAATACAAACTGAGTGGCTATAGGCCAAGTCATAGTGACACAATGAGCACACAAACTTTACTTGCTGCTCACCATCACATGTATGTATTCATTACGTTATTTTACCCTCACGGAACTGGCTAGAAGAGAGCAGGTAAGTTTGACAACAGGTACAACACTGCCTACAACACTCTCTACCGTAACCTATCCAATTGCTTGGGCATTAGCTCTCTTGGTTGTTACCAAGAAACTTGGTAACAACACTGTTTGTTGGCTTTCACAGATGCTTTTCTTCAGTCAAGTCAAAGTAGTTCTCATAGTACTCTTTAAATCTTAAATTCTTAAAAGGTTGGTTACATTAATTAATTATATCCCTTTCTGACTATGCTTCCATGCAGGTCCAAAGAATAATTAATTCAGAAGGCTGGGTTTTTGTTTTAACACAGTAAATATATTAAAATAGTCATCAATTACTAAAAAAAAAAAAAATTGTTAAAGAAGTGTTTGGATTCTAGGATATATCAATGAATCATGAACATTATTACTTAGATTCCAGTATGGTTTATTAATATCAAAGAAGAACTGTAACATTCACCTTTAGTCAACCTATAGAGTAACCACGTGTCAACAGTTCCAAAGCAGCAGTTATTTCTTTTGGCAGCTTCTTCAGCCTGGGAACAAATATACACACAGAAAAAGTATTTATAACTGGGTACAACAGAAAGGGATGTAGTTTCTGATTCCTTTTCTCATTTTCTTTGTGGTTAACGATAATGTCAACTCAAAATATGTCTCCAATTGCCATTATTTTAGAAAGGGCGAGTCTGCTCTGTACGTTACGTTACTCTACGGTTCGTGTTCCTAACAGAGAATAAGCATGATTTCCTGCTATAAAAGGAAAAGCAATTAATGTTCTTTAAATGAGCAGTGTCAGAGCCTTAAGAGGGAAACTTTATAATCGCAAACCTAACTGTAGTGAATAAGGAAAAAGTCCCGCAAACTCCACTTAAATAAAGAAATACAGAAGAAATAAGTGTATTTTAAAATACATGCTTGAGAACAATTAATACAGAGTCATTGTTTTCTGTTTATGATGTTTGTAAAGCACTCAAAATGTTGTTTTCCTTGGGACTTTTTTCCCCCTCTAAAATGGGAAATTCAGGTTTTATCCAATTTCTACTGAAACTGTATATAATTACAGAATTCAGAATAAGAACATACAAACTAATTCACTCAAAATATGACCGAGCACCTTAACCTCTCTAATTAAGAGCCATCCATTCTTGAGCGTCTTTGTTTCACAGTCACATATTTTAAGTATCAGTGCCTGACAAATGTGACAGAACATTCATCTAGCACTGAAAACTCAGTAGCTGCATAACCTTCAGTTTTATAATCCTACGAATTCATGCCTCACATTTTCAACAGGTCCAAGCAAAACATGCCAGTAAAAATTATACTTGGCCTTCTCAACAGCTAGTTTTGTGACAGAAAATACCAGACAAAACACGGAAGATTTCAGGGTTTCTTTACGCAGGGAAGAAAATGGATGAGAACGATTTTCTTAAAAAATTATCAGAAAATTAGTGTAGGAAATAAGACAATTAAAGTTCTAACTACAATAGGAAAAAACAAGGAAAATGGTAAAGATTAAAGAATACAGCAACAAATAGCTCAGTACTCATTAGTCCATTATTCAAGTACAACTTATTTTACATGTATTTTCCCATTTACAGTACAATAAAAGGCAAAATAAATTGCAGTATTTGATTGTTCAGTATATTATTTATGAAAACATAAACACTGGAATAATGCAGAGTGGAAAGATAAGAGTGCCAGTTGAAAATCAATACAATTGTCATGCAAAACTAGAGTGCAAACAATTTGAAAACAAAGTACAGTTACTAATTGTGTAATTATATGAAGTGAAGTAAGGCAAGTTGATTATGTTACTTATGCATGAAGAAAACTTTTTACTACTACACATTTCCAGAACCAGAGGAAAAATTTTATACCACTGTATAAACACAAGTAGGTATTTAGGTAGACAGGCTTTGAATGTGAACATGGATAAAAGTCCTCCATTCTGGTTATTCTGAGGAAAAGAACAAGCAAGAAAAAAACTGAAGAGAGACAACAACCCAAGCCACTTGCTGTTATGACATAAGAAAGCAGTTATTTTTCCCTTTCCAGCTTACCTCATGTATGTTTTTAAAAACCCATGACAACTTCATAGAAGTTTGATGTGTTGAAAAAGTAAGAAAACTTGGTGCCAAATATCGATCACTCCTAGTCAAGAAATGAAGCACTGTAAAAATAACATGGATTACCTGTTTCAAAAGAAAACAGTCACTTAATTTTTAATCTCTCCTTTTAAAGGTTTCTAATCAATTGTCTTTAAAGGATGACAACACAGATGGAGACAAAAGATTAGATTAAGAAAGCTAAAATTCTGATAGAAAACCCTTACATTGGATTTCCATAGATAGCCTTCCCATAACAAATACCACAAGGAAGAGCAGCTGCGCTAAGCCAGTCTGCTTTATGGACTTCTGCTGGCACGCTGATAGAGACTGCTCGGCACTGCAAAGCCGGGCCACCCACAGGAGCACAACGCGTGGTGGGGTTGACAGCATTCACATACTGTTACTCCAGTGGAAGTTCTCCTACAGCAGGCAGGCTCAATCATGTTTTAACAGATTAACCAATGTAATCAATAATCAAGTTTTCACAGAAGAAATCTCAGGCAGCAAATCTAAGAATTTAACTTTGTCTTGTGCACGTACCCATTAGTTTCCGCTTACAGGAAAAGTAACTTCAGTTTTTCCACTTAGGGCCAATCTTTCCCTTCTAAAGATATGAAGCTGAAGCCACAAGCAGCATAAAACATACCTTCTATAGACAATCTGAGCAAACAGTACATTAGGAAAAACCCACCAAAGAAACACCCCAAACCACAGCTAACCAAGAACTACCTACATCCAAAAATTATGCTGTCGGGTGTTAAGGAGCAGCATTTTACCACAACAAAGAGACTAAACTGAAACAAAACACGTGCTAGTGCTACCAATGTCTTTTCCCATAACTAATTTCCTTCAGGCTATAGGCACTGCATTTTTTTATTGGTGCTATCATCCATGCTAATCTTGCTCAGTTCAATGTTTTCAGGCCTCGCTGTCACATTAACAAGTTAAGAGAACAACTGTAGTATTTCATATTGCCCTTAATCTTCACAAAAATGGAGCAGTTCTCCCTTGTCCAAGCAGCATCTAGCTTAGCTCAGTTTTACCTTCAGCAAAAAGGACCTATTCCAGGAATTCACAAGTTCAGCACTTCTTAAGTCTTGCCAACTGATGAAATTATGAAAAGGTTTCCCTGTCCTCCTGAAAAACAGAATTTGAACATCCTCATTTAAAATAACAGAACATACACCGCCCCAAACACTCAACATCATTCACCACTTCCAGTCAAGACACTTCACACCAGGTCAGTTCCTAAAACAAGCGCATATCCTCCTGCTAGATTTGAGGAATTTCAGTGGGCACACAGACATTTTAACTGTCACCAGAATTAAAAAAAAAACATGTATTCATGTCTTCCAAAGTCCTAAGAACAAAACAAGGACACGGGCTTATAAAACGCTCTGAACTGCTGTAAGGTGTGCCTGTGCAAACACAAGAGAACACAAGTGACTTTTAGCTGTGGTTTAGTCGATCAAATTCAACATTTCTACAGTCTGCGCCTATGAATACAAATTCATCTTAAACAGCACACAATATACGTACTTGTGCCATGTAATGAAAGTTGCTCTCTGAGCTGAGATGCCAAGACCAGCGATTTGCCTCATGTGAAGTCCCGCAGCTAAGAAACAAAAACCAACCACACACAAAAAAGCTTTTATTCAAAGAGCCAAACAAAACAACGATTTTGCCAATATAACTATAGAAACTATGGGATACTTATGAAATTAATAATTTAAGTAATATAAATCTCTAACAGATTGTCAACTGAGAGCAATGAAACATCACAAACTGAGTCGGACCAACCCATTCCAAAACAGGTGAATAAAACTATGTGTTTCACAAAAGCAGGAGTGGCACATTAACCCTTCGCACCTTCTGAAAGGCCTGTTGATAACTCGCTTGAACAGCAACAGGCAGGCAGGTTACACAACTATATAATCAGTTAAAATGTGCATTTCGCATGGATGAACATGAACAAAAGCACAAACAGAAGGAGTAAGTATCTTTACAAACTTCATGGAAAGAAATTCTATAAAGAAACAGAACTCGATTGACTCTGTAGGCAGTAAAGAGATTGGTGTCAATATACCATGATCTTTTACACCCCTTTAATAATCACGTTTCATCATATGTTCCTTCAACAATCTTTCCAAATTCATAAGAACAAACACGCTTAAACTAGCTGTCCCTCAATGCAACAAAGTACCCTTCAAATTCAGAAGTAGAAAAGCATACATCTGGGTGTACATAAATTCTGCTGTTAAACTTTATCTTCAAATGACCTTTACAGAACATTTTTACTAATATTTAATTATCTGCCATTCTATAGATATGCCCACAGCTATTTTCAAAGCAGCTCTGGTCAGCTTCCCAAGTACCTCCACACATGCTTCCAGAAGCAGAATTATGTTAAAAACATATACACATCAATAATACAGAAATGCACTTCAATGACAGAGTACCTGTTTTGTCCAAAGCACTGCTGCTCTGAAGGGCTCTCAATCCCACTACTTGAACAAATCACAGGTTAAGTAGGTCCTGCTCACACGTGCTCTTATGTTAACCTTCATGTGCAAAGTTACTGGTTTCAATAAGCACACACTGCAGACTTGACAATCACCAGCCGCCAAGCGACAAGTACAGAGGGGTTTCACACAGAAAGAGCACAGCTTACTCTGCCAGCCTCTCCAAGTCCTTCTGCACCTCCCCCAATACCCATCTTTGCTTTCATGCAGGCAGTGCTACCAAGGCCCTCACTTAGCTGAAAATGTCATCAGTGCTTTCCCAAGGCCACCTGTTCCAGCTGCCCACACGAGTGCTGCTGGAAGTGGGAGCACAGGAGGAGGACCTGGGACTGGGTGGCTTGAGAACAGCAGTTTCTTTTTCAGTAGCACCTAGGTCTAAACTGAAGGCAAGGCCACAGCAGTGCTGCCACAGCTCACTGCAGATTAGAGTGGCACATCTTTCTACTCCCTGTTTCCACAAGCTGCATGCTCCCACTTTTCCTGTGACACCTCTCTAGATCCCAATGAGACCAGAGTTAACTTCTGTTAAAGAGAAAAACAACACAGCAGACAAAGTACAGCTACTCTTCAACTAAGCTAGTGAGCTAAGCTGTGTCCTGGAAGGGTTGAACAAGTACCAGAGTGAGATGGGGTGGGATCGTGCAGTCAGACACAGTTTCCACTTCTACCTAGTGCTGAGCTACATCAGCTCATCCAGTTGTGCATGGCATCGTTTCAGCTCCACGGGCCCTGTAAAGTGAAGTGTTCCTATGCCTTCTTCCTGCTTCCAGACAGTCATTCCTGTCCCTGGTACCACACCCTGTCCTGCACTGGCACAAATACTTTGGAGCCTCTGCTGGCACAAACACCCGCACAGTGATCCGGCTTAGGAAACTGCTCTGGACTTGAAACAACCTAGTGAAGAGGAGGGTGGGACCGCCGATTTGACAGCTTAAGCTCACTTATGTTACACAAGCATTTAAAAATTACTAGCTGACGATGCACACAGCTCGGCCACAAGAAAAGCTTTCCTTTTTAAAACTAGCTGAAAATTCTTGGTTCCTGATTCACTCCATATAGTGGGCGTGGAGGAAGCTAGTAAGGTCTTCAGGGGTTGAAACGGCCTTGCTACTCTTGTGACAGAACAGTCTTGGCTGCTAAGAGAACAAGAGCCCAAAATAATCAGCTGCAGCTTACACCGGTAACAGTTACCTCCCTGTCCCCCAGGCTGCCTTCCAAGGGAAGGCACAACCGCAGTTTTGCCTTGAAGCTGGGGGTGAAGGCAAGAGGGGTGAAGGCAAGAGGGGCTGGACAGGAGAAACTTGAGGCATGGGAAGGAGTGTGACGCACACACCTGTCACAAGGAGGCTGAGGCAGTATGACAAAGTGAGGTGGAGTGCACTGGAGAGGTCCACGGCATTGGTGTGGCACAGAAAGTGATCCATGTTGGATCGCAGAATGCTGGGATTGGTATAATGGGAAAACTACGGAGGTTGTAGAGAGTGAGCACACTGCTAGAACGGCACGCAGAAAAGAGGGCAAAAATATTAGAAGCTTGGCAGAAAAGGGAGTTGCATGTGTTTAGTGTGTCCAGTACTAGGAAATTTTAGGCTAAAGTACAAACAGAAAAGAAAACTAATACAGAAACTGGATGGTAAGAACTGTTTGTAGTTTGAATAGGGAAAGCGGGAATATCAAGTCATAATCGAGACAGTACAACGATGCAGCATCCTGCTTTTGCTTTCTCGTACACTCACATCCGTACACACAGTGGCAGCAGAATAATGGGGAACTGGAAAGGGAAACAAGCCACTCTCTGTTCGTACCCAGAGGCATCTAGGGGAGGACAGACAAAGATACAAACATAAAATACTGGAGCAACAAAGCGCCATCACTGATCTCTAAATTGAGCATGCACTCTGCTTCTGCTTGGTTCTACTTCAACCCTGATCTGGCCCCAATGAAAGAAAAAAATTAATTAAGTGTCCTATTTCACATAATGACTGAGCTGGCCTTAAAACACGTTGCAGACCTTGTGCTAAATGGTTTATTTTCAGTACTTTTTAAAAATAAATAATCTTGTTATATAATTAACTAGCCTTATAATAAACAACTAACTTGTCAAGTTTTATAAGCCATTACCTTGTACAGCCTCTTTTATTACAACAACAAACTGACTCCACAGCACTTCAGGATCTAATTCAACCCAGCCAGGACAAGGATAAAGGGATTCCACCTGTTCCCAAAAGACAGACAGCAACAGCATTGTTAGGATCCCAGGTTCACAAAACCCAGCATTCTTGTGAAAGCTAGTAGTTATTGCAAATATATTGAGTTTTCCCTTTTTTTGTTCTTCTTAGTTTTTTGAACCTACTGCAAGAAGAGAAACGACAGTGTTTGTTTCTTTTAAAACAAGGTACGTGGGTCTGTGCTCCAGAAGACGTGTGTTCAGGTGAAATGAACAACAATCATCAAACACAGAATTACTAGGTTGGAAAAGACCTCTTAGATCATTGAGTCCAACCATTCCTATCTGCCACTAAACCATGTCCCTGAGCACCTCATCTACCCGTCTTTTAAATACCTCCAGGGATGGGGACTCCACCCCCTCCCTGGGCAGCCTCTGCCAGTGCCTGATGACCCTTTCTGTAAAAATTTTATCCTGATATCCAGTCTGAACCTCCCCTGGCGCAGCTTGAGGCCATTCCCCCTTGTCCTGTCCCCTGTCCCTTGGGAGAAGAGCCCAGCTCCCTCCCCTCTACAACCTCCTTTCAGGTAGTTGTGGAGAATGATAAGGTCTCCCCTCAGCCTCCTCTTCTCAAGGCTAAACAACCCCAATTCCCTTAGCTGCCCAAACCCCCAGAAACTGGGGAGCCTGTAAACCCCTTTTAGGGCTCCAAACTGGAAGCTGGGTTTCCGTGAGCCTTATGGCTCTGCTGCTCAACTCTGACATCACTGGCCTTGAGCAGCTCCCCAGCTGTGCAGGACTACCACCACAGGGGCTTCCAGCAGGTCAGTTCCACTAACACCATACCCTTCCACGTCTGAAAATACACTGAATTTACACTTTTCCTCACTGCAATCTCTCTACTGACAGGCTGGGAGAGTTGGGGTTGTTCACCCTGGGGAAGAGAAAGCTCTGAGAAACCTTGGAGCAGGTTCTAGTATGGAAAGGAGCTCCAGGAAAGCTGGGGAGGGACATTTTACAAGGGCAGGGAGCAACAGGATGAGGGGCAACGGCTTTAAACTGGAAGATTTAGATGAGACGTGAGGAAAAAATTCTTCATCCTGAGGGTGGGGAGGCCCTGGCACAGGTTGCTCAGGGAAGATGCCCCATCCCGGGAGGTGTTCAAGGCCAGGCTAGCCGGGGCTTGGAGCAGCCTGGCCGGGTGGGAGGTGTCCCTGCCCATGGAAGCAAAAGGGGGGCTCCGGGAGAGGAGACGACAAAGCAAAGCGGGGGCGCCCGGTGCGAACACACCCCCTCGCCCCCCCATCCCGCTCATTCACCTTCCTGCAGGCGGAGCCGCGCACGGCGGCCTCGCGGTCATAGACGTGGCACTTGAGCACGGTGCTGCCCACGTCTACCCCCAGCACGAACCGCGCGGGGCCGCGGCTCGACCCGGGATCCTCCTGCCCGCGCCGCATCCCGCGCACCGCCGCCCCCCCCTTCCCCGTTTAGCCCCGCCCACTACCCACATGCGGTTAGTGGGCGTGGCCAAAGGCAAGTGGGCGGGGCTATGGGGGCGGTACGCGGGGCCACTGCAGCCTCGTCCAGTGGGAGGTGTCCCTGCCCATGGCAGGGGGTGGGACTGGGACTGGGTGGGCTTTGGCGTCCGTTCCAACCCAAACCGTTCCGTGGTTCTTTGATCTGCCCATCCTTTAAACACTTCCCGGGATGGGGACTCATCCACCTCCCTGGGCAGCATCTGCCAGTGCCTGAAAGCCCTTTCAGTGAAGACGTTTTTTCCTGATGTCCAATCTGAACCTCCCCTGGCACAACTTGAGGCCATTTCCTCTCACCCTATCGCCTGTGACTTGGGAGAAGAGACCAACCCCCACCTCGCTACAGCCTCCTCTCAAGGAGTTGTAGACAGTGATAAGGTCTCCCCTCAGCCTCCTTTTCTCCAGGCTAAACTACCCTGGCTCCCTCAGCTGCCCCTCATAACCCTTGTTCTCCAGCCCCTTCACCAGATTCTGACATTCTCTGGACCAACTGTTACAGGATCTCCAAAAGAAAATTCAGGGAGTGCCACAGGAACGTTTCCTCCCAGCGCTAGCGGAGGCTCAAAGAGAATACGGTGCTAAAACCCAATTCCTCCTTTCCACAGGTATGTTCCCCCATGGTGCTAATGCAAGCTCTAAAGGGAACACGGTGCCTAAACCTCATTCCTCTTTTCCACATGGAAAAGCGTTGTCCCAGAGCACGTGTTGGTAAACAATGTAGTGTGGCCGCTCTGGGATTTGTCAGGGAAGGCAGTGAGCACCAGGGACCATCGCTTTCGTTCACAGAGGCAGGAACTATGGTTAAAATTGCTGCTGGAACGATGTTAGTGATTGAAGTGTTCTGGCATTGCCCTTAGATTGGTGTGTGTGTGTGTGTATTTAAACAGGAAGAACCAGAAATAGTGTCAGTTAAGCAATACAGTTCTGGATGCTCAACCTCAAACTGCCATCAGCAGAATTTAGTTTTAACCCCAATTCAGTTAAAAGAATTGGGAAGTTAGTTTTAACTCCTTATTTAATTGGAGGAGGAAAAGCAAAAAAATACACAGAAAATAGTTTTCCCTCACACTTCTGTTTGGCCTCTTTTACAAAAAGTTGCAATCTGAACAACAAAAGGATCATCTGAGGGAGAGCAGCCTGCTGGTACTGGATCTTTAAAGAGGAATACTGAGAGCAGAGAAAGCCACATAAGGAGAGGCTCCCCAGCTCTCCCGGGCAGTCGCAGAGGTCACTGGGACAAAGGTTTGGATCACAGGGAACCGAAGGTACAAGGAACGGCTGCTTTGCCTCTCCTCCCTAAGGAACGACTCATCACAAAGTCATCTTCCCCACTTTTATGTTCCCTTCAACTTGACAAGTTATAATCCCTTGCCATACAGCTAACAGATGATAAAGGTATCAAGTACTTCTTATCTGGTTAAGACTATTTTTCTTCAAAATAATTTTAACTATTCAATTAGTTTCAGTAGATAATAATTATTTAGAACTCCTGAAGAAATCTCCCTAAATAAGATTCAATGTGTACCTGGTAGAGAAAGCTAAAACCTCTCCAAACATTCAAAAACTGAGAAGCCTTAAAGTAAAGTTGGGAAAATGCAGCTAGACAAGCTTTGTGTTTTTACAGAATCGATACAAAGTCTCACTACAAGATGAAGCAAAACTTCAAAATGAAAATGAAAGTGCAGGTTACTTCTTTCTTTGGCGAGCTCTTAATGTGATAAACACATTCCCCTCTGATTCACTGTATGGCATGGAAGTGACCGTAAGCCAACTTCTTCATGCAAATCTTAAACCCTGTTTAATATGTTAATAAGAACTTAGATGCATCTTGAAAAAAAACCCCATTATATGTATGCTGGAAAACTATAATGTGAACCAACCTGCACAGCTGCAGTTCATACGTAATCTCAGTTATATAGCACGTATTAGAATTGCTCAATTTAGGAGGCTTATGAAATACAAATTTTGTGTTATTGTTCTGTTTGCAGTGTGATAGAAGCAATGCAATACAGAAGGCAATAGGTTTTCAGTCATGCATAGCTTGCCTGTGCATGACTTATCTGGCATTAGATATCATTCCCTCACAGGCACCCTCTGCCAGTCCAAAACCTCTGTCAACTTCAGAGAAAAATCTTACTGCCAGCATGGGTAAAAGCCCCAAATTCATCCTAGCATAGACAAGAAACGTTCCATTTGAAGTACCCTGCTCTTTTAGGGCACTGCAATGTGGGTAACAAGCCTGCACACCCTCTGTGACCACCCATCTTCCCTTTACAGTGAGAACATGCAGGTGCTATTTCCATTGTGCGGGAAGCACAGAATTCACACACCTGGGCTCACCTGCCCATCAGTGCAGCAGCTGTGTCCTGTCTTTCTGCATATCCTCTGCTGAAGTCCTCAGTTTCTTTGGTCTCTGGAAAGTGTGACTGGTCTTATCTTCAGCTGGAATATCAAACGAAATGAAGGAGTGGAGGCACTACAGGGACCTGGCCAATGCTGTAGCAAAGGAAAGAGTTAAGTAAAGCCAACTAAATGGCAGAACATCAGGGACCAGAGATCCTCCATCGCTGGCAGTGACAGCAAAACCTCTGCCATGAGAAGTTGTGGCTGCCCCGTCTCTGGAGGTGTTCAAGGCCAGGTTGGATGGGGCTTTGATCAGCCTGATCCAGTGGGAGGTGTCCCTGCCCATGTTAGGGGGGTGGAACTGGATCGGCTTTAAGGTCCCTTCCAACCCAAACCATTGCATCATTTTATGATCCTGTGATAGCGAATATTTGTAAGCAATGTCACCACACTCAGCATGTTTCAGTCAGCAACAAGTAAACTTTAGAGGATACCAAGCAAGAAGGGTTTGCCCCAGTTACCTAGATTAAAATAGGGCTCGAGAGATGGGAGTGCTTCAGATCCAGCAGACCTAATTACTAGAAAAAAGACACAATTTTGGCTTTTTCTAGGACCAGATTATTAATTAAATTTCCAAATGATTAATTAAACTGCATTTGGAATAGGTAACTTATTTTTTCTGTTAAATAAAGGTATTCTCAGATGCATTTCTGTTGTGCAACTGATACACAAGAGTCTCTTTGCTCACCCCAGGCTTCCCATATGAATCAAATTTGCTACTGGCAGTGCTAACAAGATTCCAGCTACTGGAATCTAGGAGAGCAAGATGTAGTGCATGTTTTTTTTTCCTTTAACTTGATTTCCTTAGCTGTATTTTATCAAGATGCATCTACCTTTCTGCTGCCTCATCGCTGACCTCAGGGTCCTTACATAGTTTGCATTGAAATAAGACAGAGCCCACTCACTGCTGTTTCTCTATTGGCTGGTGCAGTGCACCACACATTAAGCCTTGCCTGGTAGCTTAGCAGATGGCCCAAAATGAAAGCGATGACCTTTTGGCAAATTTTGCTGCAACGATTTACCATCTGACCATTCTCAGCAGTTCCTCCTGGACTCCCGCCAGAATTTACCACTCTCCTCCAAGTCAACAGGCAGGACCACATACAATGACATCAGGTAATCTAGTGTACTATCTTCATGGGTGACTGGGCTTTAGGCAGTGATGGGATGTTTCTTAAGCAGCTCCACTCTTGCTAAATCATCCTGCCCTCACGCTGAATTGTGGCACCAACACAGCTGTTCTTGTGGCTCCATGTCAAACTATCAGGCTGAAAAATAATATGGAGGAAAGAGTTTCCATTAGATTAATTCATTGACATCGTTCATAATGTGGTGATACAAACAATTTGGTACAATCCTGTGGGACCAAGTAATAAGAGCCTGGTTAGGACAGCATTTTCACTAGAGAATTGCACATCAAGACTGCACACATATATGAGGCTTTACTTAGTGTCTGAGGCCCAAGCAGCTCTTCCCTTCTGCCAGCTCTGTGACAGAAGTAACCTTTGACAGTGGTTAAAAATCAAGTTTTAAGCTATCTGTATACACATGTGACGAGTGGTCATTTGTACCTAGGAAATTCAGGGCTGAACATCTCTTCAAAAGAACATGGATTTCAAAGTCTGGAAATACACAGGAAAAAAAATCTAAAATAAAGAGTGGAAAATGTTCATCAATGCTTAAGTAGAAGAACAAGAGAATGGACATGCTAAAGGCTAAAGGGATGAAAAACCAGTAAAGAACATTGTTTAAAGAAGACCTGGCCACTTAAAAAAAAAAATAAATAAAAAAGAAAGGAAGGAGAAGGAAAATGAAAAATTTTAAATACAGAAAAATCTAGAAGAATTAACTCAACATAGGCTCAGTAAAGTCAGAGGTTCCAGCAGTCTCCACTGCTCTCCATTTACCCTGCTGAGTTAAGCTCCAATGACTGACCAAGTGTTTTGTAGAATCATCATAGAATGGTTTGGGTTGGAGGGTTGGAAGGGATCTTGAAGATCATCCCGTTCCACCCCACCCTGCCATGGGCAGTGACATCTCCCACTGGACCAGAAGCTGCTCAAAGCCCCATCCAGAACTGGATGCAGGGTTCCAGGTGAGGTTCAGCTGTTTCAAAGACATATGCTGGAAGAAGCAGCAGGAACTAAAATTGAATGTCACATTCTATCCCAAATTAGTGCTCCACCTAAAACATGCATAGGTTACTCTGAAATAAATCACTTACTTGTACTGGAATCACAGTTCTTGCTTCACCCTGTACCCTCAAAATGCTGTAAGTTGCCAACTTTCAAATGTATTGCTGTCGTTACTTGCAGGGAAATTACATTTTGGGTCTTTATTGCCAGCCTTGGTCTCTCTTGCGATTACACCAAATATGGGCCTAAGGGTGACTATCAACTTCCATAAAGCAACGCTGATGTAGTAACACCTACTGAAGAAGTTTTACCAGAAAAAATAATAAGTTTTAATGAAAAATGTTTTCTCAGTCCTTTCAAATAAGAGGACTCAGGTTTATTGTTTGCACGTGATGGCATCATGACTCCTTCTGTTCTCTTTGATTTGTGTTGTTATACAAAGCAGAAAAGAAATAGGAAATCTGTAAATTACCAAAAAGTAAAAGTAAACACTCTGTCAGAAACCAGCAGCTGCAAGGAAGTGCTCAACCATCAATTCCTTTGTTAATAAACAACAGCTACTTACCTCACGATATCCAAATCTTTGAAATACGTATTAGCTACAGTCTCAGCATTCATGGGTCCTCATGCACCTGAATTTGCATTCTTTTAGCCCAGAGTGTGTATTCAGACTGCCCTTATGCCCCTTGTGTCACCGTGTCCCCTTTCCACAAACAGAAAGAGAAGATCATAACTATTTCTCAGGCTGATTCTGGAGTGCACATAGACATCACATCTCAAATAAAAAGAGTTTAAAAATCCCTTACTGTAAGTAATCATTCCTCTTTTGAGATTCCTCACTCTCAGGGGTCATCTATACAGGAGTTCAGATGAACTACACTGAATGGAAGTCACTGAATTTTTTAATAGGAGTGTCCATGCAAGATCTATTACACACAAGTTCAGATACTGTAAAGTTACCCCTTTACTTAAGTTGTTTTTATCTATCTTCTTTAGATGGGAGAAATGATAAGGGGAACTTGTCATGCAGGATGACTGTAGTACTTTAAGAGTCCCTGGACTAACATTCTGAAGGCAGTTTAAGAAATACAAGATTGCATCTTGGTATCATGATGTTGAGTAATATCAACTGAGTGTATTCACTAACCTGCCTGTTGTTCTGCACAGAACATCACTACACAAAGCCGCAGCGGCTGGTCACGTTAGGAGTTTGCTCCACTCTTTATGCCAGCTGCTTAGGCAAGCTGCCTCAAATCTAGAGAAAGGAAAAGAACATCTTGCTGCATGAAAAGCTGCAGTTGGCAGAATACAGAGCCTAAGACAGTAAGAGCCAAAGACAGTAGGAATTCACTGGCGTGACTACAGTGTTCATTGCGCTTTAAGAGGGAACAACAAATAGAATTTGAACATAATCTTACGGATAAGTGGTCAAAACTCAGCATATGGTATATACACAATACAAAGGTGAAGCTTATTTACCCCCTCTAAAATAAGGATAAAATCTAGTGACATTAATTTGGCAATTTTGAATTTAAAAGCTCTGCTGTTATTGGGGGATGAGGAAATCAAACCGTGACATGGAACTTGCTGTTTGTCTCCTAGAGAAATCCAAACACGCTCTTAGTGCAGCCTGTCAGGATGCTTCATTCAGAAGCCTTGTTACAAAGGACCTAATTACTTTTACTCTACTCTAGCAAAAATATCAGCACGATATTTTGCTCTGGGCACAGGAAAATGGTGTCAAATATTTTCAGGTATCCACAGCTCATCCTGCTTTTCAGCCATCAGCTGGTTTTGCACCTTGTTAAGAACCACTAGGATTGAACATGGTGGCAAGTAGTCTACTGCCTCTTCCACAGGCTTTTTGCTTTGTTTTAATCTAATTGGTACCACAGGCCACAGACATTTTGGCAGGTCATAATCTAGTTAAGTGTTTTCGATTGCAAAGAGGCCGTAACGTTTTAACAAACTTCATGTCTTTAACTGAGCAGTGGTTAAAAGCCATTAAGAAAAAGCTCTGAGGTGGGCAGTTCCTGCTTCTGAGAACCACAGAAATTGAGCTTCACGAGATTTAATTTGTATCTTTTAAGATTTTGGGTTGGAGGAAGCAGAAGTTCCCATGTAGCACTTAGAAATAAAACAGTGAAAGTACAGAATGCTTCTTGTTTCAATATTTAATCCAAGCAGACACAGACACAATTTATAAAATTATTCTATTGCATTAAAGTTTTATATAGCGTTTAACTTGTATGAATGTTTTTCCTTCAGTGTATCATATATTCATATTTTAAAATATCTTTGCACACCTTCTTTGTGCAACTACATGCTAAAAATCTGCAAATGCACACTTAACACTAAACAGCACAAAAAATACATTCTGTATCCATTCATATGCAAATTTAAAACATTTCACTTCGCAGATAAACAATGAAAAGTTATTTTAAAAAAATCAGAAACTACAAAAATGCGCACATAAAAGTCTTCCCTTTTGGATTTTTAGTAAAATACTGCTCTGTATAAGATCTAATGAAAAACTCCAGTGCTTACAAAATACTTTATATCTATGAGAAAAACAAAGGCTTAAATTTATATCTGTATGAATTAAAACATAATCACCTTGTTAAAATATAAAACTGAAATCATGGGGGACATGGCGTAGGCCAACACAGATGTCACATGTACTAGGACATGTAAAGCTGTAATGACCTGGGCACCAGGCAGTGTCATAGAACAGAGAAACAAAAAACCAGGAACTGATACAATTCACAGCAGCTGCAGAACAAAGGGTTTGACCAGCTATACAGACTAAATATAGCAATTTGACTTGAAGAGGGAGAAGTTTTAGTCTGAAATAAGTAACTGAAAATAAAAATCGCTGTGCTTACCAGTGTTCAAAGTAGTGTCCATCACTTCAGTTCTAAAAAATCTGCATAAATCGGCTATCCAGATACATCGGCGATGCAAGAATCTAACACAGTCTTATCTCCATTGCAGGAATTTCTAAACAGATCTTTTCTCTGATGATCAGATAGTTCATATAGGATGGGGGACTAACCTCTGTGTCTCAGAACTGAATTTCACATCAACACGTCTAACGTAGTGGTGTGTCAGCATCGTGTCAGCCTCATGTTGCTAGTGACAAGAAATCACCAGAACATACAACTTTCCCTTCACGGAATACGGCGTCAAACCCTCTTGAGGCCAGATGGCTTTAAAGAGAACAACAAGATCAATGTATTTTAAGACTGTGTGCAGTCTACCCTATAAATAAAATTAACTAAAATTCCTTGGTTTTACCTCTGTTACTCTTTTGATAGGGTTCATTGCTATTCTCCAAATGCCGCTGAGGCAACAACTGCTTTGGAGAAATCAATATAAAACAATCCTATAACATGGTAACAACATGAAACTTGGTACCACACCAAGAAATGGAGGCAAAGAATAAGGTACCAGAGCTAAAAGACAGGCTACAGACTTGCGGATCCCGCACAAAACCTGCCTGGAGGCAGCACAATGAACCACTAAATTCCGCTTTACTGCTAAGCTCCCTGGGCCACAGAGGAATTTATTTTTTTTCTGGAACACATTAGAATAAAAAAGAAAAATGAAATTTAATCAACGTCAGCAAAGAGCAGCAACTGAGGCTTCAAATTTTCTCTTAGACCTACTATTTCTTATTAATGTCAAGAACTGTACGTGTGGGTTAGAAATACGGAGCCTTCTTTTCTTCCTATATGAACGAAGACTGACGGAGTTACTCCTTTTGCAGCAGAGCGCCCTCCAAAACCACAAGTCAGCTTCTTGTTGGAATAGTCTTATGGAACCAATAGTAATGATTTCCGATAAATTCATTTTGCTACACAGAACTTCTATCACAAAACTAAAAAATAAATATTAAAAGTCACTAGTAACAAAAAATAACCTGGCACGGAGAAGGTTTAAGGGCACAGACTATTAAAGGGAGAAACGTGCTCTAGGTAAACAGAACTTTGACAGCCACACTACACAAATGGGTGTCTTTAAACTCTGGCCATTTTTATGATTTAGAAAAAAGCATTTGAGGAGGCTCCACAGATCTGTAGTAGGTACCTATGTTATTTTAGCATCAGAAAAACAAGAAAATTGAGAATGCTGGTAGAGTAAAAAAAACTAAACGTACTTTACCAAAGAGTTCTCTACTTTGCAAATGTATTTTTTTTTTTTATTCACTCCATCCTATTAATTTATCTCTTTGAACAGATCCTGCATCAGCAACCACTCTTTGCCACTCTGATACTCGAGGTACAATTCTAACTATATTTTGAACATTGTGAAGTTGCTGCCTTCTGGTATAAAACTTAGCAGTTCACAGGTGAAGTGGGTTTGGCAGTTCCACTGGAAGCAGGGTTCAGTCACACTGATCCAACTCAGAAAAACCTGGACAACCAATATAAAAGCTGCATTTAAATAGTTTTTCTTTTCTATCTTATTACACTATTTAAAAATAAGCTAGAATACAGGATGCCCAACTTATCACCGCTCCATGTCCCTTCCAAAAAGCACAGCAACTCTGAGTTAAGGTTGCCACTGTTATTGCTGCTTACCCGGTAGAGTCTGTAAGCCACTGTTTAGAAACCCAGGCACGAAGGATGGCATGGTAACCTCAACCCAGCATTGCCGGGCTTTTGCTAATTTAAGTCAAAATAAGTAAGTTTTAACATAATCTTTAGTTTTCATAACAACCTGAAAATCATAGCAAATAAAAAGTATTTCATTCTATATTACACTTAAAGTGGCTGGTCTTTTTAATAGAGCTTGTGATTGTTTTAGATGGTAAAACACAACAGTGGGGGAAGAGTTCAAGACAAAGTACACCTTGCTACCACGTTTATTCTGAAGATTTTGGTGTGCCAAAATTGACAGCCAGCTTCCTTGGCTTTCGCTTGCTGGACGTGTTTGGTGTTGATTTGTTATGAGGAACGCTTGGAGTAGCAACATTGTCTTGAAATGAAACAGTGGGTTGAGCAGCTTGAGGGGATTTTAAAGGAGCTGACGAACTGTCTTGCTGAATGTGGTCAGAAGACACTGGCTCTTCATTCTTTAGTGGTGCAGCTTGAGGGGAACTCTGAAACTCCTTGAGCTCAAAGTTTTTCTTGCTAGCAGCCCTTTTTTTCGTTACCTTTAAATTAAATAAATAATATTTAACAGAATGCATTCTCAAGAAACTGCAAATATTCCACTTTTAGAAAACGCGTACAGTTTTTACAATCATTCTCTAACACTAAACAGTGCTTCACGGTGGGGTGTTGCTGCACGCATCACACAGGCACAGTTTTTACAAAACCAGAATATTAAGACAAACTCGCCCATATTACCTGCAGAGGTATAAACTGGTTGTGAGAACCAACTGGTATCGTTCCTGCCAGAGGGACATTTCCTGGATAGCAGCCAGGATAATAGTGTTTAGGCACTGGAGTTCCCCAAGACACTGGACCAAACATGTGAGATGATGGAGGCATTATATTAGCTGTGAAAATAAGAAACTTTTAGCTTTCTTTCCTCAAAAAGAGGACACCGACTGCCCAAGACCCTAAAAGTACCCCAACTATATTTGTCTGTGTGCCGTTTCTCTTGCCAATAAAGGCTCATATTCTTCATATTTACTTGAAAATATATAAGTATTTATTTATTATTAAAAAAAACCCAAGCAAACAGTTCTGCTTGTACAGAACTACATCTGGATGGCAGCACAGTTAGGAGAACTAAGTCACGGCATCTGTGTTTCAGAGTACACTTAACTCAGGACCTTCACCACGCGAGCTGGAGCAGGGGGAGGTTGCAACTTTAAGCCATTCTTTTGAAACAAATCAACAACATAGAAACCCTGGTGAGGAGAGACATTGTGGCTGCTGTGCAGGTTACCAGGATGCCACAATGGTGCTGACTCATTAATTACTCGCTGTGAACTCGAGCTTTAGTAAAATACAAAATAGATGGGAACCAGAAACACCACCAGGATTTTGAGCAGTTTTGGGGGGTTACTTACCATGCCAACATTTGGCAGGGGACAACAGGATTGTGAAGCAGCAATTCAGTGAAAGTTGGTTATAAACATATGAAAACACTAATGCATGGATAACCATTAACTATAAGGAGAAAAAATTCCTCTAGAAAATCAAGGAAGAGATTTCTCATGAATTCTGGTCTGAGACTATCAACTTTGAACTAATTACTGTTTTTTGAAGGAAAAAACATCCAACAAAACAATTGGGACTGAATGGACAAATGCGTTTTTGAGGAAAATAAATGATTAGGAGAGATGTGATTCTTTGTTTTGAATTAATTTGCATATTGATGAGAAGAGGTTCGTGAACTGTTTCCAAAGCAGTTCAGACATACATGAAGACCAAAAATGGGGCTTTCTGGAAGGCATTCATTTTCCTATAGAGAACTATTACAATTACATGCTATCATGACACTACTTGAAAGGTGTACTTGTCAAATACTAACCAGGGGTTTGTGCAAATACTGGAGGAATAGATCCAGGTGGTACAGGAACTCCCAGTGGTTGGTAATTTGGAAACACTGGTGGAGGAGGAGGTGGAGCCAAAGGGAAGTTTACTCCTATAGAACTCTATGGAGGAGGAAACAGAGAGTTACAAACAGATGCAATGCAAAGGAGACAAAGATACTAAAAGGTTCTTTGCATCCTCACCAAACGCTGTAAAGCAAAAAGCGCAGCTTTCTCCTTTGCTTCAGCTTCAGAATGACACTGCGGCCCATGAATCAGCAAACCATTCGATAATTTTATGTGACAAACTGTCATGGTCTAGAAAAAAAAGATAAGATTTGTGAGGAAATTTGCATTGCTGATGAACTCTGAGATGGAAATGGAGGATTTGTTTGTTATGAAAAAAGGTGACAGAAGGTGCCAAGGTTTATTTTTAGATGCATATCAGTGCTAGTCCAAATGTTTAAATGTAGGAAGTTGAGAACTTCAACTTTTGCAGAAAAAGTTTTTTTTACCTGTGGTGTTTTTAGGAAAGAGAAATCTGGTTGTGACATTCCAACAAGAGAACAAATACGACAAAGTTCTGAAACAGTAGACAGTGCAGGCTGTGGACAAGCGAAAGGGTGACCACCAGTTTCCAGTGCTGGTGCGTTCTGAGGGCCTCCAGTGCTATGAGGCTTGTTCATATAAGCAGCTGACAAAAAGAAGAAAGAAAAAAGCTGTATCAGAAACATTTCCTGTTCTGAAAGGACAGCAACATTGTTATTAGCAGAAAAACAAGATTTTTTTTTTTTCCTAGTAATTTCATATACTATTAACAAAAACAAGGAGAATACTTATAAAGAGATTTTAAGATCTGAATAAAGAAGAAGAACTGAAGAAGATGGGCATTTTATTACTGTATTTTCCAACTCAGTACTGTACTGCTACCTACATTCTAGAATATCACTACAAGGTGAAGCTCTGAAGGATGAATTGATAGCTAAACATACCCATTTTTTTTGCTGGTCTGCATTGCAAGGCAGCTCCATGGCAATCCTGTCTACCAGGGGGAGCAGGAACATCAGTAACTTGGGATTTCGCTTCATTCCTTGTTTCCACATCAGAGCCATCTATCTTCAAAATTTCTTTGAGCATCTGTGTTCCTTTCTTTAGGGATAAAATACACCAATCAGGGACACAATGGCATTCAGAAAACACCACCTTCTTACTTATCTCTAAACACCATCACTGCTAACAAAGTCTGAGTTTTTGTTTTCCTATTAGTTCCATTTTATCAAAGCACAGATAACAGCATCTTAGCATAAACAAATGTGCTTGCTGATTTTCTTTCAGAAAAGCTAATAAGAAGCTCATCAACATGTTTAAAAAGGCAGAAGGGGTTTTCATGGATTCTCTTTAAACAGAAGCATTGAAGCCAAGACAGCAGATGTTAAATTGCAATGTAATGATTCCTTTAGCATACGGACCATAGCGAATGACTGTGGTGACAGATGTTCTTCATTTGTAGTTCTTGCTTCCTTGGAATAAGTCTGCACTTCGTTTTCTTTGGACATTTTCAGAGAAGCCAGAAGACTTTCAAGTTCATTGTCCTTCTTAATTTAAAATAAAAAAGCATATCAGTCCAGTATCTGACAAGCAGATGCAAGAGCAAGGGGGTATTGGTTTGAGATGACTTCTATGCTCATTCAGGATTTTTTTCTCTTAGCTTGGGCAGATCACAGTTACATCTGCTCAAAGTATGAACAGATAAACAAAGACTACATCAAGTTTTACCTACCAGAACCATGCAAGTATTGACCAATAGAGAAATGATTTAAACAACAATCAAGGTTATCCAGATTTGTCTTGTATCTGATATAAACATGAATCTGTACACAAGTAACCAGGAATAATTGGTACAAAATGGTACGGGAACTGAAGTAATTCCAAGAGCACAATAAAATCAATTATCTAGATGCTACCTTTCCAACCCCACACGGACTGTCAACTGCAGCCTTCTGAATTACAGGCACGTTTGGACTTTCATTCCTCTTCAGAAGTTTGACACCGCTCTTATTCACGCCTGCAAAATTCTGAAATAAACTGCAGCATTTATTGTTGAATACTAATGCTCCATTACTCATTATATAACATGATCGTATTAGAAAGGCATCTGCAAATAGCTGTCACAAGCTAATATTCTTACAGGATTTTGGCTTACTGAAAGCCTAGCATTTGCGTTTCCCTACTCCATTGTAGCTTTTAGAGCCTGAGATAAACAGAAAAATCACTTAGTATCATTATATATCTTACACACTTTCTCCCATTTTCTGTCAATAAAATCTCTAGAGAAAAAAAAAGCCACTCTAAAATAAAATTTATCGAGTAAAAGAACCAACTCAGATGCCAGTTAAAAAGCAATCTGTAAAATGATGAATCAGATCAGAATAAAATGAAAAGCAAAGAATAAATTTACTCAGTACAGAAGAAATTACCTGTTTGTTTGATATTTTATTATGTGGCTGACTTTCACCTCTTGTAACTTTGGAATCTTCTTTAACTACAAAAGAATGCATTCTTTTGAGATGCTTTTAGAAAACGTAGTAATAATCAAGACTAAGAAAGTTACTAACTCTATGCAAGTACACCGAGTTGTCTTAATGTGAATGGTTGTATCAGATGTTTAATTCATACTTTGCGGGTCACTTGCTGCATACTTTTCTCATAGGAAAAAATAAAATGAAGTATCTGTAATCACATTATCTAATTTTATATTTTATAAATATGATCGCAAGCAAATTTTCAAAGCCAAGTTTTGGGGATTTTTTTGTTTTGGCTTTTTTATGTCAGATGGGTGGAAAGTCAAGATAACACAGAACAGCTTGATTAAAAGGCTCAGGGTTAAGCGTGAAATAACCCAACATGCACACCAGGGACATTATTTGACAAAACCAAGTGTAACGTACTGGTTACGTAACTTCAGTAAATGACTTTCTGTTGATAACTACAAACAACTCAATAGGCATTTCAATGAAGATCAGGTAAAGCAAGCAGTTCTCTTACACCAGGTTTCTAATTATAGTACTTACATTTTTTATATGGCTCCTGTTTTCTCTGCTGACCTTTCAAGCTGCTGTCATTGAATCCTGGCTTAGAGAGCTGGTTGCCAGTTCCCAGCCTGATTTCCTGAGGTAGAACTGCACCCTAGGATTTCAAACACCAAACTTTAACCAGAAAACGCCACATGTTTACATAGTAGCCCCGTACGATTCCCTCCTTTCCACAGCTACGGACACCTTGGGCAAGAATACTTTCAGTCAGAGGATTTATTTGTAACTTTAGCTAGAATGTTTTCTGATGTAAGGAACTGATGTATAAAACGAAGTAACTTCATACTTTGAACCCAGGGATCTGTTTGAAGTTTGTGTACTAACCTTCTCATGCGTGTTTTGCTGAACGCGGTGAGGCTTCCCAGAACCCTGCAATGACTGCCATATGCTGCAGAATTCATCATCTTGCTTGCTTTGTGCCTGACAAAATAAAAAACAACATCCTCAACAAATTCAGCAGCTATAAACTGAACTTTTTCTACATTCTAAACAAAGACATTCTGACAAACGCAAAGCCCAAGTTTAACAGTGCTCAGAAAACAGAATTTTTAATCCTGACACCAGCAGGACTTGCAGGTATTTAATTTATGAATTAAATTAATTCAACACAGGCTGCTGTGGTGGGTTGTATTTATAAAACAAGTTCTTCTAAGAATCACTATTAAACTGAAATGATTTTAGTTTTTTTTGAGACTGTTTTTGTTTTGTTATTAACTAAAGTTATAAGCAGGGGAAAGATTACCAAGTATAATTAAACTCAGATAATAATTCAAAATTGTTTCAAACGCATCCTCTCATACTGGTGAGAGTGTTCTTAAAAAATCTAAGTGTTCTTAGATTTTATTATTATTTTGTAAGGCCTTATAAAATAATAATAAGTCAATCAGGCTCGAGTGCTTCCTAACATAACAGTTATATTCCCACACAACTGAAGCTCAGCTATGGAAAGATACTTTTGAAAATCTAGAATCTAAACAAGGATAACACAAAACATTATACTAATTTGAGAACTGGGACAAGTTCTGCTCCAGTCTGGATCTGGTCTGACTAAAACAAAGCTATCTTTATTCATGAGAAAATAATAGCCACTCTAAATAGGAGAGCAAAATAAATATTGGCATATGTGGGTCCAATATTAAAAGAATCAAAACACTCACTTTATTTTTCTGATTGCCACTTAGAAATGATCCTTTCTGGGGTGAGTTAGAATTGCCCTGATGTTCAGCCCTGAGATTGTAATGCTGTCTTCCATTCAATGGCTAAATCAGACAAAGAGAAGAAAATCAGAAGTGTTTCATTGCCTTAAATTTTCTTTTGGAAAGTATTTTTTTTCTTGTATAGACTTAGAAAACACAAGGCAATTCTTCTCAGACACACCTATAGAAACATGAAGTTACCCATTAAGCCATTTTTCTTTCAAGAAGTCACTTACTAAAAAAAGTTTAATTAAACCAGTGAGAACACCAATTCACCTGTAATTTTTCCTCCTTTACTATATTTTAAACTGAAGTAAATCATAAACAAGAAGCGGAATTGACAAGGAATTCGTGGCTTCTCTTTCTGGACAAACTTGTCCCACAGCAGGCATTAATTGGAACAGAGCTTTAAGGAAATAATTGCATCTCTGCCCGAATAAACATTTGTTGACAGCAAAGGTGGTATCACTTCTTCAAACTAAATGTTTGTCACTTGAAAATCTAAGTGGCGCTACTCAAAGCAAAACAACTGTCAATAAGAAACTTTCGGTCCCTTTCATTATAGGATTAACTCACTTCTCTGAGACAAGGATTCTCCTACTCCTAATACACTGACATAAACATTAAATTTTTTATGTACCACTGAAGATAACAACCATGGTCACACTTTGGCTTCTAGGTAAAAACGTAAAAATGAAAGAAAAGTCTTACTTGCGTAGGAACAAAAAGGGAGCGAGGAGAATGGTTGAGGCCTCCCAGATGCACTTTTTGTGAGCATACAGATGACAGATCAGATGCATATGAATTGTAGTTATTCACAGCTGGCTGAGGTTTAACTATGGCCATCAGCTTTTGATTTCCCATTTCTGACCGACTACCATGAGACAGGTTAATTAAGGCACTTGATGGCAGACGATAACCTCTGGCTGGTGAGCACCTTAAGAAAAGCGATTTACACAGCTGTTTCATGAGATCAGTCGTTAACATTTCAACATATCTGATTTAAAACACTGTTACCTCTATGCCAAAAGATCAGTTTAGGTTTTTAATGATGGTTAGAATTTAGTGCCCACTGTCAGTTATTTATAGTTCTGGGTCCCTATTTCAGAGGAACAGATGATTACTATTTTTTAATCTTTATGCTAAAGAGATACTGATAATAACCTATTTTCTACATATTTCTTTCAGAAAGACATTTGGATCCAGTGCTTTATTCTGCTGGTTTATAATTGCTTTCTACAAACCAGAAGCTTCTAAATATGCTTCAAATCATAATATGCTTCATAAAAACTACCCCTACACAAAGAGAAAAAAGAAACACAAAAGAAAGAAAAACTGACTGACACTGTTGAGAAACAAAGGTTTAAAAAGAGGCATTAAAAATACTTGGCTAAGCCAAAGGCAACAGTTTCATGCCATCTACATCAATAGCATGAAATGACTACCAAACCCCCAGCACAAACCTTATCGTTAGGCCTCCAAGGAATTCTTCATCAAACAGAACTTCAAAGAGCACATCTGTTTCTCTACTGGCTACAGAAAACAAAGTAAAATGTTATCCTGTATGTGTAACAGTAGCTGGTTTTGTCTAAATTACATAAGTACCATAAACAATGCAAAGATGAAAAAGTAACTAATTAGCAACAACAGAAATCTTATGCTTCTAGAAGTGACATATGGCTGCTCTTCCAGATACACTTTAAACAGCAATGTACCATGCACAGCAACTATCAACCTGCATTAATAGCACTGCAATTTACAGCAGTACATCACAGAAACTCCCAGAAAAGAGATGCAAGCGATCTTTACACTCAGGCAGTCGGAAACCTTCTTGCATAGTGATAGATGAATACTCCTTTAATACTCCTAAAATCATACCAGTGTATAAGCATTATGGAGTAAAGAATACCTCTTCAAAAAGCTGCACTAACAGTCTAGTCTAGTCAAGATTCTGTTGGGTGCAAACTGAATGAGAAAGCAACTACTGAAATGCTAAGTAAGAAAACTAACTGTTGCACCCAATGTGATTTGGTAAATCCTGCTGTTTACCTCAAACAGTTATGGATTATCTCCTCGTTAAATTAACTGCAATGAACTATCACAGAGTAGAAAAAATATTCCAAATAAAACAATTTGAGACAAATCATACTTGATAATATTTTATGCTCAATATGAGCATTAAGGCTAATATTTGTTTATCTCTACTTCTCTTAACTTCGCCCACATCTTCCCATAACAATGTTGTTCCTTTCATTGACCTCTCTGCCTTCTTCATATTAAGAAGGAACAAAGGGTAAGTAATCTCCTATTCCAAGTGCAGCTGTGTGACAGACGAAGTTAAAACAGAAAACCTGTAGGTTTAATTCAAAACAGTGAATTCATCATTAATGGCTTCAAGTTGCATATGGCTTTATAGGTGAGAAATGTCAGTGCATTCACAACCATTATGCAAATCACTTCTCTGAAGCCTGCTATCCCACCACTAGCTAAGCTGTTACATAGCTACAATGCTACAACTATGGAGAAAATATTACCTCCTTTAATTCCTATAATGGTACCTCGAAGACCAACTGGAACAGAGAAGTTCTCTCTCACATTGACAACACGGTCAAACAGCCTATACTCCGCATCTCGATCTGGAACAACCCCATTCTGTTGTTCTAATGGCTGACAATAACCAAAAGATTGTGTTAATGTTTGCAGAATAATACGGATTACAATCCAAATGCATTTATAATCATTTCCAAAACACACTATAAAGCAAACTTCCTGGAAAAAATAATCAAGAGCACAAACTCTTCCCTTCAAGACACAAAACAAACTTTCCTTTTTTTTTCTCCTTGCACCTCCCACTCACTGCTTCTGCCTGGGAAGCAGCAGCACTGTATGTGATCTGAGGCAGACCAAGGGGGCCAGCGTAGACAAAATAAAACCACCAAGCTTAACTTGTCTGTATTGGTAACACAGGTATCTGTGAAACACCAGGCAAGATGAGCTGTTGGTCATACATCAAGAACAGAACAAAAAGCCAAACACAGAAGAAGAGACAAGTGGAAAGTACATTTGATTTTGCCTTCATTATACAGCCAATAAGAACTGTAGAAGCATGAGGGACAGAAGGTAGGAAAGAACCAAAAGTATAACACATGACAGAGTCCTTAGTTAGTACCGATTCTCTCCTTTTAGAGACACACTACCATTCTCAAACTGATTTTCTAGGAGGCACCATAAAACTTTTTCTTCCATCTATATTGTCATAGAAGTCCACTCACTGAAAGTCGGTAAGCTTAGGTAAAATAAATACTATCTGGACAACTTAACTTTAAAAAAACCCTTTTCTCTTCACTTACTCTGTACAGTAGATGGGGTTTCACAGTCACTCGCACCTTCTTGTTGCTTTTTCTCTGCTGAACGAAAGGAACAGAAGTCATTACAAACCAGTGTAGGAAGCAACAGTGGATTTCAGGTACAATAAAACCCGAAGAGATAAAGTTTCTTTCAGATAAGGGTACACAGCTTTTGTGAAGTCTTTAGGATGACTAGGTCCAGTTTTCAAATGATGATTGATCTCCTACCAAAGCTTTTGCTTGTTTGGCTAATTCCAGAATTCACATCGATTTTATTTACATGCCCTTGCAAGCAAATTCAAATAAATCAAACCATTATTTTATGTGGCTTTGCACAGCTTTTGCTTTAGTAATTTCCTTGGCCCCTTTTTTGATCTTGGCCTTTAGAAAATAGCTTTCTAATTTTCCTCAGAGCAAGGACGAACTGCAAGGGAACTGCACTTTGAAACAGTGCTTCAGTAGTTCAGAACATATACTGATAGCTGTTCCCTTCTGAAAGCACCAAACGGCAGAGTTTAGAGCATGGCCTAATGCTGCCGAATCACTTAAAAAAAAAAAAAAAAGTGAGTCAATGAAAAAAGATTAATAATAAGCTCTTCTGAATTTCTGGGACAATTTACACTACAAATTCAGAATATACATTACATGCTGTATTCTTTTTCTTTGGAATGAAAAGTAATCTTCAATTATCATAACCTAATTAAAGAACTTCAGAAATAATGAGCAGCGGCTTTTTAGTTTGCCCCTGCGTCCAGTAATGTCAAGCTGCATACCTTGCATTTTTCTACTTCTTCTTCAATTTTTTCAACAATGGCTGCATCCAAAATTTGCAAGTCACAAGATGAGCGAGACAAAGCAGACACAGGATGCGCCTTCAACCAGGCAACGATTTCTTGAACCTTCTCAGCTCTAAATAAGAAATGACAGCCTCTCTAGTAAAATGAAGCACAAACCTGAGCTTCTTATACCAGGAGAGTCCCCACAATGGTATATCTGCCTGGCAAGAGTCCTTTGGAGTGCAGTGCCATGCAGACTTAGCAACTCAAGCCCATGAACAGGACTCATTAGCCAATACTAAAAGCTTTTTTAACGTTGCTGAACTGTATCCGGAACCCTCCTTTCTCCTTGTCTCCCATGAAACCAACACTGTACACTAAAACAGCGCAGAGTACTTGAAATTCTCTACATGTTATTTTTCAAATTCAAAATGATCCCCAACAATTAAAATAATTATTTCTTATCTTCCAAAAATGATCTTTGGACGACTATTCATAACTGTACTTACTTCAAAAGCAAGAATTACAAAGTAGCCATCAAACATTTCTCATTTACTGGGGTTGGGGAAGGAGTCTGACAGAGAACTGGACCCCACAACTAGCATGTCCAACACTCTGGTAATTTTTCAGAGTCATGACTGAACAATCAAGCTGCTCAAGGAACAGCAAGGCTTCAGTTGCATAGCAGTCACTATGTGATCACCACCAATTTCACAGTGTTGTCAGCATTTATCCTACTTATTCTAGCAAAAGAAAAACAAACCAAACCAGAAAGATGGCTTACCCATTCTCATCCTCTCCAGGCCAAATGTCATCTTCATAGAAGATATCTTCCTGGCTGTTCTTGGCTACATAACTAAATAGTTCAGGGACCCTAAAAAAATGAATAAATGGAATAAATGGGCTTCAAAAATTCTAAAGCCCAGGCAGATTACTTAATTTTGCACTGTTAATTCATCGAGGGTGAGCTGCTGACAAAATCACTCTATTCCCAAATACGCTTCTCCTTGGAAGGAGAGACTGTTGGGAAGAGAACACTGGAATAAAAGAAATTCCATCTGAAAACAAATTCATCAGTTCTTAGAAGATCTGTGTCCAGCAGAAAAACTCAAAAGATTGATATGAAGGTGAATAATTTGTATGAAGTTCATATCCAATATTTACCTTTCTAAATACTCAGCAAGTAGTTGTTCTACAGCAGAAGAATACATCCATTCATTTCCAACTTTCTTAGTATAGCCAGGAACTTCTTCATTCTTCTTATTGAACTTCAGGTTTAGCCCCACATTTGCTTTGTGATCTCCATGAGGACTGGAAAAAAAAGAAAACTTTATTAACTCGCAATATTCTATGTGCGTGTGCACACATTAAAAACCACATGAACGTACATCCTCCACCTTATCCTGCAGAAAAGTTAAATTCATTTTCTTGTTTACTTGTAAGCATCGCAACAGCCGTAACTGCTACAGGACACAAGCTGGCATTTATGAAGGTGTTGAAGGATGTCCCGAACAACAAGTGGGCAACAAATGCACATGTTAAATCACAAGAAGATGCTCATGCACCAACCACTTTTTTTGTGCGTTGTCCTAGGAAACCATAATCCTGACTTTCAAAGAACTACAGGAATTGCCTCTCTTATATACTTAAAGCAGCTTTACTCTTAAATAGTTCTTCAAAAAAAGTACAGGTACAGTTATTATCCCTTTACACTATCAGTAATGACAAGTACAATGAAATTGGATCCCGATTCCACTTTTCCTTCTCAGTGTGGCAAAGCCAGCTCAAGCTCCTGCTTCAATTCTGCAAATAGCTAACCAGGAAAGTCAATTCATGCCTTTCTACAACACAGAAGCCAACAGAACAACTCTACAGCAAACAAAAACTAAGAAGAAGTTTATAGTATGGGAGAAAACCACTGTGTATGAATTCATCATACAGCAAATACACTAAGAAAGTTTCACATCACAAAACAGTCACACTTGATAAAGCCAGCACTTAAACACTGCAGGAATTCTGTAGAGTTGTAGGAGAATTCAGAAGCTTCTCTACAGTCAAAATTCACAAAGAGAACTTACTTTTTCTTTGATCCTCTTCCAATAAAGATACTCCCTGTAAATCTGGAGACAAGATATCCACTTACTCCAAGACGGCTGGCCAAAATATATGCAGGATTGTATTTCACAGAGTATTTCTTTAAAACAAACAAACAAGAAATATTGGCAATTCCCGAACGAGGAGGATTTTTATATAAAGGGCAAATGAGTAATACAAAAGCATCCCGCAGAGACATTTACCATTGCCAAACACACGTGAAACATTGTTTAAGCTTCTACTAGAAAACCAGAAGCACTTACATGCTGGTTCTGTATTAAAGGGTCAAGCTGGGGTTCACATGGAATATTGAAAACTACACGAATTCTACCTTCTGTGATCACATCACGTGAATCTTGAACCTTGGAGAGAAACACAACACATTAAAAGTCTTATATAAAACCAGCAGTCTTTTGATACTAGACCTTGTAGACTACTACATCAAACAGTTTTGCTGCAGTAGGCACAGAGACACTTTGAAATTCATCATCTCGCCTTGACTGTACACTGCTTCCTCAAGAAACATGATTAAATCAAAGGAAACCATGACTGAAAATGGTCCAAAATGGTAACTCTATGTATTGCAAATTATCTCAAATGATGAATAAATATTATACTGTATTTCAGCTATGATACCTTCTTCCTGTTATGCCAGCAACAGTGACAGAGAAAGCAGAAGAATCCCTTCCTCCTCCAACTACACCATCAGGGAATCTCTGATTTCAAGTTTTAGCTAGCAAATGACAACTACTACCACACAACATTTCAGTTTATTTTAGGCTTGCAAATAAAGAAATCCAGAGGGGAAAAAATGAAGTTATTGGAACTAACTTCTCCCATGCAGCCATAGTAAGGAGATCCCAGCATAAAGGCTGTACTTCCAGGAGGAAACAAGTCATCCAAAGTTTTGATGTTTGAAAAACGAGAATCAAAGGCTTTGATATCCTAGATGAAAAAGACAATATCAATAATTCAGTTTCAGTAGAAAAAATTAAAAGTTCATATCAATAGATCTTTATTCTGAAACATTATCCAAGTCTGAAATGATAAATTGATGGCAAAGAAGTTTACGCTACGTGACAAACACTCCTACACAGGCAACTCTGCTACCTCATAGAGCACCAACACTTCATTCAAAATATCAGCAAAAAGATGACAAATGCCATTTTTTCAGTAAGATCTCTAAACTGCGCAACAGGGTCCCCAAAGCATTACATTTTCTTATACAATAAATTCCATTAATTTAAGAGGCTTAATTTTGTTCAATCTTTGGTTTAAAAGGAGCATGCCCTCCTCTCCCCACCCCGCCCCGATGGAGTAAGGCACAATCTGCAAGAAGATACCAAACTTGTGTATTTACCTTGACCACAGTTTGGTAAACAAAAGGCAGAACTTGTTTCGACCACTGCTTCTCCAAATAAACTTCTCCATTTTGCTTTAGCTGGTATCTATTACCAGTGAGTAACTGAGCATATACAACTACTGATGTGTCATGAATAATTATTCCTTTTCTTTTCTGGTAGCTGCACACAAAGCAGAACATAATAGTTCAATTACAACAAACAGAACTGAACCAAGAGGATGGAATTTATTTATTGAGATAAATAAGAGTAGGTTTTATATACATTTTCTTTTAACAAAAGGAATCTATTGGTTTGCTTCCTGTTTTATAAAAAATACCCAGCATAAATGACTTAGCCAATTAATAACAATTAAACGGCTTCACCAATCCACTGTTGCACAGGCATCGCTACAGAGCCAAGCATGTCAATTGAAACACACCTCACAGTGGGTTTAGGAGTAAATAGGGCAGTTAAATGACAGATAGAAAACCGGCGATCTGCTGCAGCTCAGGTGCGTTCCCTGGGCACTCAACACTCTAGAAGAGCAAGAGCTGAATTCAGATTTCACAGTGCTAAGCTACCGAAGTTGTAGCTTCATCCTGTCTGGCTCCATACAATACACTTCCAACAACTGAGGATTACTAAGACCAGAGCAGAAAATTAAGTGGGAGAGGAAATACTGAAACTCACTTTATTTGGGAATACCTAGTGACTAATTCCACATATCCTGAAATTTGAACCTAAGCTTTTTATGTTGTTTTTTTTTTTTTAATTCCAGCAGAGTCATTAACTTTTACCAGTAAGCACCCAGCAGCTCTTCTCTGCTACTTAGGCCCATAACATAGCAACAAAACATAGTTAGCTATAAAACCAAAGTTACACTAATTTCCAATGTTACTTACTGCTCCGAAATGCCTTGGATTTCTTTTAGCCACGTGCTTTGTTCCTTATCGCCAACGTACGCTACTTTAGTTGGGGGCACAGCATTCCCCATGTAAAGCCTTTGTGTGCCGTGGGGTTCTTCCAAATAAAACCTTGAGAATATTAGGACATGTATGAATGTAACCAAATGAGACTGATCCAGACATAACCAATTGTGAGCAAAACTTAAAATACTTAGGAAATATTTGCTAGGGGCATAGAAAACCCGCAGCATTGTTTTCTTTCCCCCTTCCACAACTGGCCACACAGCATACTTTTTATAATAAATACCAATGCACATGCCAAAAGGAAGATCGCAGAGAAATGTTACCTGCATTATTTTGTGTGGATTTCTGTGTATGCATTTTCCCCCTCAAAGTTAAGAATGAGCTCTCCCTAACTTCTACATCTAGAGCCAAACACTGAAGGACGAGACCTCTACAGAACTAGCCAAACCTCAGAACAAAGTTTAACGCAAGTTCTTCCATCTTCCTTTGATACGCTGGAAGAATTTGCTGTTAGCAACTATTACAGTAAAACCAAACCTTTTGTTCAGCCTAGGGAACTTAGGTTGAACAAAACAATAAAAATGACAAGTAACTATTTATGAAATGTTTCTTACTTAGTTTCTCCATCTGACACAGCAACAACTCTGGCTTCTTCAAGGTGTGGCCAGTTAACAAAAACACGCTTCCCAAGTACCAAACTGGCAACATTTTCTACCATCTGAAAAAAAAAAAGAAGTTACTATCACTGATGGTTTAACATATTCAAAGGGTTTTCTTAAAATATTTTCAAACTCTTTGCAATGAAAACTGTTCTACTTAGAGAATAGGTTTTCTTGCAGAATAAAGAGCTCATTTTAGCTTATTAAATTATATTTTGATACATATGAATAATCTCTGATTCAAAATGGAGAATTTTTTTCATTTAGGACAAAGTATATCCCAAGCGTGGCTCTTTACACGTAGCACATGTTAGTAGTCAGACTTGCGCTGATTTACATCTCTGCTCTATAAATGCTTTTCTCCTATCATACACTACTGAGAGGCTATAAATAACCAACATTTCCAATCTGCCTATTTAATAAATTCAGTCTTTTATGAACAGTTATTTTGTCTGGTTTTTTTTTTTTGTTTTCTTTTTTTTAATGATTTTTCGAAGCTGAAGGCTTACCGGTTCTTTTGAGTTCTCATCAGCTATGATTTCTAACATCATATTCTCTCCATGGCTGCTTTGCTGAAACACCTGTACACCGCTTTTTCTAAGAAAGAACTGGGTAAAAACAAAACAACAAATAAATCTGACTTGAACTCATACATAGTTATTTATTAAATAAAGTTGAAAATGTCAGAAGAGAGAAATCTTTTACCTTATGTTTAATGTGCTTTAAAGTAGGAAATCCACAAAAATATAATGCACTCTTGTTGATTTTAGTTATCTTATTGTGGGTTATTTCTACATGCCAAGCATCCAAAGGTATAGTTTTAAATCTGAAAAACAAGTTGCACAACATTTGCTCACAGAGGTTGACCTTCAGCTCTAGAAACTCTCATTAATGCTCATTAACTGACAAACCCTTTGACTTTCCTGTAAGGTGGCAATTAATTTAAGCCACGTGGAATCTACACAAAAGACTATAAAACCCCATGCTATTGCTGTGAAGAGACTACTCACAAAGAAAAATACAAAACTTTAAGCGACAGTATGTCCCAATCTCACTATTTTAATCCACTGTTATTGTCAACTTCAAACTAATAAGGGTTCCATATGGTATCACTCATCTTCACAACTATCCACTCTTCACTAAGGTTCATCCTGCAACAAGCATTGCTCCCCTGTCATGCTTTAGGTTTGGCTACTATTAAAGTTATGTTTTCATTTAATCTTGAAACCTCAGCCTGCGTTAAATAAAGCCGCCTGCTTTCAGTGAGAGGAAAGTGATAAACACCCTTATGTTCAACTCTCAGCACCGGATCAAAAGGCTTACATTATTTTACAAATGGTCTGGAATAAGCGTGCTTATAAATCACCACTATTATCAGATGATTGTACCAGTCTTTCACGCTCTATGTCTACAGCGTTTAGTAACTCCCTAGAGTGTTCTTGCCAACTTAGCATGGGTTCATCTCTTTTGCAATGTAACACTGCAAGAAAAGGAACAAACACATTTACTGTATCATCTAGAAGAAACATCTAACTCAGCCTTTTACATCTATAAATGTAAAAGGATATATTAGCACATACGTGCTTTGGTTAAAACTCTAATAAAAATATTCTAACTACTTTTAGTCTACTCTAACCCAGTTCTGTCAGCATTACCTTGTATGACATCTTTCTACAGCAGGGAATTTCTCTGGCCATGGTGACAGGTACTGGAACTCTGCATCTTTGTCATACCAGTACATTAAGCAAGCACTGTGAGTATTTCTTTGTTTCTCCTCTTCTTTTAGGCACTTATTACAGGGTTCCATGGCCTGCAGCAGTCGTTTCTAAATTTGAGAGAAATCAGCACATGTGAAACTGGCAACAAAAACCAGCACAGAACATCTGCACTGGGAAAGTGGATACGTGCAGTTTTCTGGTTAACGTGTTAGTTCTCTAATTGCAACCAGACCCTGATGCCTCAGCTCTCCAACAAAACCAGCGTGATTACAGTGGAATGGCTTTGGAGAATAAAGATAACCTTTTTGCAAGCTGGCTGTACTTTGCCTTTTATATTTAACACACAAAGAAATATTAAAAAGATTTTAGACGTTATGTTAAAATTCTACAGAATAACTATTGAAAAACCTTATGACTATAAGGTAAAGTAGTTATTCAAAACCTTACGAGCCATTTGAGCAACAACTGTTTCATAGGAGGACAAAGTGCTGACAACTTTTTACTGCCAACTATGGAAACTACCAGTAGGTGCATTCCCCCACCTGTGTATATCTTAATATCTAACCTGCACTTTTATTTTATCCACTGGCTTTGAGGTGCTCAAATTTAAACCAATAAAAGTGATTACAACAATGGTTACCCTATATGCAAATGGAAAATGTTACTGTTTTACTCCTCTCTGTGAATGTTTTACTGTTAGATTTGTACTTAAAAGTCTTTTACCCATTCCTGGTGTTCCTGTGAAGAGATTTTCTGTAAAAAGACTACATTTCTTTTCAAGTGATTCTTCTGCATTTTTATATGAATAGAGGAATAAAATTTTGTTCTCAGAAAATCTTAAACTAAACACTTGAACAGCTGATTCAAAACAGGAGGAAACAACAAAAAATCCCACATTTCTTACTTAAAACTTCTGCCACTTGAAGCTAACTTGGCCTGTGATAACTTAATATGGCTTTACTCTACAGGCAGGAAACATTTATATTTGTCTGTGGTCTTATCAAGTATTGATTTAAAAACTCCCATTGAACTGCACATCTAATTGTTGATTAATTAAAGGTTCAGCAAATTTGTTATGAAACTTTTACAGACAGCAGATATTGAAAGAACTTACCTCATCAATAAACGGGATTAATACTACAGCTTCCCATTCTTGCTGTTTTCCATTTAAGTCAGTTTTAAAATCCGGTGGATAATATTCTATAATAGGAGAGTCTTGACTAATCATCAAATGCTAGGGAAATACAACAGAGGAATTAAACAGTATCAGAGACAGTTCAGCACTAATTCTAGGAAAAGATAGCGGAAGGCTGATATTAAAACCAATTCAAGGCTGAACCAGGTTTCCTTAGTCCGAAACTGCTTAGCAAATACAAAATTTTCTATTTATTACTAATTTTTCAGTGTACCAAGAGTGAGCAAGAAGCATTTAACCACACACATAAAGTTGAGGGGTAGAATATAACTAAGAAGATAAGCAAAAATACCACGAAAAGAGTTATTTCAAAATATCACAGACAACACTGAGGGATAGATAAATGCAATCTAATTCTAAACCCTACCTGGTAGCATTTAGGTAGCAGATCTTTGCTAGCTGCTGGAAGCACAGCAAGAAGCTGTTCAAATGGCATGAAAGGTTTTCCTAGCTCAAACTTGATTTTGAGGTCACCAATGTTACGAATATCTGACAGATAGGGTGCGTAATGATAAGGGTAATACCTGCAGGGGAAGAAAACCTCTTAAGTTACCTGACTAAATATCACAGCAGTGTTCACAGGTCAGAGGCAAAGAGAACTAAATTAAATGTTCCCAGCATACTAAGTGACATATTACTTGAACTTTAAGCAATCTCTCATTTGACAATTTTTCTTACCAGCTCCATGACTGAACTCCGTGATAATAATAATGCAAAATCCATTGTATTGCCTGGACATAACATTCAGCTTGATCAGCCAAGAAGTCGCTTAAAAGAAAAAGGAAAGATACTTACTAATTCTTCTCATTTTTCACTGGTATATAAAAATTACCGGGCACCTTGTGTACAGGAATGAAGATAAAGCACTTGGGAAACTTGATAAGACCATGGTGTTCTAGATTGATCTAATACTAATGGATTTCTCTCTGGTTCTCAAATACTTGTTACAATGCATATATATATTTTACAGTATATATATACTTGACTTGCAGCTCTTCTTGCATTAGCCAAGAGCACCGCTGCTGCAGTACCCTGCCACGTGTTCTCTGCTTTCAATTACGGATGAACGCTGTCTTGTATTAGACATAAGCAAAGACTTGTCTTTGGTGTTCAAAAAAAAAGAAAAAGCAAACACTTACTCAGAAACTACTTCTACACCCATTTTAGTCATGTAGTATGTTCTTTTGTATTGCCTAAACTCAGTTTCAAACAGGTCATCATCTTCTGGTTCATCTTCCAATACAGCTGAAAAAGCAGTCATGAACAAAAAAGAATTAACATTTATTTCTCTACTGGTTAGAAGACACTCAGTTTTGACTTAAAGCCTTAGCTTTATTCCTCAAATCATAGTTACAGATGTTAATATTATCGCTGTACTGGAAGTAACAGGAAGCAATCCAAAAAAATCTTCACCCAGAGAAAGTCTGGAACTTCTCTTTTTTCCCTTTAGGCAACCTGTTTTGTAGCCCAATTACAAGAACAAAGAAGAGAATAGAAGCCATCAGATAATTAAAGAAAACGTTAAAATAAACTTTAAAATGCTACCTTTTTTCAGCAACATCATCCTATATCATGGAACAATATTTATACATTATTGACATTAAATTTCAAATCGTGAGCAAAAGACATTTTCTACAAGTGGAATCAGTTTACAAACACAACCAACAAAACCAAAACCCCCAAAGCCATATAAAAGTCCGTTCAATATAACAAACCACCTACGTATACAGTTATCAAAATCATAATGTTGTTGAAGATTTCTCATTCATTCTTTAATTCATCATGGAAACACTGATCAGGTAAGAACTTCAAGAGCCCCACTCCCTCTCACTGTAAGCTGGTAACGCTCAGTTCCATTTCCAAGCAGTTGTCTACATCACAATTCCATTCAAATTAAGGTCATCTCTGACATGAAATTCCCAGGGATCTTCCAAATCTATGCACAAATTAACAAGTCTTTTTGTTATATGTACAGGAAACATTATTTGCACTTACTTTTAGGGGTGACAACTTCACCTTCATTTTTTTCTAGAGCAGCCAAACACATAGAATTTTCCTGAGCCTGTTAAATTAATATTTGAGACAGAATAAAAAATACAGAATAATATGCACATACAGAATAATATGTTGTTCAGAACTACATAATCTGCAACTCAAAATACTATAACCAAGATGTATAAATGTAATTATTTAGTATAAAAACCCACTACTTTTCCTTCTCTTGTAATTGCCTAGGGAAAATGATTTTATCTGTACAGATCACAGAAAGAAGCAGTCTCAAACAAAATCTCAACTACCTTTAAAAACTAACTAAATACTTGCTTTCCAAAACACAACTATTTCCCAAACTGTGCAGCACACATTCAAGTGTTTGTACCTACATCATGCATTGTGCTACAGCTCTGGTATGAAATTAAGTATTTCCATCAGTAAATTTCTAAGAGTTCCAATTACTTTTGTGGGAAGCAAGCTTAAAAGGAATTATATTTAAGAGTCAAACAAGCCAAACATTTGCTTCATTCTCACACTACACACTGTCTTTTGTGGACAGCACAGAGTAGCTTTCAGTAAGCAGAATGGTTAGGTTGGCCCTCTTCCCCTGTACCTGTGTTAGGCAAGCTCCTGACTGTCACTGCCCCTCGGAGGATCAGCCAAAATGTCTAGCTAACACTACACAGCTTCTCCAAACTTCTGTGGCAAATGAGAAAACAACCACAAAGAAAGCACACCTTGTTAAAGGAAGAGCTAACATATTGCTCTTACAAACCACAAACTACACTAGAAAACAGGATAACAATACACAACGACAGATTAAACTTGAAGGGGTTTCCTGCTGCTACTCTACACTCTGCTGAAGGCGTATATTGAAGGGCGGCCAGTGGAGGTAGTGGTGGGGAATGCGACAGTGGGGCAGACCCAAGGGACAGAGAAAGGTGCTGTTCCTTGTTAATGTTATATCTAGAATTGCAAGTTTAATAACCAATCTGAGATAAAGAGCAATTTCATTGGTGTGAGCTACCTATTATTCACTGTCAAACAGTCAGCCAATACCAAGACATGCATGAATGACTTATTAGTGTACCTGAAATACATAAAACTTCCAGCAGGCTCTGCACTGGAAAGCAAAATTGCAAAGCATAGCAAGTTTGACATTAATTAACCTGGAAGTAAGTTTTGCTGCTTATGAGGAACAAATAAATTGACATAAAGCATTCAATTACAGGGTTACAAGATTTCAAAACTCACGAGAACCTGACCTTGATTTAACCATTTCATCACTTGTAACCAGCAACGCATAATAGCAGTTCCTCAAATGTCAAATTTTATTATCATTTCTGATCTAAAAAAAAAATCTCAAAACAGAGGTTTATGCCATTTAATTGGCTAACATCAAATTATTGATTTGCATAAACGAACACTCTTATTTCCAAAATCGTGCTTGTAAAACACTAACCTTTTGTTTCTTCTGCTTATTTTTTCTGGCTTCCTCTGCTGCAATACCAGCTGCCTCGTTGAGGTATTTATTGCCAACTTTACTTTCAAACCATTTTAGGTCTACAAAGACTTCACTGAAGTGCTCGCGATCAAACTGTGCAGAAAGATTAAAGCAAGTTCAGAAATATTTGAGGGATGTCAGAACGCTAAATTAACAATGTTTTCTTTAGTAGGTGTATTAGATTGCATCTAGAGTTATTAATACATAAACATTTTGCCCTAGAGCTACAACTAAAACAATATAATATTAAAAATCTTTTTTTCTCAACAATACATAATATATACCCAAGCCATATTTTGTTTTCCTTCAGTAAGGCAGCAATGGGTAACAGCAAGAGTTTGATTAACTTCCACACTTCACTATCAACTCTAGAAGTAGTACAACTACACGGAGTCCGGGTAATACAGTCTTGGGCCACACTCCCAGCACTGTCATAGTTCTACCCAAGAATCAGAAGAAAGGGCTGAAGCACAGACATCAGATTAACTTCCTCCTTCCAAGTTCAGCAGAAGACTGAGATCTTTCCATTTCCATCTGGCCTATACATTTTCTCATCTCTGGGATGGATTACTGCAGTGAGACTTAACAGCACTGCTTCCTGTACAGCAGTTAGTCCATGAAGAAGGCTGCTGCCTGCCTCAGAGACACTAAACCTTCAGTGCTCTTTACCAGTCATCTTCATAAAAAACTGGCAAAAAGTATTGCTGTCCAAAACCTTCAGACCTCACCCCTCCAACAAAGCGACCGACCAGCAGGGAAGCAAAGGGTATTGCTGTCTGCGGCACGCTCTGCCCAGCACCGCCACTCCTCACTCAATGAGAACTGAGGACAATGGTTCTACCGTCGAGTCCTCATTTGAGCGGCAGTACTAAAAGATCCTGGCTAATGCATAGATCAAACTATCCAATCTATTTTTTTCTCTTATATTATAAGATCAGACAACAACTGACTGGATCCCTTCTTTCAAATGATAAAAGCTGGCTGAACCCCCTGTGAAACACAGCCGTTTCTCAGTTCACTAAAGCTGAGCATGGTGTATTTTAAGGCACTGCACTGAGGTTACATTCAACAGACTGTATCATTCGATACGGTGCAATTCCCAAGTTACTTACATCGGACAATCTTGTGAGATATTTCTCAAAGCGTTTTAAATTCAGATGCCCATTTTCATTTATGTAACCTATTGGAAAAATAAATATTTTTTAAATTAACAATCCAGCAATTTTTGAATTGCAATTTAAAAGCCTCATAGGTAATAGAAAGCAACCTTGCTGGCTGTCTACAGAGAATGTAACAAATGCTAAACATTCTAACACGGCTAAAAGGTCAATAAATATTAACACAGGAATGCTAATGTTTCTGCCTTCCACAACTAAACTCAGTGTTCTTACCTCCCAGTTCTGGCAAGATGGCCATGTACGTTCTATAAAGTAGAGGCAGTGCATCATGATTAATATGTAAATGAGGTAGATGAGGAATAAAATCATTTCCTACAAGGAAACCCATTAAGATCCAATCATCTATTATCCTTTCAATATCATATTCAAAGGAAATCTTATCCTAAAGGGATGAACAAAAGAAAAAAGAAAAAGACCTCAGGAGCATAATTTTTATTTTCACATTAGCATAAAAAGACCTCACACATTTTTTAACCGTAGCAACACCAGAACTTACTTTTACTGCTGAAAATTCGTAATCGATATATTCCCTCATCAGCGATAAGTGCAGTAAATGAAAAGTGGTTTCCTCTGGTGCACATGCTCTGTAAATTATTTAAAACATTAAATTAATTATGTATAAATACACTTTCAACATTAATATTTAATAAGTCCAAGGTTACCCAAACCCAAGTAATCTTACTAGGATCACATCTTTACAGAGAAATAATGTACAATCATTTCTTTGAATCTGTTTTAGGATACATCTGGTTTGAGTAAAATTTTGCAGCTGAATCTTGTGAACAGCAGATGTGACTGCAATGTATGGAAAACAACCAGCTTAGAGAATGCAGGGCAGCTTTATGGAGTTCCCCACTGCATTAACTATCTCCAAAGTAATTACCCCACTGTCCAGAAAAGGGACAACCTAAACTAACTTCGCACCAAACCAAATTCATTTTAAGGTATTTTAGAATCAGTCTGAGTATACACAGAGCGCACAGTTTCGTGTCTAAACCGGCTGGGTTACATTTGCAGTCATTTGAGATACTTCTTGTGAGAAAAGAATATCCTCAACTTGAAAGTGTGCTCCATGTGCATAATCTGGTGGCTTCAATACACAGCACTGCAGCACCAAAACCACGACAAACCTGCTGTTTATGGTGTTAATTCTTCAATAAATATTCTGCCTTCTCTTCAGTAAAACTGCTTAATACCTATGTCAATGTCAGGCCAAAATCAGTTAACCCCTACACCAAAAGATGACTGAACTAAAGACTGATGTATTCTAAATACCTAAAGAACTATTTCACCTTGTAGATACTGTACCCAGCTGGGATCACTTCCACTGACAAACCTGCACAAGCAGTTCTGTGTTCACACATCCACAACAAATTTTAGCCAAAATTCTCTGAGGAAGGTGTGTGAAACACAGCTTATACGAAGACTACGAAGATGAACTCTGAGCTACACTTGGCTGTGCAGAACTTCAAACCCAAGTCTGTCACTTTTTAAACGTAGTTTTTATATTGATATTAAAGAACTTCAGGAAATTCAGATCGATGTTTCAAGACTCTAAAAACATTTTGCCCCTTATTCTTCAATGCACTGGACTTGAAAATCCTGACAAAACAACTAATTTCTCTCAACCAAGAAATTGCTGGCAGAAATTAATTTGCATGTATTTCTAATATTTTCAAATTTCTAAGTCTAAGTACTCATAAAAGCGACAATTTTGACAAAAGGCAATTCCTGCAGCTTCCAGAAGTAAATTCCTGCAATGAGCAATACTACCTAGAAATCACAACAGGAGTCAAACAGCAAACAATGCTTGATGGAAAAAAAGAGATGCCTTGCCTTTTGATTTCAAACTTTATTTAGTTATCCCCTCAAAAGGTCATTATTTTTATATTTTATATTATTAAAAAAAAAGAAAAAGAATTAAAACCGAAATTTTTCTTTGATTAGACTTAAGGTCTCTTAACAATACTGCAGTTTTACACACCAACACTATTAACAGAACGAGTGTTTGTGAAAAACTGACTGTGGAAAACTATGAAAAGAATACATATTTCTGATGTTTATCATATCGTCCTTGGCAATTAAAACATTTCTTTATTAGCAAAAATGATGTATTTATCTAAACACGTATATGACTTATCACCACATTTTCCAAAATCCTTTCTGTATCGAGAAAGCATATTTCTTTCTGTCTCTGCCACCCTCCTGCCTTACCCAGCCGCTTAAGGCTCTTCAAAGAAGGAACCTGGCCACAGTAACAGTTATAAAATTATTGTTACTATTACTTCAGAAAAGCTCCAGGTACAGGCACAGCTCTAGAACAAATCACCTCATTCTGACTGATAACAGCATAAGTCAGCGCAAATGGGCGCGTCCAGAATAAAAGCACCCAGTCAGCCACTTTAAGAGAGTTTATTTTAGTAAATATTCTAGTAATTTACTAACATCCACAAAACCTCCAAGACAGAAACACATTTTTAGAAGTTAATATTTGCATAAGACAGTTACGGAAACAATGTCAGTACAGCCTGGGCTGCTCCATTCATAACAGGAAGAAGTGCAACACACCAAGCTCTAAAAATTTTTTGATCTGCTGTCCTGACAGGGTGTATTTTCTCATATAAACTAATTCAAACGCACAATTTAACAAATCGATTTCTCTAGCTTCATGTACTTCCTAACACAGGACACACTAAGACTTTATTAATTTAGTAGGCAATCAAGAAAAAAAAAACACCCGGCTTAGTCACCCAGTAACTTTTGGACTTAATTTCATCATATACAACACAAAAGTAAGTTAAATCAGTTCACCTTTGAGATTTTTTACCACCAAATCTGACTTCTTCTCTTAAGAGCGCAAAGTGTGCCTCATGACTTGTTAATCCCAGCATAATCTATTACAAAGAGATATCAGAAAGGTCTTACTTTGTTATTTCTTTAAACTGTTACTCAAGATTCGAGCAGTATCAAGAAATCTAGCAGTTCTTTTTCATTACAAATTCAAAAGTTAGCAGGAATACAGAATTATGTGCCTGTTTAATAACATTTAGAACCCTACACTCTTAGGAAGACATCAACTATATACACGATTTATAAACTTCTGTTGTTTGTATTACTTTAATCACACGTACCAAGTCAGCATCTAAGCCATAGAGACAGTGCCTTGTGTTTGGATCATGATGGGGCTTTGCTTTTTCTGATCTGATGAACTCCATAATTTTATGCTCACCTTCCCCTGGAGTCTGCACAAAAAAACCAACCCCAAATATATAAGTAAATATTTTTCTATAAAATAAAAATTTATTTAAAATAAAATATTAACAAAAGACAATGACCTCATGGCCTGATAAGTAGACTGTTACCCCTTGCCAGGATTTGTCTGTGGAAATCTTCATATTTACAAAATATTTCAGATGCTCATGCAATCTGGCCATGAATTCCGTTCCTGAAAATGGAAATCAAAGTTGAAGACAAAGCTTTTCACTAGTCATTCAGAACTGCATTTACATATGAAAAGCATTAATGAAAAAAATCAACAAATAGCAGCTCTGCAAGAGATGAGGGAACAGCTGGTTTTTTCCCCCCAAAAGGTTTCATTTCTTCCATAGCAAACTAAAAAAATTTTAGAATGACATGGTATTCCAACCTTGCTCAAAGCTATTAAAACTTGGGTTCCCAGCTTCCTGGAGCCTTTATCAATTCTGTCCTCTTATTTAAACAAAATTAGTTATGATAGGAAGAGAGCGCCAAAATACAACTGTAAAACCATAAATCTAAATGCTTAAATTTAAATAGGTAACAAATTCTCTTACCTGGTGTAATACAGTTGGAGTCAAACCTAGCTTCACTTGGGAGGGTTTCTCCCTTTTCTAATGCCTTTTTTATTTTGTCCTCTGCCTCTTTTGCTGATCTAAAACAAAACAGGGAGCAGAGAAAGAATCATCACTTTCCTAACAAAATAAATGCGGTTGATAGTGTTCAAATGCAGTTTAACAGTGTTTAAGAAAAAAAGGGGGGAGAGAAATATAACTCCTGACTAGAATTTGTTTCTGATACAACGAGAAAGCTTAAAAATAGCCCTTTTTTCCCTAGATGATGATCTGTCATTACTAAGATACAGTTGATAATTAGATTATCAAGACGATCATCCAATGACTGTTCACGATGAAAGCAAATGAACGTTGACACAGTAGGAACACTCGGGACCCACACATCTGAAAATGCTGTGCCAGAACAACAATGGTAATGCAGTTAAACAAAACAAAGGTTTGGAACACCACGGGGTAGGAGGAGTGAAATAAATATTCATCATCACTTGTCAGGGAGACACTAACAAATACTATCCCAATAACTCTAAGAGCTCCACTGCAGATTTACTTCACAGAAAATTTCATATGAAATAAGCTTCCCTCACCCCTGACTCCCACAAATACAGAGGAAGATCTAAGCAATGAGCAAACTTTCCTTCCTGGAATCCTGATTTTTAAGCATTAACATTTTATAGGTAGTTACCCTCACTTAGCTAAAACAAAAAAACACTATCAAAGGCACTATGACTCGTGATATATTTTACTGTAATGACATACATTTAAGTAAATGTTTTGTTTAAAGTGTTTACTATCCTAAAGACAGAGCAAGAACACATATTCTTACCTAAAACGTCTCCCACGCTGCTGATTCATTTTTGCTCTTGGAGCTACTCCATCAACTGCCATGAAGAAAACCTTCCTTGGTTTAATAATGCGGAACAGTACTTCCAAATAGTGAAAAATATCTGCAAAAATCTTATCTTCTGAGATTCTGAAGTGAACATCGTCATCATTTGGATGTGAACATTGATGGATAATGCCATTCATGTCCAGGTACAGGTTGTCAAATTCTGGAATCTACAAAAGCCACAGTTAGTTCCCATTTGGTGGCAGCTGAAGCAACACAATCGCTGCCCAAGGCCTGGCTGAGCCTAATGAACTCTGGAAATGGGTTGAGGTGGGAAGACTTCCTTGGAACCTACTGCATACCAGCGGGTGAAGAGTGTGCTGACTGGTTATGGGTTTGTCTGCACTTGCAATACGTTATTAGCATTCTCCCAGTGAGGAAAGTCAGCAGAACAGACTGCTATCCTATTCTGATAGTTTCTATTATCTCAAGACTTTGGTCCTCTGAGCTCAGTCAAGCGTATACATTGTATAAGGCGAAAGCAAATAAAAACCACACTTCCCAGGAAGAGATCATTTTATTTTTTATGTTATGGCCCCATGCATTTCACTGATTTAATCTTGCACAGCTGCACTACAAACAATAAAAACTACAAAAGTAAGGACGCAATTTCCAACAGTGTTTCAAAAGCAAAGCCAGTTCAAGCAGCTTTCAGGCTCTCCCCATTACTCCATTCCTATCCCAACCACGGCATCTGTCTCTTTAGCCATGCCAACAGCCACCTGTGACTCTAGAGTACGACAATAACCACCAAACCCAGTAGTTATCAAAGATAACATCAATTTCTTTCCACACTTCCTAAATATGTTTCCTTCTGTTCTTCTAACAGCCCCAGAATGAACACAAGCAAGGTACAGAGCACAAACACTGCTAAAGCTAGGAAGCAAAGGGGCTGTTACCCACCTTTCTGTTGTCAAAACCCACCAAACACACAGAGGAACAATTAACAATAAATAAATCTATTTACCAATCCACCAATATGACTGTTCATAAAAAGCCTCCTGCTGTTACAACTGGAAAAAGGCACTGCTAGCTTCTCATGATTTTCCACATTGCTGCTGACACATCTTTACCAAATTTCGAAAGGCACGTTTGTTACACCTGTATTGATCATCCAGATGCATGAGAAACATAACTAACTCTATTTCAACCAGAGGAATGAAGAGAAGAAACAAAAAGGAGGATTGGGAAGAATCTCCAGTCACCTGCACTATTCAGTCTTCCGTTGCCATAATGATCTTCACTACCGTTAAACTCAGTAACCATTTTCAGATAATAGAGTGGGGCACTGCACGAGCAGCATTCTAAAGAAATGAAAACTAAAGCTTTTGTATTGAAGGAACACACATATGGAAAACAGATGGCCCTCTGAAGTGTGGCTACAGCATGATTTAAAAATAATGATGTGTTTTTCACAGGAGCTGCCTTTTATTCTGGGTATTTTTTTTCCATAACAGCAAACAAAAATTCTAATCCAGATGCTAACGTGTGTCAGTGTGTGTACTCCAGTGGTCTGGCAGAGAAAGGGAAGTACAGGGACACACACTGCTCCTGAAGCATAACATCACAGATAACAATCCAGACGTTTTCATACACAGTAAGCATTCCACACCAGCTAACACCACCGTGCAGTCTTCAGAAAGACTGAATGGAGAACAACACTAGCAACTTATGGTTAAGCTGTGCTTCCTGTTTCCCTTCAGGGCTCTAACAGCATCTTTCAGAGAGCATCGAAGGACGCGCCCCCACTGCTCTGCCCCTGGTTAGAGCTGACACACAGGCACTCCCTCAGCTGCCACAGCTCACAGTCCTTCAGCAGAAGTTTAAATCTGGCACCAACTTTAGCAAGAAGCCCAGGCTATCAATAAAGCAGCTAAAAAAACAGCATGCGCTGCTCCCTCACTACATAGACAGTGTAAGATGCTGTAGTAACACCCAACGAACCATAAGCTAAGACCTAAGCCCTGAAAACTGCTTTGAAACTATAAAGAAGGATCAGACATCTGGGTTTGGAATCACTTGAGCAGAGATTCTTAAATATATTGATACAACAGCTATTTAATCTTTCAAAATGCTATCCATTTAGGAAAAAAGCATTAGCACTCAAACACACCTTCAGTCACCACCCAGCTCATCTCAGACCATCCTTATCCAGATCATAAAACCACATCCACAGTGATACTGAAAAGTTAAGAGCTTATGCCTAACAGGTACCAGGCATGGGTTCTCAGAATGCAAAACTTTTTTACCTGACTGTTAAAGCACTATTTCTGGGTTTCCTTTACCAGACTTGAACATAATTCTCACTCTTCCTACTGCTGACAAGGAAGCTGAGGTGAGCTGTAAAACCTGCCCCTCATCTCCATCGTGCCACCCATCACCAGCAGCAGGAACCTGTCCGAGCCTGAGGCCATGGAGCCCTAAGCTGGGGCTACCCAGGGGTTCTGCTGGGCTTCAGGGGGGCTTGGGAGACCTGGCCATGGGGCCCAGGCACAGTCACACCGCAGCAAACAGCTCCAGGCTGGGCATTTCCTGGAATTCCCAACATAAGAAGGGTCCCGAGAAGGCAAGAAAGATGATCCGAGTGCTGGAGCACCTCTGCCATGAGAACACGCTGAGAGAGTTAGGGTTGTTCAGCCTGGAGAATTCAAGGCTCCGGGGAGACCTTAGGGCAGCCTCCAGTACTGAAAGCGGCTCCAAGAAAGCTGGGAAGGGGCTTTTTACAAGGGCAGGGAGTGACAGGATGAGGGGGAATAGCTTTAAATCGCTAAGGGGAAAATGTAGATGAATGTTTTCATGCAGAAGAAATGTTTTCCTTTGAGGGTGGGGAGGCGCTGACACAGGTTACCCAGAGCAGTGGTGGCTGCCCCATCCCTGGAGGTGTTCAAGGCCAGGCTGGATGGGGCTTGGAGCAGCCTGGCCCAGTGGGAGGTGTCCCTGCCCATGGCAGGGGGTGGAACTGGATGGACTTTGGGGTCCCCTCCAACCCAAACCATTCCGTGATTCTGATTTCCGCGAGAACACCCAGGTTCCGGCCAGGGCGCTTCTGAAAACACCTCGAGCAGCGGGGAGGAGCCGAATCCCCCGCCTCTCCCCCCGGGTCCGGCGAGGAGCGGCCGCAGCCGCCCGGCCCCGCTCCCCCGCCCGGCTCACCTGATGCTCCTTCAGCACCTGGCTGAGGCAGGGGTACCGCTCCGAGACCCACCGGTAGAACTTGGGGACGCCCATGGCCCCGCCAGACCCAAACACCTCGGGCCGCGCTCCGCCCCCTTCCGGCGCACAGCCCGGCCACAGAGCGGCGCGCAGAGCGCCCCCGCCGGCCACAGAGAGGAGAGCAGAGCGTCCCCCCGGCCACAGAGCGCCCCCCGACCGGCCACAGAGAGGTGCGCAGAGCGGCGCTGCTGTCGCGAGGGCGGGCTGCGCCTTCCGTCTCCTCGGCCTTGGCGGAGCGGCGGGCCGGCTCGCACCCGGGAGCTCTCGCTGCGGTGCTGTGTCTGGCCGCTCGGGGAGAAACCAGAGAAGCGTTGGCTTGGAAAAGAGCTTTGAGATCAGCGAGTCCAACCGCACCTGTCCATTACTAAACCATCCCCGAGCACCTCATCTACCGTCTTATAAACACCGCCGGGGATGGGGACTCACCCACCTCCCTGGGCAGCCTCTGCCCGTGCCTGAGAGCCCTTCCGTGAAGGCATTTTTCTCGATGTCTCATCTGAACCTCCGCTGGCACAACTTGAGGCCATTCCCCCTTGTCCTAATACCTGTCACTTGGGAGAAAAGACCAACACCCACCTCACTACAACCTTCTCTCAGGCAGTTGTAGACAGTGATAAAGTCACCCCTCAGCCTTCTTTTCTCCAGGCTAAACAACCCCAGTTCTCTCAGACGCCTCTCATAACCCTTGTCCTCTAGCCCGTTCACCAGCTCCATTCCCCTTCTCTGGACACGGTCCAGCCCTTCCGTTTCCTCTTGAGGGCCCCAAAACCGAACCCAAGATTCGAGGTGCGCAGCCTCACCAGGGTCCTCGGATGTGCAGCTTTGGGTCATCTCCTTCACCAGGGTTTCTTAGCACAGCAGGCAAGGGCTAAAGAAACAGCCTCAGAAGCTCATAACACCTCAACGGTTTCTCCATGGTAACATTTAACATCCCAAACTTTTTTTAGACATAGCCAAGCGAGATGGAACACACTAAGAGGAAACAAAAATTCAACGTCTACTCCTAAAAAGAAATACTCATCATCTTCAGAAAGCCTTTCTATCAGTAGAAAAAGTTGAATGAACCACTTTACATCACATCAGTATAAAACTTTAATGTCAAATTTTCTAATCTATAAGCAAGCGGAATGAGAAAACATTTTACAAAAATATACAGTACTTTATAGGGTGCGTTCTTTCAAAACTCCAGACGTGTTTTATGCAGACTTGCTATGGACATAAGAAACCTGCAGAAATGCGCACAACCTAATTTTAAGCAGCTGCTCTGACTGCCTTTTGTATGAATACGAAACTTAAGTCCTAACACCTTACACATCCACAAGTGCATTCACAGCACTATTGCAAATGTACTGTATATTTTAGAGGTTTTGATTGATCAGAAGACTGTTCTGCAGTTGACAACCAGAAATCAACAGAAGTAACCAGTTATCGCTAACTAATACCTTCTCAAGACTATTACAGCTACACTACTTGCAAATGGTGTTGTTCACATATACGGAGCCCAGCCCATGTACATCTGGCAGAGCAGATTGTCATCGCTTGCTTCATGGATAAGGTAATGAACGTGCCCTTCGATAGATAAGGGCAATCCTTTAATTCTGTTTCTAGTCTTAATGACGCCTTGCAGCCGTTGTTCGATATCAAGGACGTGAGTTTTGGCCTGGAAACAAAAAAAAAGGAAAAAAAATTTTGCTACTGTCCATGAACTTGCACTTCTTAAAATCAAGGTTACTTTCGGATAAACACAAAAATTCACCCAACCTTTTTCTTGGAATTCTGGATAAAATTGAAGAAGATAAATACTCTGGAAAATTTAGGACAAAATAATGAGCAACTGAAAATAAAGAAATCCAACAGCAGGTTAAGCTGAGCATCTCAAAAAGAGCTGTTCTGAGTCCCATGAGAGCGGCCACTTCATACCAGAGATGCTCACACATTTTCTTTTAAAGCTCTAGCACAACACCTAGCCAGAAAAACAGTTTACACACACAGCTGGGTGGGTGGTCCTGTAACTAAAACAGAGTTTATGTAGACACAGACAGGTTAGCAACTGTTTGAAGATCAGGAGATCTTTTGCGCTCAAATAGCAGAGGTAATTTTTTTGTTATGATACAGCTTCAGCCCTGCAGTCCTCTCCTTAGCTGTGTTCATTGGAGCTCTGTAAGTTTTATCTGCTATTACACATATTTATTGTAACTAAATATTTCTTTGACATCGAAAAGAGACAAATTGGAATTTTTGCAAAAGGGAAAGAGAATAAATACTTGAGGTTGTGCAAGCTTTGTTTAGGATGAACGTCACAGTTCGCAGCAGCAACTACAAAAGAAAGAGTATCTATGAAATCCTGGTTTTAAGCAAGTGTTCCTTGACATGTCACAAGGCAGGTACTTATTCAATAACAAACATCCACTCATGGAAAACACACAATTACGCATGACAAGGACTCTGGCTGTTAACCATCACTGTACATCTGGAGGACTGTGCAACAGTCAGAGTGAGGGTAATGGGGAGCCTCCCATTTCCTACTGCTTCTGCTATCCTTGCTTTAGTAACACTACTAAGAGACTTATGGGCTTATTTCATTTGGTTCTTTAGTAGATAACTTATGTTTTCTATCAGTAAAAATAGTCTATGAATAATAAACAGAGATAATCAATAAGAAACAATCTAAGGAATCTTTAAATAAAAGAAAAACCAAGAAAGTTAAGGTTTCCATTAGATATTATACAACATGCAAGCAAAATGGACATTTACCATTTGAACACCTTACGCTACGCTTGTTTTCAACTAACCTTTTCATTGACAACTTCTCCAGTTTCGTTCACCTGTGCTTTTGCATTCCCTTTAACAGGTTTGCTCCATTCCACAAGAGGATCATGCAGAAAAGTCTTTAAGACACTAAATAAATAAATAAATAAATAAATAAGATAAGGTACATAAGGTTGTGTATGCGTGTAAGGTACATATAGTATATTTAATTTGCAAACCAAGAACACAGACAAGAGGCTAAACTCAGCGCTGAATATTGATATTACATGTTTTATATATATATTTTTATATGTATATGTTTTATATTTAACTGCATGTCACAGCAAGACTGAGCTGTGTGACAGGCATATGCTGGCACTGGCACAGTCACCAGCAGCTGCTTTTCAGGTGTTCAGACAACAGAGCTTTATCCAAGGCTGTAGCAAAACCTGTTGCTGTACCTCATTAGAGGCTCCCTCTGATCACGCATAAGTCTCATCGTGACCTCACAAGCTCTTCGGAAGAGACCTTCTGTTCCCATTGGACCCATTCCATTAACCATATTGTGAGTGAGACGAAAGGGAACAATTTCTGGAACTTCAAAAGTTTCTCCCTTTACATTGATAAAAGAGAAAAGCATGCCTTAGGCATTTGAAGCATTATGAAAGGGTAACATTGGTATTGGTTTTAGTTCCTCTCCCCATGTTTGTCAGTGGTGGTTTCCTAGCTGAGTAGAGCTGGTTGCTCAGATCACAGTCTTCAGCTGTTAAAGACAAAATAAAGTGAACAAAGGACAACAACATCCAAACAACCTCTTTTCCCTTGTTCTAACACAGGGTACAGAATTCTGTTCTAAGTATGTATTGCTGCTCTGTAGTCTCCTGCAAAATACTAACTTTTTATAATATGCAAGTTAGCTTAAAAGCATTTCTTTTTTAAATTTAGGGGATATGCAGGACAATTTAGGCTTCCTAAAAAGAGATCAGGAGGAATGAAATAACAATACCTTACTAAACTGAATTTAAAAGGGCATATATTCCACACCAAAAGCATCTTTCAACAGAAACACCAAAATTCTAAATCCCACTCTGGCCACAGTTTCTGCTCTTCATTTTTTACAGAGCCATTGGTATGTTTGTGCTAAATTAATGCAAGTAAAAAAATCAAAGAAACTCTTAACAGCAGCAGAATTCTGAATATAGTAATAACAGCCTTGTTTGGAGGGTGGCAGTGGACAGGGGAAACTCACAAAATACAAACACTCTAAAACCTGGGCCATTTCTGTGCTTCCGCATTAGCTCATCTTATACCTGCCAAATTAAAGAGCTGGCTTTCATACAGAACAATCAGATACTCCTTCCATATCCCAGACTGTCTGTTTGGTATAAATAAGAAATAAAGTGAGAGAGATACCACAACAGAGATGTTACAGTAAAAAAGTGGAAAAATCCCAAGACAGCAGAAATTTCTAATTTACAGGCATGTAAAATAAAGAGCAAGTCAAGCCAGTGGCATTTCTCACCTTATTGAAAAGGCAGTTGAAATCCACGTGCACGCATTCACCAGTCAAAGAATCAAACAGGATGTTTTCACCATGACGGTCTCCTAGACCCAGTATGTAACCTACCATCGACATAACTGCCACAGAACGACAATAGGCTGAGCGACTGTTGTACCTGCGGGAACAGGAATCAGACATGCCTGAGTCACTTCCCTGAGTTATCCATCTTTACCCAGTAGTGTCACTAATGCTCACGGACACACCCAAAGCAGATAGTCTTGAGCTAGCTCAGTCCCAGTCACTCACCATGAAGTAGGGTCAGGAAACGTTCTAAGAAACCATTCATGGAAGAGAGGAGGATGACGAGGCAGAAGGACTTCTTTGAACATTTTCAGCTTTTCAGACAGAGGCGCTGACTTTGGAAGCATGTGCTGACGTAATTCTTTCCCGGTCATATAGATACCTGTAACAGACCTCCTGAATCAGGCAAAAGAGATCCCCAAGTGTAAAGCCTTATATGTACTATTACATACACTAATGTGGTATTTTAGATAAACATGTCTATAAAGTTGAAAATAATGAATGAATGGAAAATAACACATAGAACAGACGGTGGTGGTGGAGTACTGGAAAATAAATAACAAACTGCATGTTAACTAAAAAAAGAAGCTCTGGCAAACAAGCCACCAGTTTTACCAGTCACCATAAGTTGGAGATGGGAGAACACACATGCACAAAAAAACCCCACCTTCACAAAGCCAGTCATTATATTCAGGTGAGAAGTTTGGAGATCTAAACTGCCTGACATCTCCTTATACCCAGATAACACATGAAATTTTCCCCCCATCCCCTTCCAGTTTTACTACACTGACCAGAAAGTTGCTTTGTTAACAAGAAATTCAGAAGAAACCTGATGTTTTCCCTGGAAAGCTGCTGTACCCTCAATCTGCATTCAGTTATCAATTATTTCACACAAACGCAGTAAATGAAAAACTACAGATCAAAGCTAAACAAAAAATGCAGAGTCTTTTCTGTTATTCAGTATTGCATGGGCATTCCCACGCTGCTGGCACTGCTGCTGAAATTATTTGCATCACTATAAAAGAATGTATTAAGATGATTGTCTTACCAGTTCATGTAAGGAACTTGTTTATTGCAAGCACCAATTCTCTTCTATTTAATAGTAAAAGTCTACCAAACATATGAATAATAATATATTGCAGAGTTAAAAATACATGACTGCATCTTACTAGAAGTTAGTCTGATCCTTGCTCACTGTCTCATTTACTAATAAAGACACAAGCATGTTGAAACAATAAAATACAATATTGCTATAGTCTAATATGTTTGTTTACCTTTCTCCTTATAAAGTTTTATCAGGATATTTCTTAACCCAGCAGTATTGTTCACCCACTCAATTATGCCACATTCGTCATTTAGTGGAATAACTGCGTAGGTTCGAATATGGAGTTCTCGCCTACGTGACTCCGCATCTTTTCTTAAACACTATTCACAAAAGAGAAATGAGATGAACAGATAATAGTGGGATCAACACTTATCAATAGCATTAACCATTCCATCTCTATTTTCCAATCATATGATCCAGAATGTACAATTCGAAGCGTCACTGGCTGCAGTGGGTCAAACGCAAGCAAAAAGCTCATCTATTCTCCACAGTAAATAAAAACCAAGAGAATTCTGCAATGAAGCAGTCAAATTGTATAAACTGTACATGGGTTAAGTCCCTTAAAAGGAGTATTTGAAACAACTGCTTTAGTGTTTCAAAGATGCTATTGTTTCCTTTAATCTCATGGCAAACATGGAACCTTAAGCATATTGCCAAAAAGCAAAATAGAACTAAGATAAGAAGCATGCCAACATTTTTAGTATGAAAAGATTAATTTACCTACTTCTCACAAAACATACAATATAATGAATTAGAAACATGAAGCCTGACAGCAGAAAGTTTGCAGTCATTTATTTACTCTAAGTAACCTTTCTGGTACGTTTTTGCTGGAATAAGGGATTGTTTTGGCAAAATATTAAATCACATGATTGTTTTCACAAGCCCGTAGGAAGTTATACTTTATTGATTACTATTGATTTCCACTGGAATAAGATATTTTGCAACACTTTACTTCTCTTCATGCGAGCTCTATCTCAAGGTAAGTTGTTTTTTTTTTTGTTAGCTAGTTCAGCATTGTGTTCTGGCCAGTAAGTAGAAGGCACCTGATGCTTTTAACTCAAACCTTATTGATGAGGGAGTTAAATTCCATGAGGCGACAGTCTTTTCTCAGATCATCTTTTGGCTTACACATCATAATGTAAGATTTCCCATCTGAACCTTTTAAGGTGATCTTTTTCGGCTTTTGAAGTGAGGCAAGAATTTCCACCTAAGGAAAAAATTAAGTTCTTATTAACGCCTTTATCAGATCATACAAAACAAGAAGCCTAAATGCAACCAACCACATTAGCACAGCATTGTAACCTCAGGCCAAAACTCAATCTAAGTACCAAGAAGCCTTATCTGTCTCCAAGTGTTAAGACAGAAGCCACTCAGTTTCCACAAAAGTAATTGTGAAGTTTCCTACTCAATCCTCCATTACTATGGAGCCAAGATACATTCGCAGCTACATTTGTTTAACATGAAGTTTAAAATGAGGATGCTCACCGTGTCATCAAAGCCTGCAATGTAGGCCCAGCACCCTGGGAAAGGGTCGTGGTTAGCATGTGTACCCGGAGTTGAAGGAAGGGTTGGGATCATTACAGATTGTAAGGGAATGAGAATTTCACTGAATGTGTGCTCTTCTACTAATCTCTTCAGTGTTCTGAAGTGAATATTCATGCTTAACGTCGAGCTGTTTCCATCCACCTTAAAAAAAAAAAGTTGTTCAAAAGTTAACAATCAATACAACATGACTTATTTCACACTAACGAATAAACAGAATAATAAATGCTTACGGTAATAAGAAAAACAGCGAATTACGTTTAAAATTAAATGGGAGCAGTTAAAAGTAAATATATCTGGCCTTCATGGCATATGTATTTTTCACTCTGAATGTAAGTACAGAATAATGAAAGAATTCCTTTAGTTTTACCTTTATTATCAAGTTTGTTTGATCATGAAACACAACGAGTCTATTTTTGTAGTAAAACTCTATGAAAGTTACTGGGCAAGAATCATACATGAAAGCACAAAACAACATAAAGCCCACACACTGTGACATGTGCCATCGTGTACCAAGATAATTTGCATGTGCTCAATTTAGAGCTATGAATATGAAAAGAGTTAAAAAAAAGATCTTTTACAAATTAGTGCAGTTTCTGTTCAAACTCAGTAATATAATGAATTGGCTAATGACATCTGTCAGAAGCAGCTTTTGTATAATATGTCTCAAGAAACCCACTCCATGCATTAAGTTGGTACGTACTGGTTTGTTGCACAGCTCTAACAGCTTATCTGTAAGGCGTGTGGCATCGCCAATAAATTTTCCTAAAGATTCCTTCATGTGAATAGCTTTGTTTAGGATTTCCTTACATCTATTGACACGCGTAGGGTAAGAGGACTGAAAAATGAGAAAAGTTAAAATTTAGTAAACATCAGTCAAATAAATTAAAGGATCCTAAAAAACACAGTAAATACATTCTTTTCTCTATTTCAGGCTTGTCAGATTTCATGTCTGGCTAAGGTTGTCCTCCAGCTGAACTGCAGTGCCTGAACAAGTACTACAGTAGTACAGTTGGTGGGGGCGTGTGGAGTTACTGCTTTCTGAAACCATTCTTGGAAGTCCCACAACAAAGGCCAATATCAAGAATGTGTCAGTGTATCCTGAATGCTATTCCACCAGCACCATGTTTTCCAATTTGCTTTGGAATGACCTTACTACTGCTTAGTACTAAGTAGTATTATCTATCTCATTGTAATCAACGCACAGAGTTGATTATTTGATTATAAAACTGGAATTTTTATTACGAATACTAAACACAACAAAATCTGTTGTCCATAACTACCCAATTCATTAGCCATTCGTTATTCAAATTTCCTTTCCTAATACACCACACAAGTCAGGGTGCACGTTAGCATTCTAACTTGGAACATTTCAACTGTAGTATCTGAACTTCAGACTGCAATAAAATCTTTTGCAGTGACAGCGCACCCTGTTCCGCAACACACTATCACAGCAACTGAAGCTCTCAATTGCTTCCTGTCATCTTGAAGTCAAACACGCTATATTTAAATTGCTCTCCAGTTTTACAAACTCAATAAAGGCATAGTGATACTTATCAAGGTACCTTGGATACAGCTGTCATCATCCACATAGCTTGCTGTGGATAGGCTAAAAACACTTTAGCCACAATCACCATCAGAACAGCAAAAACTTCATCATGAGAATGGCAGATTCGGGAAATTAACTGGGAAAAAGCTGTCAGAAACTGGTAAGGTGCCAGGTGATTCGTGTGCTCTGTAATCACTTTATTTATTTTAGCTAAATCGTTTTTCATTTGAACACGTTCTGAACGACCAGCTGAAAAACACAGGAGGACAAGATGATGTTCAAAAATGTAAAGTCATTTAAATCAAGCCTATTGAAACATATCTTGTTGGTAACTTTCATAAGCCAAAAAAACTCAGGGAAAATGAAAAGCTCCTTCCTGTGAAGTTCTTTTCAACATACCATACAATAACTTTATACACGTGCTATTTAAGTAACCAGAACAACAGGAAATAAACAAGCACAGATGACAAGAACATAGAATACAGCATCTGAAAAGCTTTCCTTACACTCTTAAAATATCTCTACATATATATATCTAGAGTAATGCCACAGCATAGAACAAAACCAAAACCAGTCCACATATTTCCCTGGTAAAGTGATTCCAATGCTCTGTAGCACTGGACTCACCACAGCTGCAACAGAGAAAGCAGCATCTGATGTGCAGCAAAAGCCAGTTGACTTAAGTGTATAGAACCACGTCAAGATCAAGGAGCCATAACTGTCTTCTTCACTTCAGATCTGCAGGCAATGTTTGCAGCTTTCATTTGTACAAAACACTCACATCCAAAATGCACCTATGGTTTCACATGCCTTAATGCTGCCCACAGGATTTTCCCCACCCCTCATTTAAATTGCAGTAGAATTCCTTAACAATTGGAGCGAAAACAAATTGGAACAAAGCTCTCAAGCCTAACCCTTACCTTCAGCAGGCTTATACAAACCCAGGTACACATCAAGGATTTTCCCTAAACCTGTTTATCAACTTAAGTTATCTGAGGAAAAATCTTCTCATTATACATTCAAAAAAGTTCTAGAGGATTTAATTAAAGCAGTAAATACTCTCCTGCATATTAAAATCCTGTCATTGAAAAGAATTATAATACTTTCTTGTTTCCATCAGGCAACGTCTACAACTGTAAATACACTTCACTGCCCCCCTTCAACTGTACATTCAAAAGTACGACACAGGAAGCATGGCCTGGGGAAAAACGTTCTACCTTTATCACATTCATATGCTTTTGCTCCAAAGTCCAGCCATAAAGACAGCATTCTCGGCATTGACTGATAGATGAATTGGTTCCCGTACTGTAGAGACCTGTGATTACACATTTAAATCACAGCATGTGAGATAATATAAGTATTACAAACTCTACACTCTTAATTGTTTCACAGTCCATTCTGGGCTTTATAAATTTATGTTCAATATTTTAATTTAACTGCAACAACTAAAAGCTTACTAATACACTAATATAAAGTTTTTATTAATCAGAATTGCAGATGAAATTGTCTTACACACGCTGGACAACAATTGCCTAATCAGAAGGCAGAAATTAAATTAATTAGGTATGAAAACAAAAGGAAGCATGCAGTGCTTTGTTTTACAATACTGCATACAAATTAAAGACACCCTGAACTGTTGAAAGCAAAATACATTCCTATAAAATATCAGTTTCAGTATAATAGTCATCCTTCTAGAGAAGCTATGCAAAGCTACCACAAGGTCTAACCTCCCAAAATGATGAACTATATATCTAATCAGATCGCCTTGTTTTTCCATCTTGTTGTCCGTTACCATTGGCATTAATTTATCGTAATATTTAGCAAGATAAAAATGACCATCTTCCCATTCTGGTAAGAAAACTGTAACATCCTGCAACACAATCAAAAAGAGATAATTACTTCTGAGAAGATGATAGCCTGTTTTTTTAATTATTATTTCTGAAATAAAACAAAACCAAGGATCTTAGGTTAGTTACCTTTCTGCAAAGTAGGTACAAAAAAGTATTAACTGTAACTCTAACTCCAAAACCATAATCTTGCCCCAAGAGAAACACATAAAAAAAACTAGAAGTCTGTTTTGAAAATATGTTTTGGATTTGGAGACAGCATGATCGTTTAAGACAGGATGGTATAGGATTATATTACAGTTTCATTAGAAATGTTATAACCAAGTTCCTGATCCTGATAAAGTCAATACTGTGTTTCACTTATTTGTTTGAAAAGTGAAACATCAGGAGGGTTTTCACATTTGTTTTCCTTCTAAAAGCATGAGGTTTAAATTAAAACAAAAAACTGTGACATGTATTAGAAAAGAAATAAATTAAGAATTGGCACATCCATTCTCTAATAACACTGGCTTGCTCCCGGTGCCAATATTTAGGAAGAATTATAAGCTTTAGCATTTTAATTAATCTATTGGAATTTCATTAGTTTTCTTTTTTCCAACCAGCATTTGATACACCCATTAGATTTTTTTGTTAGATGATTGCTACAGAAGTATTTTAATTACAAAGACAGCAGCAAGTAATAACAGTATGAAATGCCAAAACTTGGAAAAGATATAGTTTAGTAGGCAATATTAATCACTGCCAAACCAGTATTTCCCTGGCACAGCGAGATGAAGCAGTACAGTGCTTGTTGTTGAAGAAAATATACCAGTTGTCTCTTTTCCCAGTTCTTCAGAGACTGGAAGCATATTTAAAGCACAGAAAGAGAAGTAACACTGAGGAGAAGTGCAATGTGTCATCAAGTTCTCACTGTCTATTTAAAGTAGCCCACATTTTAGTGAGGAATTCTCATTTCTGCACACATAGGAAAAAAGCTACAATGCTGTAATTTCTTTTCTTTCTAGTTTTTTTTTCCACTTTAAAAGAGCTACTTGGGGTATTCTCAGCTCCCACTGCCGGGAAATGTATACTTCCCTGTACTGATGTGTATTAGTAAACCTAATTCAGGTGGTTAAATCTTTACAAGATCTAGTTCCCTCCTACATGTTGATACAACATTTAATCCCATTGATGTCACCCTGGTTGACATCATCAGGAGCATAACGATAGCTTAATTAGGGGAATTATTATTATTATTAGGAGTAGTATCATCAAATTACCTTATATTTTTTCATAACTGCATTACTTTCAAAGTTAGCAGTTTCCTCCATAAACCTGCCCACCAGCAGCATTGCCCGACCGTGGATGAGTTGATTTTTGGTATTGCACAGTGCTTTATTTTCCGGGAAACATAACTCAACGCCCTTCTGGAGAACAATAAGTGCTTGATGAACCTCACCCTAAGGGAAGAGGAAAACATTCCATATACTTTAAATAACAGAGATGTAAAACTTCCATCTCACAGTTGTTATTAAGGCAAAGCTATGTCCCCAGGTGTGCTCTAGGCCATGCTGGCTGTCCTAAGTGAATATTACCAACTTCAAATGCTTCTAATATTCCCTTGTTATCTCAGCATGGCTGTCCCTTTAGGTTTACCACAATAATCGCTCCCACATTTGATGACTACTTCGTTAGTTAAAAGGATATAAATTAAGGAAAGGTCTACCATTAAGATAACCTAAATTCGGAAAGGCTGTTTTGACAAAGGCAGGTGATTTGCCAATTTTAGACACAGCTGCCGTTGAAGTCAATAGATACGGAGAAGGGCTGATGAGCCGTTGAAGGCAAAAACTTCCTGTGGCTCATCTGTTTCATAGTCCCAGCTGACATATTTTGTTTTATGTATACCAACTGTATGCCCTTTTTTCTTGAAAAAAATTCAAGATGATTTTCTTGCATTTAAGAGTAAGCACCATTTTTATTTTCTTTACCTTGGACCAGAGCCACTTTGCTCTTTCTATATAAAGTTCTGAGAGCGTAGACTCCCCGGCATTCAGAAGAGCGTTAAATGCAGTCTGGTGGTGCCCAGCTTTCCTCGCAACTCTGGCGCTCTGGAGCCAGCATTGACCAACCAGCTCACTGTAATCCTGGCTGCAAAACGCAGTTTTTAGGAAATGAAAAATTTTAGTTGCAAATGCTACGTTTCACTCCAAAATAAATATCACAACATGTTAAAACACAAATAAAATCTCTCAATAGCTGTATACTACACAGTGATCGTTTTAAATTATTTGTAATACACCTGTTGCAAATTTTTTTTCCATTTAGGCCTAGAAACAAATACTCTTTCCTTCTGTTTCTCTCTTATCTTTCCCACAGACACCAATTTTCCCTTATATTTTGAAGGCCAGTAATGTTGGAGAGGACTGCTTTTATGTACAATATGAATTTCCACAGAGTTTTATCTTCTCTTTCTAACATGCATATGGAAAACGAGAATATTACTGAGAAGACAACATAGACAAGAAATAGTCATGTTCTCACCTTTTACTGAGGCTAAGCAAAGCCCTTCTCAGTGCTAAAATGGGTTCCTTTGCTCTGTAAGAGTTTTGGGTCATTTCAATACGAGCACACCAATTCAGGGAATCTCTACCGTGGTCACCATCTGGTTGCTGAAACATTGGTGCAATGCTGTGCTCCAACTCACACAGCATGTGCAATCTGCATTAGCAAAACGAAGGAAAAAACAGTTGAAAATTGGTTGCTGTTTGAGATACATGCAAGTTTTAGGTAGCTTTTGCCATTTTCTTTCTTAAAGCTGGCCACATAAGTAATTTCAAATATTGGGGCATCATTTAAAAGCAAAAATGCAGCAAAAGCAAACACACAAAACCAGGGATTTGGAAAATGATTTGCTTTTTCTCTCTACTCTTTTGCCAGGCTGCTGAACATAGGCTATGAAGATCAATCTTTAGAAAGAGTATTTCGATCCATTACTCTTAGTAATAATTCTTCAAAAAGTCTGATTTTTTTCAACAAACACTATTGTAGAGGCAATATACTATGCTTTAACACTTCCTTTAAAATAAACTTATTCCATTTATTTAAAAATGCCATGATTATTGGCTGTCACTGCAAAGCTGAGAGCTTGTAAATGCTTCAGTTCTCATTGGCAGTTTAAGGATAGCAGGTATATCCAACAGAGAAACAGTGATGATTTGAAGGCTTCTGAGCAGTCCAGAACAACTGCTAAATCTAACTATTTTAAATAATTTCTTCCTCAATACTCAAACTCCATTTCCTAAATAAAGTAACATAGAAAAAATTACTACCAAAAAAGACCTAAGAAGTAATTAAGAAATATACCCTTCAATTGGCTAATTCCATGCTGTATCTTGCCACAAGGATCCTTTTACACTGCAGAGCACTTTTTCATTAAAAAAGCAACTCACTTGTTAGTCTACTACAGCCAAGCTTAAGATCTATGAAAGAAGTAAAACTACTGAAAGACATGGGGTTTCAATTTTTTTCAGCTCTGTTGATAAAAGGAGGGTGTGCTTTTAGTCCACTGTACAGACTAAAAACTTATGTTCTTATGTTAATAGAGCTACTGGCCTGGACGCACCACCTTTACACACGGAATTATTGATTTTTATTACCCGATGTTGACCTAAACTTGCTTGACCATTTTGGAACAACAGCTTTATTGTGAATATTTTTCATGAGAGGAAAATGTAAATTCTCAATTAATCAATGGTTTCTAGTTGGCTGAGTGTTTAAAAAAAAGTGACAGAAAACGTGCATCAGTCTCATGGAAAATTCTTGTGGCTGTATACTTAGTTATGCGACTTTTGGATTTAAAATATTGATATGAAAGTCAGAAACCTGATAATATGTTCATATCCTCGCTGATAAGATCCTCTTTCAAAGCTTGCTGCTGAAAGGGGTACAATCTGTTCTGCTCGAACAACCTTCAGTGTTTCATAAAAAGCCGCTTCATTTTTCTTCTTGGCTGATAATAATAAATGTCCTAGTCTGACACTCCAAGTAGTGGACTTCACATCTTTGGGAAGAAAAAAAAGCCTCTCAAACTCTGCTTCTTTAAACAGCTTGATCTGAACATGTCAATTTGCCTTAACATATCACTGGAAAAATAAGTTTCTCAGAAATAATTAATTGATTTTTAGTAATACTGTGTAATTCCACCCCTCAAACCCACCGCCCCCAAACAAACGCATAAAATATCTAGCCTTACACTTGCCTGAAATTTCTACCCCAAGGCTATACAGTTTACGATTCAATACACATACAAAAAATCTAGAAGATTGTCAGAACCAACCCTCCTCCCAATAAAACCCAAGACTAAAAAAAACTACAATAGCTGCCCCTTGATTCAAGATGATGAGACTAAAGCATACACTTCCTCAGAAATGTGAGGAAACATTCACATTTTAATATCACGATAATTTACCTGAAGCCAAATAATTTTCCAGTAAATCCCATTGTGACAGTTTCCAGGCTGCTTCTACTCTGTAAGTGTTCAACTCAGAAATCCATTCGGATCTGTTAAAAGAAAGCAAAGGCAGTAAAAGCTTGTGCTGGACTAAATTTCTTTTTCCTTCCACCTCTCACTCTGTTAGTGCTACATTATACTAGCAAATACTCTTTATGCAAAACTTCTCTGACTTGAAAAGAAGCACAGTAAACTTGCTTCTAATGAAATCCAATAAACCCAAAGGATACACACTGATAACAAATAACAGCTGTAAAACTCAGTGCCACAAATTTAGTTTCCAAGTAGCGTATTTAACTTCTTTGGCACCTGTTAAAAAATGGCCATAAAATCATAGAAAGATTTGGGTTGGAAGGGACCCTTACAGGTCATCCAGTCCAACCCCACTGCAGCGAGCAGGGACACCTTTAATTGAATCAGGTTGTGCAGAGCCCCATCCAGCCAGACTTTGAGTGTTTCCAGGGATGGGACATCCATCACCTCTCACGGTGCCAGTGTTTCACCACCCATGTTGTAAAAAAATCTCTTCTTTATACCTAGTCTAAATTTACTTTCCCTCAGTTGAGCATCATTACCCCTTGTCCATCTTCCAATACATTTATCTCATCAAGCTATGGAAAAGCTATGAAACAAGTAACATAGACTCATAGAATAGTTAGGGTTGAAGGGACCTTAAAGATCACCTCGTTCCAACCCCCCTAAAACATGCAAGATAATGAATGGAAAATTCTATTTAACAAATTAAACCACATATCAACACTGCACACAGTGCAAACAAGAAGCACTAACATTTCTGGAAGTTTTGAAATAAATAATTTATATATAAAGCACTTAAAGATTTCTAGCTTCAGATTGCTAATTGGAAATGCTTGGTAAGCCTCAAATGCTTGACAACACACATCGGTGTAACACAAAAGCTTCACATTGCTCAAATCAACATTGTATTAGACGCTTACAGTACCTGTTTGCAAGCACTCCGTTGACCTGAGTAATTACAGTAGACAACTGACCAAGGCCTAACATGGACTTCACGACACCATGATAATGAATAATCTAGAAATGGAGGAAAAAAAGAAGTGAAAAAAACCCCACACATACATTCATGAAGTACATGGCAGTCTGAAGCAGGAAATACGTCCATTTCGATGCCTTTGATAATATGAAAAGGCATAATCATTTGTACCATAAGATAAACCCAATAAGAGATTGGTTTCAGTCGATAAGACCCTTCCAACAGCAATAATTATTCAGCAACTGCCACAGTAAACTGTTATGTTCCCATTTTACTTAAATACCCTGAAGAGTTATTTCTGGCTTAGTCCAGCATTAGTTAACAAGAGGAAAAAAAATAATTACCTCTATATTTAATAAAATAAATATAAAGAATTTGTCTTGTGTTTACCTGATCAGGTTCCAGCTGGATAGCCCTGTCGTAACAGGCTGTTGCATCTCTTAGCAAGCCAATACTTTCATGTTCAAGGATTTGTTCTTTGAGAGATGGTTCTGCTTTCCGAATTGCACTCACCCCAGCTACTCCATCAGGCTCGTGCATAGCAGCATACAATTTCTTTATTCAGACAGAATTAGAAACGCACATTAAAACCAACTCTAAGACGATAAGAGCATATTTTACACATAACACCCTCAGAATCATGCATCTTCCTGCAAGTGGGGAACAAACTACTTTGTAGGACTTCTTGGCATCAAGCTTTCATGGCAAGTGTCAGTTCTGCTGGGCTGCTTTCAAAGTTGAGTCTTACTTTTGCTTAGCACACTCTGATACCCATGATCTCGTGACATAGATAGTAAGAAAGAATAACACATCAAGTTACCTACAACAATCTGTACAAAGGTCAAAATAAATACAGTATTATTACATGATGCAGCTGTATACTATGAAACTGCACATTACTTAAGGTGGAAAAGCAACACATCAAGTTTTTCAAATTGGAAAAGTCACTAAGGAATATAAACCATGAGGAACCTCAAACAGGTGCATCCCACAGGCTAAGATACTGCTTGAAAACAATTGCAATTGTTTGCAACATCCTCAGCATTAGCTCTGCTTTGGAATAAGCCACTCGGCTTTCCTTCAAGTGTGGTCTGCTTTGGTTTTTCAATTATCATTGGCTGTGTTTTGTCTGGCAGAAGGCACAGGGTTCGCTAAAATAAATAAATACTATACTTTCAACAAAACCAGATTTAACTATTTTCAGGATTTTTCAGTCTTTTACTTCACACTAGAAAAGTGCTCATTCCTTTTCATATAAGCAGCGTGTAAAGTAAGGGGAAAGTACTAAATACTGCTGAGACAGACAACTAAACACTTGTACCCAACAGCAAGAGCCTGACTGCACCTTTTCTTCCTCCCATCTCAAAGAATCTGACAAAGCTTTATTCACCTACATCTGTTTTCAGTTTAAAATAAACCAAACAAAACCCAAGAAGAAATTCAGAACCTGAAGAAATCCAAGATGCTCCTGAATATTTTGTTTCTTCTCTGTGATAAATGACTCAAAGTGCATCACAGCCCTTGTGTAAGCCTTAGAGCGAAAGGAAGCCACAGCCAGCGTATCCTGAGGTATGAGGTCTAGGAAACGCGTCACGTTTTGGTATTCTCCATGGTCCTCACTTGATGCTATAAGGAAAAAAAAGTTTAACTAGTCTGTCCATTGAGGTGTCATTTATAAGAATTACTTCATACATCTAAATTCAGCTAATTAACTTCACAATTTAGTCATTGCTACATCAATTTAGGAACACATTTCTCTCTTCTGTCAGCATTTATTTAAAATAACCCTGATGCATTTCCTAGATCTTGCAAGACAGCACAGAATGCACTGAACTTCAGAAAACTACCCAGAAGTGAACACTCCCTTTTTTGTCAATCTGTACCTCTTATAACAGGCACTCAAAGCAACGGTTTTAGGGTGGAAGGAGATGGAAATCACAATATGATAGTAAGAAGTCATAAAGCAGACTAACATATTATAATAATACTGCATTCTTAAATGGTCATAATGTGAAGTGGCAAATTGAAATACTTATTCGAAGAACGTAAACACCACTCTAAATAAAACAAGCAACACTCACCTTTTATATCACCTCTGTCTTTGCTAGACTTG